>NC_033800.1:81183275-81271124 GCF_001876935.1 Asparagus officinalis
AAGAGAGAGATTCCCTCCTGCTCCCTTATCTTCATTTCTAATCTCTCCCACACTTCAAAAACTCAGACAATTGAGAAGCTGGAGAAAAAAACCCAAAATCGCTAGTCCTGGCGAAAATTTCAAAATTTGAAAGAAAAGCAGAACGCTGCTGGCGTTTCTGGGAGTTCCCCGCCTTAGACGAAAAATCGGCAAGCGAAAAGGGGGGCAGGAGGAAGCTTTCGGCAACATGGGCAATCAAACCTAGGGCCCAAAAGTGGCTTTTTTATAGCGGAAATCCATGGACTGGCGAAATCAGCTGTCGACTAAGTGGCACAAAAAAGTGGGGAGCGACGAGCCCGTCCGCAAAAACACGCGGCGGGGTCGGAAAACCCCTCCATGACGCCGATGCGTCCAGGCGCGCTCACGCGAAAGGTCCCGCGTTCGCCAGCGCAGGTTGACCGCTTCCAGTCGAGGGGTCGCGTCTCTTCCTCAAACAATCGGTATCCGCGGTCTTTAACATTCCCAGCTGACAGTCACGCTCGCACTTGGCCTTGCATCAATCTGGAGCTCGTCGGAGCTCCTCCGCCGGAGGTTTGTATCCACCCCAACTAACATGAGCTGCATTCAGTTTTTAAACCGAAGTGTCCAGTGAGAGACACATTACACAAGGATTCCCATCCAAATTAACATCCACGAACTGAAGCATCAACAAAGTTCAGACATGCAACCTCCACCCCTACTTAGCACGTGAACTATCTTCCCCCTAATGTCCGAAAATATAGACTTCACTAGAATCACTGCTCACCTAATCATGACATTTAGCTCTGCTTGGAGCAAGGATTATATAAGAGAATGGAAAGAAATGGTGAAGAAATTGGCTGGACCCGGCATGTCCTACAATATTACCAAGAACTAGAGCAAAATTCTTCACTAGCCATTAACTTATGTCTGATACTGTGGAAAGCAACTCCCTAACCGAACCCAAACATCTTTCTCCAAATTGCAGCATCTTACGTACGAAGCACATGGCTTTGTCTCCTCTCCCAAACTGCAAACAAATTTCTACAACTTATCATGGGTCCGCTCCAAATTTCTATAAGTACGCAGCTGCCCTGCTACTCATCCCATCACAGACACAGACTCAGAAAAGTAGAATTCGAAATATAGTGATATCGAGATATCAACAATGGTGAACTCCAAGAAGCTGATTGAGATGGCAAAGAAGTGGCGAAAGGTGGCTGCGTTGGCCAGAAGGATTGGGGCACAGACTGATGCTGAACTAGATTCAAACGTGTGCAGCACATCTTTGGCAGAAAAGGCCACTTTATTGTATATACCTCAGATGCGAAGAGGTTCATGGTTCCTTTGAGATATTTGGAGAGCATTATTTTTGTAGAACTCTTAAAGATATCTGAAGATGAGCATGGGCTACCACGTGACGGTCCAATCATAGTGCCTTGTGATGCAGTGTTCATGGAGTATAGTCTATCTTTAATCAGAAGACGAGGGTCTAAAGCTATGGACAGGGTGCTGTTAGATACTGTATTCAAGCACCGTCATTCTCCTTGCTCTTCACAGACTGTAGGGTTGAATCAACAAGTTGTTTGTAGCTTCTGAATGCCATATTCATTGTAAAGAGTTATACTTTTGTAGTTGAGTTTAGATACTATTAATGATTCAGCTGCGTCGAGCGTGAGAAATATTCAGCTTTCATCTAGAATTCCTTACAATTACGTAGTAAATATTATTAGAAATATCCTAGTTAAAAATTTCAATTGCGAGCATATATTTTAACCTCTGCATCCTTAGAAGTTAACATGTGAAATTAACCCCAAAAGAAAGATCATGGTAAACTCTCTTGAAGGTATTCTAGTTTGATTGAATATGGTTGTTATGTAGGCACGGTGATAGGCTCGTAGACTATATCATAATATCTATAATTCAATGAAAAATGACAATTTGATCATTTTTTCTGATTACGAAACAACTAGTCTTTTTAAGACTTCCATTAAAGCCATTATGTGTTATTTATCGATTTTTAGGTAGAGTTCTTTTTTGTTAATTGCTAGATATAAGTTTTGTCAAAGGTGAAAGGATGCTTTTACTTCACCAAAACTCTAAAGTTGCGGTGAGGGTTGAGGGTCATAGTTTTATATTCTAAAAAGTTTTTTGAACACATAATTAATATGTGTCTATAAGGATTACCATTTAGACACATTTTATAGTCGACAAAAATGTTACCACCTCAGTTAAGTTACACCTTTTACACCACAATGTTCAATTTCCTTTTAGAACATTTTGCTTGCACAACATCTTTAAAGAGAAATATTCTGAGAGAATTTCGCATCATGCACGTTACAGAAATTTACCAAAGATGACAATAAAAACATAACATTCTTTCTCATAAAAGTTCCATTGTCACTGTCATTGCTGATTCTTTGACAAATGATATGTTCCATCAAGTTTCACCTATTGCAAAATTCAGTTCCTGAAGAAAAAAAAAGTAGTCAGAGCTATTGCATTTAACAAGAAGAAAAGAAGTGGCACCTTTTCCAAAATCGTCAATAGTAATTTTACTTTATTTCACCAATAAGCCTAGAATAAGTATACCAAAAAAGGGAGAAAAAGGGTCCCTGTACAACAAAGTTTTCGAAGTTGCACATGGATTTCTAGATTAGTCACAGCTTGCTTATATATGGGAGAATGCTCTGTAATCTTCTGCATTACTGACTCATGTGTCTTCCCACTCTCATAAAGAGCTTCAACATTGGCAAAAAGACTACTATTCCTTCTAAAACACAAGACAGGAGCGGCTCTCCACTTGCTAAACAAAATATGCAATCACGACAGACAAATGCACATGACGACGGCCCTTCAAGGATCCTTGTATCAGCAGCATGATCTTTATTCATTTGCTAAAGAAAGGGGTCCATCGAGAGAGACATTATAACACAAATGATGGTCCTTCGGATTAAAATCTATGCCCAGCTCATGAAGTGAAGCAATACCATAACTCCGGCGTTTAGCTCCTCTTGCATGACCCGGCATGTCTTACAGTACTACCAAGAATTGGAGATAAGAAAATGGTTCACCAGTCCTTGACTAGTGTCTTATACTATCGAAAACAACTTCCCAACCAAATCCAAACATCTTACTTCAAATCTCATCTTCTCATGTACGAAGCACATGGCTCTGTTTCCTCTTCTAACTTCCACACAAACTCCTACAGCTTGTCATGGGGCCGATCTCTATTCCTATAAGTATACGACCACACTGCAACTCTTCTCATCAAACACACAGCTTCACAGTCTAGAAATCAAACTATTTCTTCTCCAACTTTGATATCTACATTCAACGATGGTAAACTCCAAGAAGATCATTGAGATGGCGAGAAAATGGAGAAAGGCAGCTGCCTTGGGCAAAAGGGTCTCCTCAACCCAGGCTGATGCTAAATTAGATTCCAATGCTTGCAGTACACCAGTTGCAGAAAAAGGCCACTTTATTGTATACACCTCAGATGCGAAGAGGTTCATGGTTCCCTTGAGATTTTTGGAGAGCATTATTTTTGTAGAGCTCTTAAAGATGTCTGAAGATGAGCATGGGCTACCAAGTGATGGTCCTATCATATTGCCTTGTGATGCAGTGTTCATGGAGTATATTCTATCTTTTCTCAGAAGACGAGGGTCTAAAGCTATGGACAGGGTGTTGTTAGACACTGTATTCAAGCACCGTCATTCTCCTTGCTCTACGCGAACTGTGGAGTTGAATCAACAAGTAGTTTGTAGCTTCTGAATGTTCAGATTCTTTGTAGTCAGTGATACTTGTGTAATTAAATATTAGATAATGTTGATTGACAAATTATTTACTGTGGTGTTGAATCAAACAATAGCTATGAAAATTCCAATGTAATTCTCAATTGCTTAATGCTACAACACTTAATTCCACCTAACTATTTGGAGTTCAGAATTACAGCGCATGTTCTTTGCTCAGAAGACGAGGGAGAAAGTACCCTAGATAGGGGTGAATAGAAAAATTTGCTAATCACATTGTCTCCCTAAAAGACTAGCGTCTCCACTTACCAAAGTTTTCAAAGTTATGACAACAACAGCTACGTAGGTGGCTACGAAGCTTTGCCAGGGTGCAAGAAATATGAGAGAATGCATAAGACACAATTCACAGCAATCTTAGTAAGTAATAACTCCAAAAACCAAAGGTAAAGGATGCACTCCACAGCCCTTCCAGGACCTCCTCACCAGCAGTATGATAGATATACATCTCTCAAATCTATGAGCTGCATTCAGTTTTTAAACTGAAGGGTCCAGTGAGAGACACCTTACACAAGGATTCCCATCCAAATTAACATCCACGAACTGAAGCATCTGTAGAATTGGCATAAAGTTCGGGTTTCAGCAGAATTGGGTGGCGGTCGACCGGCCCGGTCGACCGCATTCGTGCACAGGAGTTATTGGGCTTCAGGATTGGTGGCGGTCGACCGATCCGGTCGACCGAATCTATGGGCGGTCGACCGTGTCGGTCGACCGACGACCTCTCTGGACATTGGGTTTGCTGCTGGATGGAGGGCGGTCGACCGTACCGGTCGACCGCCGCTGCGGTTTTGAGTTGGGCATGTTTTCAGACCCGCTTCGTTTTGGATTTGTATAAATACCCTTTTGGGTGTTTTTAGGGTTAAGAGCAAGGACGAATTTGAGCAGAGCAGTCGACCGGTCCGGTCGACCGCGATGGATCGCGGTCGACCGTACCGGTCGACCGCCGCTGCGGTTTTGAGTTGGGTCTGTTTTCAGACCCGTTTCGTTTTGGATTTGTATAAATACCCTTTGGGTGTTTTTTAGGGTTAAGAGCAAGGACGAATTTGAGCAGATTGAGAGAGTTTTCTTTGGGCTTCTATTCTAGGAGCAATTGGAGAGATTGAGAGTTGATTGTTGAGGGTTTATGAGAGATTTGTAACCCTAGTTTGTTCCTCTTGATTTCTAATAGTGAAAACTCCCCCCTCCTTGCCCCGTGGACGTAGGCATCTTGTCGAACCACATAAAATTGGTGTTTGGTTGTTTGTGCTATTGATTTGGTTGGTTCTTTATCTTTTTCGGCGATTGGTTTGTTTTCTCGAGGCACAACAATTGGTATCAGAGCTCCGGGCTACGCTTGGGCTATTTTGGAGGAGTAGATCGCTTTGGAAGTTCATCTAGGGCTTCGTTTGGTGATAAAGGTGGGATCTTTTCAGTAAAAATCTCGTCTTTTTCAATTTGGATCTATTTCTCGTTTGTTTCCGCATTGGTTTGGTGGTGCTTTGAGATATATGGCTGAAAAAGATAAAAGTGGGGAGGGTTCTTCTGGTGTGAAGGCCGTCCAAAGTTTGAATATACATTCTATGAAAATAGATGTGGAAAAGTTCAACGGCACAAATAATTTTGGACTTTGGCGATGCGAAGTCATGGATGCGCTAAATGCGCAAAATTTGGAAGATACATTGGAGTTGGACGGGAAACCGGCCGACATTGATGAAAAGGTTTGGAATAAAATGAATAGAACGGCGTGTGGTGTGATTAGGTCTTGCCTTACCCAAGACCTTAAATATGATGTGATGAATGAAACTTCGGCAAAGAAGATTTGGGAGGTCCTAGAGGGCAAATATTTGACGAAGAGCATCGAAAATCGTTTGCATTTGAAGAGGAGGCTTTATCGCTTCCAATTGAAGAAGGGGACATCCATTAGTGATCACATGAACCACTACACGAAGCTACTTGCAGATTTGGCGAATGTAGATGTCAAGGTTGAAGACGAGGACAATGCATTGTTGTTATTGAGTTCCTTGCCCGACGAGGAATATGAGACCTTCGTCCTCACTCTTATTAATGGAAAGGCATCACTTTCGTATAGTGAGGTCACCGCAGCCCTTGTGAATTATCAACTTCGAAAGAAGGACAAGGAGACTTCCATCGAGCCGGTTGCTGGTGCATTGGTTGCAAGAGCTAGAAGTCTAAACCGTGGAAGAAGGTCACAGTCTAGAGGGGGGCATCCTGCAGTTGGTAGGAATTAGTGTGCCTTTTGTAGAGAGGATGGACATTGGAAAGCCGAATGCCCAAAATTGCAAGCTGTGAAGAATAAAGGGAAAGCTACTCAAGCTTCAGAGGTGAATATTGCCAAGGCTAGTGGCGATGTTTCAGATTCAGATTCTTCGGGCTATTCGTGCCCAGCTCTTCCGTCAGTTGATGTTGCCGACTCCACCGAGTGGATGTTGGATTCTGGTGCTACTTACCACATATGCCCTAGAAGGGATTGGTTCTCCAGCTTTCAGGAGTTGGAAAGAGGGGATGCTGTTCTCATGGGTAATGATCACAGATGCCCTATTGGTGGTATTGGTACCGTTCGGATTCGGATGAGTGACGGGATGATCCGGGAGTTGGCTGATGTGAGGTTCGTTCCTCAACTGAGGAAGAACATCATTTCACTTGGGGTATTGGAGGCATCAGGCTATAGGGTGATCTTGGCGGATTCTCGCTTGAAGGTCACATCGGGGTCCATAATTGTGATGAAGGGAGTCAGGCGGAGTAACTTGTATTATCTACTTGGGAGCACGGTAGTTGATAGGGCGCTGACTACTTCTATGGCTAGACTGTGGCATTGTTTGGTGCTGGGATATATTGTTGGTTATACCGTGCACAGATTGTTGAGGAGTGCTATGACCTGCAGATTGAAGTCCTGTGAGCACATTGGTATGAGCGAGAAGACCGAGGTGGAGTTCAGCACTTCTATCCATCGATCGAGAGGTCTTATTGGAGGTGTTCAGTCAGGCATTTGGGGGCTTTCCGAGGAGGCATCATCGGGAGGTAATCGTTATTTTGTTTCCTATGTTGGGGATTGTACTAGGCATATTTGGGTTGCAACCAAGTCCGTTGGTATAAAGACCTAGTAGTCCGCAACAGTTGGAGGAGGTGTATGGGCAGAAAGGTTACCAGTCGTACTTATTCTAGTAGGAGTCCTTTCTTGCATTGGTGCCGAGCTCACGGCAGTTGGAGACACTTCAGAGGGAAGGAGACAGTGGGGCGACGTGATGAGATGGCGGATTTAGTGAGCCGTTCCTTTCTGGAGGAGGATCGGTATTGGTTGTCGAGCAGTGGATCTGGTATTCAGGCTTCGACAGGTTTGGGTCATCTTATATGGTTGCCGACTGCTGCGTGTAGAGTTGTTAGATCTGGTGGAGCTGTTTCAGATTTTGGTCGGCGTTGGATATTTGACTACCCAGCACTTGGTCACATCGTTGATGTGAGTTTGGATCCGATTGCGCAGTTGGGATTCAGGAGTTCATTTGGTTATCAGTTGGGAGCTTCTGAGTTTAGTCTGAGCAGGTTTGTCACTTTGGACTCTCGACAGGTGGAGAGTATTGATCAGGTCAGAGGGATATCGCAGCAGGTAGAGGTTGATGCTACTCCACATTGGGTGGGGATTTTCCCACATACTCCAGATCATTCTGCATTGGTTGGGATTCCAGCTAAGGTGGCACAGCGTGGGAGTCATTTATTTATGGGTGCAGATGATGAGGTAGTTTATTTGGATGCAGCTGATGGATATGTTTTGGATACAGCCATTGTTACATCTCAGGTGGAGGTGTTTGGATCACTTCAGTTTGAGGTCGTTGATGATGCTATCAGCCGCAGGTTGGATTGAGGGCCTTTGGAGGCCCATATGGTGAACTACGTGAAGGCTTGATTCCTTGGGCAAGAGGATACGTAGGCAGTCTTTATGATGCAGCTGATTTGGTAAGCGACATCGACATTTGGGGTGAGTGTTCGCACTCCCATTTGGGTCTCAGCAAGTGAGGCAATTAGTGTAGTCGTTGTAAGCTCAGTTGTTTGGTGAGTAGACACTGTTGGTTTGGGGTTGAGTGTTCGCACTCCTGTTTTGGATCTCGACGTGTTGTGATTGGAGTTCGTTGTCATGAGTCCGTTGCCATGGCATACTGGGTGCAACAGTTGAGGTATTGGTTTGATCGGTGTCGGCTCAGTTTTGGAAGAATCTTCGCCGAGGTGGAGATTTGAAGAGATAAGCTCAGGATTCAGGATTGTCAGGGTGGCGGTCGACCGGCCCGGTCGACCGCATTCGTGCACAAGGCTTCCTGTGCGTCTGGAAGGAGATCGGTCGACCGGTGCGGTCGACCGACGGTTCTCTGGAGTTTGGGTTTTCTACTGAGAGCTGGTCGGTCGACCGGGCCGGTCGAAGGCTGTTCTGGGATTGAGGGCGGTCGACCGCGATGGATCGCGATCGACCCCCACGGTCGACCGCCGCATCGGTTTCGGGTCTGGTTCTGTTTCCAGACCCGTTTCGTTTGGGATTGGTATAAATACCTAGAGGGTGTCTCTAGGGTTTGAGAGCAGGAGATTTGAGCTGTTGAAAGGGGTTTTCTTTGGGCTTCTATTCTAGGAGCATTTGGAGAGATCAAGAGTGAGTTGTTGTGGGTTTTTGGTGAAGATTTGTAACCCTAGTTTGTTCCTCTTGATTTCTAATAGTGAAAACTCCCCCCTCCTTGCCCCGTGGACGTAGGCATCTTGCCGAACCACGTAAAACTGGTGTTTGATTGTTTGTGCTATTGATTTGGTGTGTTGGTTTATCTTTTCTCGGCGATTGGCTTGGATTCTCGAGGCACAACAGCATCAACAAAGTTTAGACATGCAACCTCCACCCCTACTTAGCACGTGGACTATCTTCCCCCTAATGTCCGAAAATATAGTCTTCACTAGAATCACTGCTCACATAATCATGACATTTAGCTCTGCTTGGAGCATGGATTATATAAGAGAATGGAAAGAAATGGTGAAGAAATTGTCTGGACCCGGCATGTCCTACAATATTACCAAGAACTAGAGCAAAATTCTTCACTAGCCATTAACTTATGTCTGATACTGTGGAAAGCAACTCCCTAACCAAACCCAAACATCTTTCTTCAAATCGCAGCATCTTACGTACGAAGCACATGGCTTTGTTTCCTCTCCCAAACTGCAAACAAATTTCTACAGCTTATCATGGGTCCGCTCCAAATTTCTATAAGTACGCAGCTGCCCTGCTACTCATCCCATCACAGACACAGACTCAGAAAAGTAGAATTCGAAATAGAGTGATATCGAGATATCAACAATGGTGAACTCCAAGAAGCTGATTGAGATGGCAAAGAAGTGGCGAAATGTGGCTGCGTTGGCCAAAAGGATTGGGGCACAGACTGACGCTGAACTAGATTCAAACGTGTGCAGCACATCTTTGGCAGAAAAAGGCCACTTTATTGTATATACCTCAGATGCGAAGAGGTTCATGGTTCCTTTGAGATATTTGAAGAGCATTATTTTTGTAGAACTCTTAAAGATATCTGAAGATGAGCATGGGCTACCACGTGACGGTCCGATCATAGTGCCTTGTGATGTAGTGTTCATGGAGTATAGTCTATCTTTACTCGGAAGACGAGGGTCTAAAGCTATGGACAGGGTGTTGTTAAATACTGTATTCAAGCACCGTCATTCTCCTTGCTCTTCGCAGACTGTAGGGTTGAATCAACAAGTTGTATGTAGCTTCTGAATGCCATATTCATTGTAAAGAGTTATACTTTTGTAGTTATGTTTTGATACTATTAATGATTCAGCTGCCTCGAGCGTGAGAAATATTCAGCTTTCATCTGGAATTCCTTACAATTACGTAGTAAATATTATTAGAAATATCCTAGTTAAAAATTTCAATCGCGAGAATATATATATTTTAACCTCCGCATCCTTAGAAGTTAACATGTGAAATTAACCCCAAAAGAAAGATCACGGTAAACTCTCTTGAAGGTATTCTAGTTTGATAGAATATGGTTGTTATGTAGGCACGGTGATAGTCTCGTTGACTATATCATAATATCTGTAATTCAATGAAAAATGACAATTTGATCATCCTTTTTCTGATTACGAAACAATTAGTCTTTTTAAGACTACCATTAAAGCCATTATTAGGTAGAGATCTTTTTTGTCAATTGTTAGATATAAGTTTTGTCAAAGGTGAAAGGACGCTTTCACTTCACCAAAACCCTAAAATTGTTAGATATAAGTTTTGTCATAGTTTTATATTCTAACAAGTTTTTTGAACACATAATTAATATGTGTCTATAAGGATTACCATTTAGACACATTTTATAGTCGACAAAATGTTACCACCTCATTTTAGTTACACCTTTTACACTACAATATTCAATTTCCTTTTAGAACATATTGCTTGCACAACATCTCTAAAGAGAAAATTTCTGAGAGAATTTTGCATCATGCACGCTACACAAATTTTACACGGATACAGAGTCCCTTACAATTACGCAGTAAATATGGGTACGTAGTTTAAACTATAAAATGATCATGTTTTTGTAACATTTTGTGCAAGTGCATTGAGAACTTGCTAGACGTTTATCTAAAAAAATCAGGTGTAATTCCCTAGATTAGACTCCGAAGATGACAGTAAAAACATAACAATCTTATCTCATAAAAGTTCCATTGTCACTGTCATTGCTGATTCTTTGACAAATGATATGTACCATCCAGTTTCCAGTTTCACCTATTGTAAATTCAGTTCCTGCAAAAAAAAAAAATGTAGTCAGTTCAAGTTCCAATTTGCAGACAAGGAGTTTTGAATTTAACAAAAAGAAAAGAAGTGGCACCTTTTCTAAAATCATCAGTAGTAATTTTACTTTATTTCACCAATAAGCCTAGAATAAGTATACCAAAAAATTGGAGAAAAAGCGCCCCTGTACAACAAAGTTTTTGACGTTGCACATGGATTTCTAGATTAGTCACAGCTTGCTTATATATGGGAGAATGCTCTGTAATCTTCTGCATTACTAACTCATGTGTCTTCCCACTCTCATAAAGAGCTTCAACAATGGCAAAAGGAGTACTATTCCTTCTAAAACACAAGACAGGAGCAGCACTCCACTTGCTAAACAAAATATGCAATCATAGTAGACAAATGCACATGACGATGGCCTTTCAAGGATCCTTGTATCAGCAGCATGATCTATATTCATCCATCAACTCTATGAGCTTTATTCATTTGCTAAACAAAGGGGTCCATCGAGATAAGAAAATGGTTTACCAGTCACTGACTAGTGTCTTATACTATCGAAAACAACTTCCCAACCAAATCCAAACATATTACTTCAAATCTCATCTTCTCATGTACGAAGCACATGGCTCTGTTTCCTCTCCTAACTTCCATACAAACTCCTACAGCTTGTCATGGGGCCACTCTCTATTCCTATAAGTATACGACCACTCTGCAACTCTTCTCATCAAATACGCAGCTTCACAATCTAGAAATCAAACTATTTCTTCTCAAACTTTGATATCTACATTCAACAATGGTAAACTCCAAGAAGATCGTTGAGATGGCGAGAAAATGGAGAAAGGCAGCTGCCTTGGGCAAAAGGGTCTCCTCAACCCAGGCTGATGCTAAATTAGATTCCAATGCTTGCAGTACACCAGTTGCAGAAAAAGGCCACTTTATTGTATACACCTCAGATGCGAAGAGGTTCATGGTTCCCTTGAGATTTTTGGAGAGCATTATTTTTGTAGAGCTCTTAAAGATGTCTGAAGATGAGCATGGGCTACCAAGTGATGGTCCTATCATATTGCCTTGTGATGCTGTGTTCATGGAGTATATTCTATCTTTGCTCAGAAGACGAGGGTCTAAAGCAATGGACAGGGTGTTGTTAGACACTGTATTTAAGCACAGTCATTCTCCTTGCTCTTCGCAAACTGTGGGGTTGAATCAACAAGTTGTGTGTAGCTTCTGAATGTTCAGATTCTTTGTAGTCAGTGATACTTGTGTAATTAAATAGTAGATAATATTGATTGACAAATTAATTACGGATGTGATGTTCCATGGTCAATTTTCTTAATAGTTTATAAAATTTATTAGATGTTTAGTCTCTAAAAAAAGGCCTAATTGCCTAGATTAACCCCCAAAAATATCGTATAAGGAGATAAAAAGAAAACGATAGTTATAAATATTCAAATTTATTCTCAATTGCTTAATGCTACAACACTTAATTCCACCTAACTATTTGGAGTTCAGAATTGCAGAGCATGTTCTGTGTACAATGACTTTGGACATTTCAGCAAAAGAGAAGAAGTTGTCTCTTTTCTAAAGTTACATACAATAGTAGTTTACCTGATTTCACCTAGAATCCTAGAAGAGGAGGGGGAAAAAAGAGGACAAAGAAATAAGCAAACGCAATGATCCAAAGAGAGATTTGCCTTTCTGTATAAAATACTTTCAGGTTGTAATGACAATACCCATGTTGCACAAAAAAATGACAAAAAGTTTGATATATTACTACATAGACCCATGAGGTAGCATTAAATATGAAGACATGCTCCGTTACAAAGAAAACTGAAAAGAAAATGACAATACATAGGTAATATATTTCCGGTCATTTTCTGAATTACTAACTTATGAGTCCTTTTCACTGTAAGAGCTTGAACAATGAAAAAAGAATCTAGTGCTCCTCAAAAATAAAAAGATAAGAGCTACACATAGACCCCATGTAGTGTAATTGCTTTGCAGTTACTGCCACTGTAAATAGATGCCCTAGGTTATTTTGAATCTTTTACGCCTAGTAAAATTCTGACAGGTATTTCCCTGGGTAAAAGTAGCGAGTCAATCTGGATGTAAAAAAAAAAAAAAAAAACATGTGTCTAATTGTTAGTTTTAAAATTGAAGGAGACAGAAATTCTGAGGCGTGAAACACTTTTCTTAAATAAATATTTGCCCCCACTTGATATTCAAAGTTGCTTCGGGTTAATGCAAATTTTCTTCCCAGGATACAACAGAAAATAAAAATTCCAGTAAGCAAATCTGGAATTTTCCTTAATTCGTTGTGAAACAAGTTTGTAATATTGCAGAAGTTTTTGATAGAAAAGATTCAGAAAAGAATTGTAAATAGACATCTGAAAACATAAACTATTTATAGGTTTTGAAAAGGTGCTTCCAACAGCACATTTGCTATATCCACTCCCAAACAGTAACTTTGGGAGTGGGATTGCCGAAAATACCCTTTTGTGTGTGCAATAAATTTTTACTTTTGTGTGAGCATTAAATCCGGTTGGCTTCCAAAAATTTGTACATTTAATGTGGACTATTGATTAAATGTGGTACTAGATTGGCATTGTATTCTTGCCATTTAATGTGACTGTAGTAATAAATTTTGTACATTTAATGTGGACTACGGTTTAGATGCCCAGATCTTGGTTAAATTTTGTACATTAAATGTACATTAATCTACTTTTGTGACCGTAGTTATATTCCAAAAATTGGCTTCAAATAAATTTCGTCGATGCTCAATGTGACCGTAGTTATATTCCAAAAATAATGTATTCTTGCCATTTAATTGTATTAATCTAATTTTTTTTATAACACTTCAATGATTTTTTTAATAACACTTAAAAAAAAATTTATGACCCACGGATTATAAACCGACACGGATTATAGTCTAACACGGATTTTAAATACACAATTAAAATGGAATTAGTTAATAAAACAAAAAAAAAATTATAACCCACCGGACTGTTTTTTTATTAATATCGCTGAAAACAAATTTAATTGTTTTTTTATTAGTCTAACACGGAATTAGTCTCCATGACCTTAATGAGAAGTCTCCATTTTTGTCCAACACCTTGTTTTTTTGAAACAGTTAAATTGACCTTGTTATTTTATTAGTCTAACACGGAAAACAAGGTCAATTAAACAAAAAGGATTGTGGACTCAGAATTAATGAACCGAATTAATGAACCTTAATGAGAAGCATTTAATGGTTGATGTAAGCTTAATTAACAATAAAGGGCAATTTCGTCCATCCACCACCCAAAGTTACTGTTTGGGAGTGGATATAGTTGGACCCTTCCAACAGTCACAACCTTTCAAAACACCCCTTAGAGCAAACAGCCTTTTTTCAACAGTCACTTGTCTTTTCATAATTTTTTAAAATTCAAAATAACATTTTAAAAAATAAATATTCAATATATATATAAAATAAAACATTTAAGTGTGCAAAGTGCTAAGTGCGTCTAATAATCGCGCTACCCGCACACGGGTTTAGAAGCCTATACTTTGATCCATTATTCAAAGCCAAATAAGCATTCAATGCTTTTAAACCTTTAAAAGAATGTTCAAAATTCCAATGTGGGACTATCTTGTTTTTTACAAACAAATACTAACACTAATTGCCATGATAAAACTACAGGGTACTAAGTTCAAAACAACCATAGTACATGGGTCTATGTGCAATTAACACAATAAAATATGCAGACAACAGTGACAAAGGCACATGTTTGTGGCCCTTCAAAAATCCCTACATCAACATCGAGATCTATATTCTTTCGAATCTATGAGCTGCATTGATCAGTTGCGAAACGTAAGGGACCACGGCGCCACGCCCATCTCATGAAGCCAAGCAGTAGTAATGATTCAGAAATGTAACATCCGCCTCCAATTGGCACATGGACAGTCTTTGTGTCCCATGCCTCTATGTATAAGCTTGACGGCTCCATTTCTTTCAATTCAAGGCATATACATAATCTTTATGATTTGTGACACATTAGTATACCAAATAACAAGGACAAATTGTTATGATAAACGTTAAGAATTAAAGTTAGTTGAAGTGTTCAACATACATGTTAACATTTGAGGTAAAATGTTTCTTTACTTGATATAATTTCATTTATATTGTTACATTACAAGCAACCACTTAACCTTTTGGGTAATTGATTCTTGACCCTCAACCCATCAACCCTCGTCTTATAATTCTGTTATCTGTCAATGCGGGAAGGGCTCCTGTGCCATCATTGTCAGCATTCAATGAGCAACAGAACGCACTACAACAAAAGGTGTAAATTGTAATACATTTTTTGTCTCCACGCGACACATGTTTTTGTTGCACAAATAAAGCGCAACACATACCAAAAGTGTGTGTAGAGCATATGTGGAGAGCGTCTTTCTGCACATGTAAGAATGTGTCGTAAAACTTATGACACATACATGTGTTATAAAATTTGCATTATATACATGTGTCACAAAACTCACGACACATATATTTGTCGAGAGTGGTGACACATGTATGTATCACAAAACTCGTGACATATATATGTGTCATGAGTGATGACACACAGTTGTGTCTAGACCATAAAAGTATAAAGAGTACGTACCACACCATTCAACACTATAACTTCCCAAAAGGTCACCCATTCTAAAATTACTCTCACCAAAACACACTTAACTGTAAAGTTGTTTGCCTTATACACTATTATAAATATTTAATCATCAATGTACTAAACATCTAAGGCTTGTTATTTAAGCCCATCATAGATCGTCGCACAACCTTTGTGGGGCTATTAGCCTTTTTCAATTTTATTTTATTTTATATCTAATAACACAAATATTTGTCGAGATTTGCCATACTTATTATTTGCGGCATTGTTGTTTAATCCTTTAAAATAAAATGACACTTTTATATGTATCATAAAATAAATGTGAACACATGCAACTTTTATTATAGTGACGTTACTACATTTGTTTTTTGAGTGTTTTTTTAACACGAAGGTGAAATACCTCTATAATTGTACATACAATTTCGTCGGTATAAGTTTTAATCCAACACATAATGTCGTAGCTCAAACATTTATTTGGCTCCCTCCACTTGAAGCATTTGAATGGACCTGGCAATTCCCGTCTTAGTATTTTCAAGCATAAGAGAAGAGAAATGCTCAGTATCCATACACTGATGTCTTGCCCATTGGATGGCAACACCCCAGCCAAATCCAAACATCTCTCAGCAAATCTCATCTTCTCATTCGTTAAGCATAAGGCTCTGTATCCTCTCCTAAATACCATACAAATATCTCGACAACTTGTCATGGGGCCATTCTTTATTCCTGTAAGTGCACAGAAGAACAGATACTCTCTTCATAACATCCAAAGCCAAGAAACTAGAAAGAAAAGAATTTATTAGATTGTTTCTCAAGTAGCAATCATGAATTCTAAGAAGCTTATTGAGATGGCAAGAAAGTGGCGAAAGGTGGCTGTCTTAACCAAAAGAATCTCTTCAGCTAAGAATGATGCTCAGCTTAATTCTGATGCATGCAGTACATTGATTGCCGAGAGAGACCACTTCATCGTATATACCTCCGATGCAAAGAGATTCATGGTTCCTTTGTCATTCCTTGAAAGCACTATCTTTGTAGAACTCCTCAAAATGTCTGAAGATGAGCTTGGACTACCAAGTAATGGTCCTATTGTATTGCCCTGTGATTCAGTGTTCATGAAGTATGTTCTATCTTCGCTAAGAAAACGAGGGTCTAAAGATATGGACAGACTGTTGTTAGATTTTACAATCAAGCATCTGTCAGCAGCCTCAGCCGCCCACGTTCCTTTGACATCAGCCGTTTTTAACTTTGGATAAAGGAGCGGGCCCCACATCATTATTATAATATAAATGTATAGTAATTTATTATTATTTTATTATGCATGGTGTTTTTCAAAATCCTATAAATAGGCTCCAAATCCTTAAGGAAATCTTATCCCAGAAACAACTTTTATATAGAAGAGTGAGAGAGAAAAAAAAACAGAGTGAATTTCTCCTTGTAAAGAGAGAGAGTTTGTAACTCCAGAGTTTTCTCATCATAGTGGTTTCTTCTATCCTTGCCCGTGGACGTAGGCAATCAAGTGCCGAACCACGCAAATCTGTGTGTCTAACTTTTTATCTCTATTTTGCTCTACTGTTGCTGCGATCCTGCTTTATTAGGCCCCGGGTTTGTCCCAACAAGTGGTATCAGAGCCAACTTAGGGTGCTTGTATATATCTACTTATCGTATGCTCTGTGGCTGTCACCAAAGGTGGATCCTGCACATCAGAAAATAAGTTAGGTTATCATTCACCCTTTGAAGGTGATGGGTACTATTCACGAATGCAGTACTGTTCAAAAATACGATATTATTCATAAGTACGGTACTATTCACAAATACAGTTACTATTTATGTGAAATAGTAAGAAGTTACTGTTCGTGATAGAAGCAATGGCGGCAAAGTTCAAGATTGAGAAATTCGACGGGAGTAATTTCTCACTGTGAAAGTTGAAGATAAAGGCTATCCTGAGAAAAGATAATTGCCTGACGGCCATTAGTGCAAGGCCAGATGACATCACAGATGATAAGAAGTGGAACGAGATGGATAAAAATGTTATTGCAAATCTCCATCTGGCATTAGCAGACGGGCTGCTGTCAAGCATAGAGGAGAAAAAGATGGCAAAGGAGATCTGGGATACTCTAACAAAGCTATATAAGGCGAAATCCATGCACAACAAAATTTTCTTAAAAATGAGACTTTACACTCTGAGGATGGCGGAATCTACATCGATGACCGACCACATTAATACCCTAAACACATTGTTCTTCCAACTCACAACGTTGGGGTATACAGTTGGTGCGAATGAACGTGCAGAACTTCTATTTCAGAGTCTATCTGACTCGTATGATCAACTCATCATCAACCTGACAAACAACGTCCTCACAGACTATCTAGTTTTCGACGACGTTACAGCCGCTGTTCTGGAGGAAGAAAATCGGCGCAAGAACAAGGAAGACAGCCAAGCAAGTTCGCAGCAAGCGGAGGCTTTGTCGGTGATGAGAGGAAGATCAACGGAACGTGGCTCCAGTGGGAGTCATGCCCATGGTAGATCGAAATCACGAAGTAAGAATAATATCAAATGCTACAACTGTGGTAAAAGAGGGCACGTCAAATCAGAGTGTTGGCACAACAAGAAGAGTGGAGATAAAAAGACTTTAGAGCCATCAACATCTCAAGGATGCATTGTTAGTACGTCAGACGATGGTGAAATTCTATTCAGTGGAGCAATCAGTGTTGATGAAGGCAGAAAGAAGTTTGCTGATGTCTGGCTTCTAGATTCAGCAGCCTCCTGACACATGATCTCTCGGAGAGAATGGTTTCACAAATATGAACCTATCTCAGGAGGATCTGTATTCATGGGGAATGATCATGCCTTGGAGATTTCTAGTATTGGTACTATCAAAATCAAAATGTTTGATAGTATAATACGCACCATTCAAGATGTGCGACATGTGAAGGGCTTGAAGAAGAATCTATTATCTTTGGGACAATTAGATGAGCTCGGGTGCAAGACTCATATAGAAAAGGGAATCATGAAGATTGTTAGAGGGGCGTTTGTGGTGATAAAAGGAGAAAAGATAGCTGCAAATCTGTACATGCTCAAGGGAGAGACTTTGCAGGAAGCTGATTCATGTGTGACATCAACCAGTCATGGAGAAGAACAAACCATGATGTGGCATCGCAAGCTAGGACACATGTCAGAACGAGGCTTGAAGGTTCTCTTCGATCAGAAACTACTTCCTGGACTTAATTAAGTAGCTCTTCCATTCTGCGAGCATTGTGTTACAAGCAAGCAGCATCGACTGAAGTTCAACACATCGAGTTCTAGAAGCAAGGCTATTCTGGAACTGGTTCATTCTGATGTATGGCAAGCACCATTTACATCCTTAGGAGTAGCAAAGTACTTTGTGTCCTTTATTGATGATTACTCCAGAAGATGTTGGGTGTATCCTATCGAGAAGAAGGCGGATGTGTTCTCAGTCTTTAATGTCTATAAAGCGCGGGTCGAGCTTGAATCTGAGAAGAAGATCAAGTGCTTGAGGTCAAATAATGGAGGAGAATACACAGACGGTGAATTCCTAGCATTCTGCAAGCAAGAAGACATCAAAAGACAATTCAGTACGGCTTATACTCCTCAACAAAATGGAGTGGCGGAGCGGATGAACAGAACTATGTTGGAAAGAACAAGAGCTATGTTAGCAACTGTAAATCAGGATAAAGTATTTTGGGCGGAAGCAGTAAAAACCGCCTGTTATGTGGTGAATCGATCTCCATCAACTGTAATACAATTGAAGACGCCGATGGAGATGTGGACTGGCAAGCCAGTTGATTATTCTAACCTCCATATATTTGGAAGTCCAGTGTACGTAATGTACAATGCCCAAGAAATTACAAAGTTGGATTCAAAATCCATAAAATGTATATTCTTGGGGTATGCTGATGGAGTAAAGGGGTATCGCCTGTGGGATCCCACTGCCCACAAGGTTATCATCAGCAGAGATGTTATCTTTGTAGAGAACCAACTACAAAGTAAAGAGAAAGAAAGCAGTTCGAGGAAGGACTCAGAGACTGTAGCTGTTCAGGTAAAAGATAATTTGAAATCTTCTGAAGCAACACCGGAGCATGATGTACAAGAACCGGCCGAGTCCGAGACTCCAGAAGTTCGAAGGTCAACTCGTGAGAGAAGACCACCGACTTAACACTCGGAGTATATTACAAAGAGTAATATTGCATACTGTCTTCTAACAGAAGATGGAGAGCTATCAACTTTTCATGAAGCTATAAATGACACAGATGCATCTTTGTGGATGGAAGCAATGCAGGAAGAAATTAAAGCTCTTCATAAGAACAAGACTTGGGAACTTGTGTCACTGCCACAAGGAAGAAAGACCATTGGAAACAAATGGGTCTACAATATCAAGCGAAATGGCGATGATCAAGTGGAGAGAGATCGTGCTAGATTGGTGGTAAAAGGATATGCTCAGAAAGAAGGTATTGATTTTAATGAAATGTTTTCTCCTGTAGTTCGACTAACAACAGTCTGAATAGTCCTGGCTATGAGCGCTATATTTGACTTACATCTAGAGCAGCTAGATGTGAAAACAGTATTTCTTCATGGAGATCTTGAAGAAGAAATTTACATGCTCCAATCAGAAGGTTTTGAAGAAAAAGAAAAAGAGAACTTGGTTTGCAGATTGAACAAATCTCTGTACGGTCTAAAGCAGGCGCCGAGGTGTTGGTACAAGAGATTTGATTCATTCATCATGAGCCTTGGATACAACAGACTTAATTCAGACCCTTGTGCATATTTTAAGAGGTTTGGTGAAAATAACTTTGTTATTCTATTGTTGTATGTTGATGACATGTTGGTTGCAGGCCCCAACAAAGATCGTATAAACGAATTAAAGACTCAGTTGGCTAGGGAATTTGAAATGAAGGATTTAGGATCTGCAAACAAGATTCTAGGGATGCAAATTTACCGAGACAGAGTTAATAGGAAGATTTGGCTTTCTCAGAAGAACTATTTGAAGAAAATCTTGCAGCATTTTAACATGCAAGATTGTAAATCAATTTCTACCCCACTTCCTGTTAATTTCAAGTTATCCTCTAGTATGAGTCCTAGTAGTGAAGAAGAGAGGATGAAGATATTTCGAGTGCCGTATGCATCAGCAGTGGGAAGCTTAATGTTCGCAATGATTTGTACAAGACCAGACATTACACAAGCAGTGAGAGTGGTTAGTCGATACATGGCGAATCCTAGTAAAGAGCATTGGAATACTGTAAAGAGGGTTCTAAGATACATTCAGGGAACCTCAAATGTTACATTATGTTATGGGGGATCTGATTTTGTTGTTAGTGGATATGCTGATTCTAATTATGCAGGTGATCGTGATAATAGCAAATCCACCACAAGTTATGTGTTTGCACTTACTGGCGGAGCTGTAAGCTGGGTTTCAAAACTACAGTCAGTTGTGGCTACACTAGTACAGATTTTCGCTTGAATAGCGCTTAAATTTGGGCTTGGATAGCGCTTTTAAGCGCTATGCAAGCTACCGCTATGGTAGCTACAATAGCGCTTAAAAAAGCGCTATCCGAAGGCTCGACTATAATAGCGCTTTATAAGATAGCGCTTATAAAAGCGCTATCCAAGCATTTAAAAAAAAAATCGTTTGCTTCTATAGCGCATAAATAAGCGCTATTGTAGTTCAAAAAAAAAAAAAGCTATGATAGCGCTAAAAAAAGCGCTATTGAAGTTAGCTATTTGAACTACAATAGCGCTTTAAAAAGCGCTATGCCAGTTCCAAAAAAAATACTATATATTTACCCTATATAGTTTAAAGAAGCGCTAACTGAGTTTTTGCATCTGTTTTTTTAATTAATTTTTTTAATTTTTGATACCTAATTTTCTAGGTCTAAATATTTAAATACTTACATAAATAACGATTTTCTATCCATCAATAACAATCTAACAAAAGGACAAAAATAGTATCCATTCATACAAAATATATATAGTGCAATCATTCAGTCAAAACATTATATATAACTGTTAAAGTGGAAATACAAAAATTAGTTAGTAGCACAATCATAACTAATATCCTAAATGTTGTCCTTCAACTTGACATCTTGTCCTTGAGGAACCGGTTATACAAATATCCTCCCCAATTGAATCTAAAATTCTCCATCTTCATTGGAGGATAAAATTTGAGTGGCTGACTATGAACAAACTGTAAAACACAAAAGTATAAAATATAATTAGATGAAATAAAATACTTCAAAAATCAAGAATGTATAAGTAATTCATTAAAATCATTTCTTACATAAACAGGAATACTGGTATCACCAAAAGCCAAGATATATGTCCTCAATGAAGCAGCAAACATAATGACCACAATGAATGCCATCCATCTGTAGTATTCATCAGTACATGACACCAGCTTGTTAAAAAAGAAAGCATTGCTAGTATTCATCAATATCTTCATCTGTGAGACTGCAAGTATGAGAAGAGGCAAAATAAACAAAATTATCACAACTCATGAGATATAACAACAAAAATTCATAATGTGTAAAACTATTGTTACATACATGTAATCTGTAAGACAATAGTGGCTGAAAGACACACATAGCTTTGTTGAATAAATCATACAAAATGAATCTAGAGATAAAAAAAAAGTGTAATCCACCATTCATCGTTAGAATTTTTGACTCCCATCAGCTTCAGTACATCACTAAATAATTTTGGCACTTTTTGAATGCAATATAAATTTCTAGGCCGTGTAATGTACATGTATATTGTTCCTATTAAAGTATTCATGCAAAATCAGATATTACCCAGATTAATATGAGTTGGATTTATTAAATCCATAGCTTGATGTATAACCAACCACAAGGCAGAGTTACTTTATATTTACATTGGTAGCCAACTAAGGCAAGGAGAAAAATCATATACAAAAATAATAATAATTGAGATAAGTGCTTGAACTATGATTGACTATAACTATGCTTGACAATATTCTTATGCTTTGCCTCTGAATAACACGCAAAGTTCTACATGCACAAGAAATTCATGGGTAGGAACCATTTAAGTATGTTGTTGAGGCAAAGAAAACTATGAAGACCAACAAAAGGTTCCCGTCTCCATATCCTTTGTGGTGTATATATTGAATGTTTGTAGACCCAAAGGTTCCCGTCTCCATATCCTTTGTGGTGTATATATTGAATGTTTGTACGCAAAGGATGTTCATATGAACATTATGATGTGTTTGATAATACCTCGGATGTTTTCATGCAAAAGGATATTCTTCATGTTTCCATATGACGCGTCCAGTAGAAACCAAAAATACTTACCGGCACCAATAGCATAGACATTCTTCAGACCGCCCATAACTTCATGGGTAACCAGATCACTATTATCCCACACAATGAAATGCGGCTGCCTTAGAAACTTTGCTAGAGGTTTCCTCCATTTCTCAGCTCCACATATTCGAGCATTCGCATACTCCTTATTATAGATCTCAGAAGCAATGTTTGGACCACCAAGGTAAAGTATATTCTCAATTGGGACTCCAGCTGCGAGGCAACGACTCATGATGTTACAAGAGATTATGTAGGATGTGCTAAGAGAATAGAGAACAATGATCTTGGCTGAACACATACGTACTTGATTATATGTTACACTTTTACAAGATAGTTTGGTCGACAGTTTTAAAATTTTGAACCAGAAGCATTTGGACATCGGTAAAGAACACACAGCAGATAAACCTTCTCTTACCCAAGATCAACCAACGGAAGAAGAACAAACCAGAAACCACTCTTATGAAGGCTAAAAATGGAGTCTTTACAAAAAAAATGAGCACGGAGGCTACAACTTGGGGCTATTCATTTTCTAGCAGACTAAAACACTTGAGATAAGGACCAAAGAAAATTCTAGACACACAAGGATTCTAGAGACCTCTAGCTGCTGTTACATAGAGACCAGAAACTATTAAATGCATGTCTACAACAAAAAACACAAAAGAACTTTTTGCAAATTCCAAAAAGAACTTTAAACTCAACACTCCCCCTTAAAGTTATTTTTGGAAATCAGTCCCAGCTTTGCACGAAGGAACTCAAATGGTCCTTTAGAGAGAGTCTTTGTGAAGATGTCTGCAATATTGAACTCACTTCTTACTTCCCTGTTGTTAATTGTTCCATCAAGAACCTTCTCTCTGATAAAATGATGCTCAATCTCAATATGTTTAGTTCTAGCATGACACACTGGATTATAGGCAAGCTTGATTGCACTTTGATTATCACCAAACAAATCTGTGGCCTTGATAATTGGATGATAAACATCCTTGATGAGTCTTCGAAGCCAAACACACTCCTGTGCAGCAAGTGTGGCAGCCTTATACTCTGCTTCAGTTTTGGATAAAGCCACTGCATCTTGTTTCTTGCTACACCAAGAAACACTTGTACTGTTGCACATAAACACATAACCAGATGTAGACCTTCTATTGTCTAAATCTCCAGCAAAGTCAGCATCTGTATAACCATTTAGCTCAAAACCACCACCTCTTTTGTAAAACAGACTAAGATCAATGGTAGAGTTAACATACTTGAGAATCTTCTTTGCTGCTTCAAGATGTGACTTCCGAGGCTCTTGCAAATAGCGGCTTATGAGTCCAACTGAGAAAGCAATGTCTGGCCTAGTAATTGTCAAATACAGAAGACCACCAACAAGAGAACGATAAGACTTGAAATTTGGTAAGAGTGACCCTTCATCCTTCCTTAATTTCTCATTTGTATCAAGAGGAGTAGATCGTTTCTTGCTAAGTTTCAGCCCATATTTTTCAATCAACTTCTTAGCATATCCTTCTTGTGATAGCAGAACACCCTCCTTAACATTTTTCACTTCCAAACCAAGAAAATGGCTCAGTTCACCCAAGTTCTTCATATCAAACCGAGTAGATAGTTCAGCCCTTAGCTTTGCAATCTCATCTTCATTGCTTCCAGTCACTATCATATCATCCACATACAAAAGAACCACCATATGCAAGTCTCCATCCTTTTTAACAAAAAGACTTGGATCTGCATCAGACGAATGATAGCCACAAAATTGCAAAAACTCTGCAATCTTCCCATACCATGCTCGAGGAGCTTGTTTAAGCCCATATAAGGCTTTCTTGAGTTTACACACATACCCTGGATGAGCATCTGATAAGTACCCCAATGGTTGTTCCATGTAGATATCCTTGTCAAGGTCTCCATATAGAAATGCGTTTTTAACATCGAGCTGCCACAACTTCCAATTTTGAGAGGCTGCCAAAGAAACCACAACACGAACAGATGTCATCTTCGCCACGGGACTGAAAGTTTCTTCATAATCTTCTCCGTAGCTTTGAGAGAAACCACGAGCCACCAATCTCGCTTTAAATCTGTCCACACTTCCATCAGCCTTTCTTTTCAACTTGTAAACCCATTTACATGTAATTGGAGTCACATGATCAGGTTTTGGGACAAGATCCCATGTCTCATTTTTAACGAGAGCCTTCATTTCCTCCTCCATAGCAAGCCTCCACTCTTCAACACCAGCAGCATCTTCAAAACAAGATGGTTCTTGATCATCAACTGGGCCTGTAAAGAAACAAGAATAAGTGCTTGTGAAATTTTCATCTCGGTACCGTGCTGGCTTGGTGATATTTCTTCTTGGCCTTTGATTTGCTTCATCATCAACATTACCATCTTCTGGAACAATACAATCTTCAACTTCATTTTCAGAATTAATGCTCCCCCTTTCACCTTGCTGCAAATTATCAAATGAAGGCAAACTAGAACCATTTGAGGAAGTTGGCAGCACGACAATTTCAGATTTTTGCAGACCTGACTCTCCACTGTTAGCAACACCATAGTATGATGAAACTTCATCAAATACAACATCTCTTGAGACAACAAAGTTGTGAGTTTCTGGATCCATGCATTTCCATCCCTTTTTTCTTTCATCATAGCCAATAAAAATGCATTTTTTCGCCTTTGCATCAAACTTCCCTCTTCTGGAGTCCGGCACATGAACATAGCATATTGAGCCAAACACTTTGAAGTGCTTTACACTAGGCTTCTCTCCGAACATCAGCTCATAAGGTGTCTTCATATTGTTTGGACTCAAAGGCAACCGGTTAATCACATAGGCTGCACACATCATACCCTCTGCCCAAAAACCTTTAGGCAAGTTTTTAGCATGTAACCAGCTTCTACATGTCTCTGTGAGATGCCGGATCTTCCTTTCAGCGATGCCATTTTGTTGTGGAGTCTCTGCACATGACAATTCTCTTCTTATCCCAAACCGTCGACAAAAGTGCAAGAACTCATTAGAAATAAATTCTCCACCATTGTCGGTTCGCAACCGCTTAATTTTTAAGCCAAGAACTCCTTCAACATTCTCTTTGAACTCTTGAAACTTGAAGAAGGCATCTGACTTGTGTTTAATACAATAGACCCATGTGAACCTTGAATAGTCATCAACAAGAATCATCAAATAACGGAAACCAGAGAAAGAGGGAGTTCTAGTGGGACCAAACAGATCACCATGAATACATTCCAAAGGAGCCTTGGTTCTAGATTGAGAGATTCCAAATGGAAGGCGATGAGACTTTCCGAATTGGCACCCTTCACATGCTTCTTTGCTGGGAAAAGATGTCAAACTTGGCAGGCCATTCACCAAATTCTTTCGAACCATAGCTTTCAACTTATCAAAGTTCACATGCCCCAATCTAGCATGCCACAATGATGCATTCTCATTGCAACTTACTTTATCAATATAAGATGAAGAGGCAGACAACACAAAAGTATCCTTCACCCTTCTACCAGTATGCATGACATCTGCCTTTATATACTTAACATTTTTAAGAAATTTAACATCATGTGGCCCAAACAAGACATTATAACCAGCATCCACAGCATTTGGAACTGAAAATAAATTTTTCTTCATTCCAAGAACGTGGAAAACATTATTTAAGGTGATAGAGTCGTTACCTCCATCATTGATGACCACCGTGCCTTCATTCTCAACCTTGTGAACTGTATTGTCTGCTGTCACCATAGCTTCATTGCCAGTATGTGGCTGTAATATGGAGAACTTTGATTCATCACCTGTCAAATGATGGCCACAACCGGAATCCACAATCCAATCATTCTGAAAATTAATGGAAGCCATGGCATTGTGAGTTGCCGATTCCACCAGAAAACACTTTCCCCAGCTGTCTTCATTGTCACCACAACTTGAGTCACGAGAGCCACCATTCTTCCTGGCGTAGTTTCCAGAATTAAGCTTCACGGTGCAGAACCTTTTGATGTGACCAGGTTTACCACATCGATGACACTTGAACTTCTTCTTATAATACGAGAAAGATTCACCTGGTCCATCATTGTCATGCTTCTTAACCTCCTTCTTCTCAAATCTGAAATTCCTTTTTTTATGAGCAGAGAGTGCTTCTGTGTTGTTGGGGTTGTCTGATATTGACATCCCAGCCATCTGTCGTGCTAAAGACTCTTGAGAAGACAAAAGGTTCTCGATCTCTTCCAGAGAGGGCTGTCAATCCCATCCTTGAATCGAAGTAACAAAAGGAGTGTACTCCTTCCTTAGCCCACGAATAATATGCCTTCTCACATAAGCTTCAGAAATAGGTTCATCTGGATCCAAGATTGAAATCTCCGAACACAAGTTTTTAATCTTTAAAAAGAATTGGGAGATTGAAAGATCACCTTGGCTTGAATTTGCTAGCTCATTCTCCAACATTTGCAGACGACCAATATCTTTCTTGTTGAATAGCCTGTTGAGAGTCTCCCAAATATCTTTTGCTGAGGTACACCTCATAATATGATCGAACAAAGCAGGAGATATAGACTTCTTTAGCACAAACTCTGCCTTTGCATTCACTGTCGTCCACTTCTTCAATGCTTCAGCATTTTCTGCATTCTCCTCTGGCCTGACTGCATTCGCTCCACCAACAACAGCCCACAACTCTTCACCAACCAAATAAGACTCCATACAAGATTTCCACATCTTGTAATTTGATTGGTTGAGCAGCTCTATGCCAAGACCGACGCTCCGACTCGACGACTCCATCTCTTCAGCAACACTGGTTGATCTTCTTCACCAAGCAATTAACACTGCACCTGCTCACCCTGGGGCCTTGGGGCTCTGATACCATAAAGAACACACAGCAGATAAACCTTCTCTTACCCAAGATCAACCAACAGAAGAAGAACAAACCAGAAACCACTCTTATGAAGGCTAAAAATGGAGTCTTTACAAAAAAAATGAGCACGGAGGCTACAACTTGGGGCTATTCATTTTCTAGCAGACTAAAACACTTGAGATAAGGACCAAAGAAAATTCTAGACACACAAGGATTCTAGAGACCTCTAGCTGCTGTTACATAGAGACCAGAAACTATTAAATGCATGTCTACAACAAAAAGCACAAAAGAACTTTTTGCATATTCCAAAAAGAACTTTAAACTCAACACTCCCCCTTAAAGTTATTTTTGGAAATCAGTCCCAGCTTTGCACGAAGAAACTCAAATGGTCCTTTAGAGAGAGTCTTTGTGAAGATGTCTGCAATATTGAGCTCACTTCTTACTTCCCTGTTGTTAATTGTTCCATCAAGAACCTTCTCTCTGATAAAATGATGCTCAATCTCAATATGTTTAGTTCTAGCATGACACACTGGATTATAGGCAAGCTTGATTGCACTTTGATTATCACCAAACAAATCTGTGGCCTTGATAATTGGATGATAAACATCCTTGATGAGTCTTCGAAGCCAAACACACTCCTGTGCAGCAAGTGTAGCAGCCTTATACTCTGCTTCAGTTGTGGATAAAGCCACTGCATCTTGTTTCTTGCTACACCAAGAAACACTTGTACTGTTGCACATAAACACATAACCAGATGTAGACCTTCTATTGTCTAAATCTCCAGCAAAGTCAGCATCTGTATAACCATTTAGCTCAAAACCACCACCTCTTTTGTAAAACAGACTAAGATCAATGGTAGAGTTAACATACTTGAGAATCTTCTTTGCTGCTTCAAGATGTGACTTCCGAGGCTCTTGCAAATAGCGGCTTATGAGTCCAACTGAGAAAGCAATGTCTGGCCTAGTAATTGTCAAATACAGAAGACCACCAACAAGAGAACGATAAGACTTGAAATTTGGTAAGAGTGACCCTTCATCCTTCCTTAATTTCTCATTTGTATCAAGAGGAGTAGATCGTTTCTTGCTAAGTTTCAGCCCATATTTTTCAATCAACTTCTTAGCATATCCTTCTTGTGATAGCAGAACACCCTCCTTAACATTTTTCACTTCCAAACCAAGAAAATGGCTCAGTTCACCCAAGTTCTTCATATCAAACCGAGTAGATAGTTCAGCCCTTAGCTTTGCAATCTCATCTTCATTGCTTCCAGTCACTATCATATCATCCACATACAAAAGAACCACCATATGCAAGTCTCCATCCTTTTTAACAAAAAGACTTGGATCTGCATCAGACGAATGATAGCCACAAAATTGCAAAAACTCTGCAATCTTCCCATACCATGCTCGAGGAGCTTGTTTTAGCCCATATAAGGCTTTCTTGAGTTTACACACATACACTGGATGAGAATCTGATAAGTACCCCAATGGTTGTTCCATGTAGATATCCTTGTCAAGGTCTCCATATAGAAATGCGTTTTTAACATCGAGCTGCCACAACTTCCAATTTTGAGAGGCTGCCAAAGAAACCACAACACGAACAGATGTCATCTTCGCCACGGGACTGAAAGTTTCTTCATAATCTTCTCCGTAGCTTTGAGAGAAACCACGAGCCACCAATCTCGCTTTAAATCTGTCCACACTTCCATCAGCCTTTCTTTTCAACTTGTAAACCCATTTACATGTAATTGGAGTCACATGATCAGGTTTTGGGACAAGATCCCATGTCTCATTTTTAACGAGAGCCTTCATTTCCTCCTCCATAGCAAGCCTCCACTCTTCAACACCAGCAGCATCTTCAAAACAAGATGGTTCTTGATCATCAACTGGGCCTGTAAAGAAACAAGAATAAGTGCTTGTGAAATTTTCATCTCGGTACCGTGCTGGCTTGGTGATATTTCTTCTTGGCCTTTGATTTGCTTCATCATCAACATTACCATCTTCTGGAACAATACAATCTTCAACTTCATTTTCAGAATTAATGCTCCCCCTTTCACCTTGCTGCAAATTATCAAATGAAGGCAAACTAGAACCATTTGAGGAAGTTGGCAGCACGACAATTTCAGATTTTTGCAGACCTGACTCTCCACTGTTAGCAACACCATAGTATGATGAAACTTCATCAAATACAACATCTCTTGAGACAACAAAGTTGTGAGTTTCTGGATCCATGCATTTCCATCCCTTTTTTCTTTCATCATAGCCAATAAAAATGCATTTTTTCGCCTTTGCATCAAACTTCCCTCTTCTGGAGTCCGGCACATGAACATAGCATATTGAGCCAAACACTTTGAAGTGCTTTACACTAGGCTTCTCTCCGAACATCAGCTCATAAGGTGTCTTCATATTGTTTGGACTCAAAGGCAACCGGTTAATCACATAGGCTGCACACATCATACCCTCTGCCCAAAAACCTTTAGGCAAGTTTTTAGCATGTAACCAGCTTCTACATGTCTCTGTGAGATGCCGGATCTTCCTTTCAGCGATGCCATTTTGTTGTGGAGTCTCTGCACATGACAATTCTCTTCTTATCCCAAACCGTCGACAAAAGTGCAAGAACTCATTAGAAATAAATTCTCCACCATTGTCGGTTCGCAACCGCTTAATTTTTAAGCCAAGAACTCCTTCAACATTCTCTTTGAACTCTTGAAACTTGAAGAAGGCATCTGACTTGTGTTTAATACAATAGACCCATGTGAACCTTGAATAGTCATCAACAAGAATCATCAAATAACGGAAACCAGAGAAAGAGGGAGTTCTAGTGGGACCAAACAGATCACCATGAATACATTCCAAAGGAGCCTTGGTTCTAGATTGAGAGATTCCAAATGGAAGGCGATGAGACTTTCCGAATTGGCACCCTTCACATGCTTCTTTGCTGGGAAAAGATGTCAAACTTGGCAGGCCATTCACCAAATTCTTTCGAACCATAGCTTTCAACTTATCAAAGTTCACATGCCCCAATCTAGCATGCCACAATGATGCATTCTCATTGCAACTTACTTTATCAATATAAGATGAAGAGGCAGACAACACAAAAGTATCCTTCACCCTTCTACCAGTATGCATGACATCTGCCTTTATATACTTAACATTTTTAAGAAATTTAACATCATGTGGCCCAAACAAGACATTATAACCAGCATCCACAGCATTTGGAACTGAAAATAAATTTTTCTTCATTCCAGGAACGTGGAAAACATTATTTAAGGTGATAGAGTCGTTACCTCCATCATTGATGACCACCGTGCCTTCATTCTCAACCTTGTGAACTGTATTGTCTGCTGTCACCATAGCTTCATTGCCAGTATGTGGCTGTAATATGGAGAACTTTGATTCATCACCTGTCAAATGATGGCCACAACCGGAATCCACAATCCAATCATTCTGAAAATTAATGGAAGCCATGGCATTGTGAGTTGCCGATTCCACCAGAAAACACTTTCCCCAGCTGTCTTCATTGTCACCACAACTTGAGTCACGAGAGCCAGTGAGCCACCATTCTTCTTGGCGTAGTTTCCAGAATTAAGCTTCACGGTGCAGAACCTTTTGATGTGACCAGGTTTACCACATCGATGACACTTGAACTTCTTCTTATAATACGAGAAAGATTCACCTGGTCCATCATTGTCATGCCTTCTCAAATCTGAAATTCCTTTTTTTATGAGCAGAGAGTGCTTCTGTGTTGTTGGGGTTGTCTGATATTGACATCCCAGCCATCTGTCGTGCTAAAGACTCTTGAGAAGACAAAAGGTTCTCGATCTCTTCCAGAGAGGGCTGCCGATCCCATCCTTGAATCGAGGTAACAAAAGGAGTGTACTCTTTCCTCAGCCCACGAATAATATGCCTTCTCACACGAGCTTCAGAAATAGGTTCATCTGGATCCAAGATTGAAATCTCCGAACACAAGTTTTTAATCTTTAAAAAGAATTGGGAGATTGAAAGATCACCTTGGCTTGAATTTGCTAGCTCATTCTCCAACATTTGCAGACGACCAATATCTTTCTTGTTGAATAGCCTGTTGAGAGTCTCCCAAATATCTTTTGCTGAGGTACACCTCATAATATGATCGAACAAAGCAGGAGATATAGATTTCTTTAGCACAAACTCTGCCTTTGCATTCACTGTCGTCCACTTCTTCAATGCTTCAGCATTTTCTGCATTATCCTCTGGCCTGACTGCATTCGCTCCACCAACAACAGCCCACAACTCTTCACCAACCAAATAAGACTCCATACAAGATTTCCACATCTTGTAATTTGATTGGTTGAGCAGCTCTATGCCAAGACCGACGCTCCGACTCGACGACTCCATCTCTTCAGCAACACTGGTTGATCTTCTTCACCAAGCAATTAACACTGCACCTGCTCACCCTGGGGCCTTGGGGCTCTGATACCATAAAGAACACACAGCAGATAAACCTTCTCTTACCCAAGATCAACCAACAGAAGAAGAACAAACCAGAAACCACTCTTATGAAGGCTAAAAATGGAGTCTTTACAAAAAAATGAGCACAGAGGCTACAACTTGGGGCTATTCATTTTCTAACAGACTAAAACACTTGAGATAAGGACCAAAGAAAATTCTAGACACACAAGGATTCTAGAGACCTCTAGCTGCTGTTACATAGAGACCAGAAACTATTAAATGCATGTCTACAACAAAAAACACAAAAGAACTTTTTGCAAATTCCAAAAAGAACTTTAAACTCAACAATCGGAACCGTTAGCCATGCTCTAAAATTGCTTAAAAGAAAGAAATTCCATCCATATGCATCTAACTGACACAGAATGGATGGTCTCAGAGACCAATCTTATTTAACGCCTACAAAATATATGTTTTACCAATAAATCATCATATGAATTAAGCAAAGCAAATATCATCTAATTAAATCTTGACTGTCAATACATTGCTCAATAAAGGATGTAGGCATGAATCTTTGGATTCCACCGTCAACTTATATGGTTCAAAACTTTGATCTAATATACTGACTACATATGTGAAGCAACGGTACGGGGTTATCGATGGTTTCCCAAACGAACCATAATATATGAATGATCTCAGTAAATTACTTGAGAATCAAATGGGTACCATGACTTTTATCATGAATTGAGACTAAACTACTTAAATATCTCTGATAACGACGAGAAGGGAGAGAGAGAGAGAGAGAGCTCACTTGCGCATTGGATCATCTGAGTAGGCGTCACAATCCTAGGCAACGGATCAAGAGCAGCCTCGATCCCCTTTGCCAAAGAGATAATAATCGGCACGCTGAGCCTCTCCTTCCAATACCTACTAATCTCCTCAAAGACCTCCCTGGTCTCCGTCGACGGCAACCCGTTGACGACGATATCCGCGTCCCAAACCGCCTCCTGCAAGTTCGTCACGACCTTCATCGGGCACAGCGGAGTCTCGATCATGTTCAAGCAGAAGCCGTCCCTCAGAATCTCATCAGCGTACAGAACCCTGTCCCCCAACCTCCCCTCAACGTACTTCAGGTACGCGCATCTCCCGATCAGCCGGCGCAGCACGTCCTCCCTCGAATTGATCACCTCGAAGAGGTGCTCGGCGGTCGACCTGTCGACAGACCTCCCGGGCCTTCGCCAGATTCTGATCTGGATTTTGTCGCAGAACTGGCCGTAGGCGTCCTGGAGCAGGGCAGCGAAGACGCTGCCCCAAGCTCCGGCCCCAATGCCCACGATCTTCAAGAGGTTTGCCCTCGGATTTGCTGAGGACTCGCCTGAGCTCATCGAGCTTTAGCTCAGCGGACCTGTGGGGGCTGTGGTTTGATCCGTTGGGGTGACCGGGGCTGCCATTGCCGTCCGTGCTCCCGACCATTTTCCCTCGAGAATTGTTGAGCCCAAATTGTTTCCAACGGTCAAATCAAATTGTTGACCCCGAGTCATCCGCCGCTTCAAGAGCTCTCCGTTCGATTACCGGGTGGTTTGCTGAAATTAAACCTTAAATCAGGAGACGAAATAGCAGATTCAATGATTTGAGGGACAAATTTTTTCAAAGTATTACACAATCTGAGAACGCAGAGGATCTCAGATCACGAAAAGTTAGCCTTCAGAGCGGCACTCAGATCACCGCGCAGATCCATCACGAGGCCGAGCCGGGTTGAAGACGACGAGAGAGGGCAGACGATCAAAAACCAAATCGGCGAGCGAGAGAGAGAGAGAGAGAGAGAGAGAGAGAGAGAGAGAGAGCAGCGGAGTCTCATCGGCGAGAGAGAGAGAGAGAGAGAGAGAGAGAGAGAGAGAGAGAGAGAGCAGCGGAGTCTCGAGAGGATCTGGGACGAAAATTTGGGGATGACTTTAATTTGGCGTGGGACGAAAATTTTGGGGATAAATTTGGCGGTGGAATGAAAATTTTGGGGGGAACGAAATGAAAAAAAGGCTTTTGGGTGGAATGAAAATTTTAATTTGGAAACTGTAATAGCGCTTATGAAGCGCTATTTAAGAGAATAACAACATAGCGCTTTAGAAGCGCTATTTAAGTGAACCCGGAATCAACTCACATAGCGCTTTAGAAGCTCTATCGTCATATAGCGCTTTAGAAGCGCTATCCAAGTAACCCATGTAACACTTATCATATAGCGTTTTATTGAAGCGCTAAAGAAGCTTCAACTGGTATAGCGCTTAACTAACAAGCGCTATTGCTGCAATTTTTCTTTTAAATTTTTTTTTTAATTTTTTCAATATGCAAATAAGCGCTATTCAAGCAGCCACTTAGATAGCGCTTTTAAAAAGCGCTATCTAAGTGGCGTTTCCTAAGCCTAAATCTGTAGTAGTGCTATTTCAACAACAGAAACAGAGTGTGTAGCAGCTACACAAGCCAGTAAAGAAGCGATGTGGTTGAAGATGGTGTTAGAGGAACTCGGCCATGAATAAAAGAAGATTTCTCTATTTTATGACAGTCAGAGTGCTTTGCATTTGGCAAGAAATCCAGCCTTTCATTCAAAGACCAAACACATTCGAGTTCAGTATCACTTCGTTCGTGAGAAAGTAGAAGAAGGAACAATGGATATGCAGAAAATTCACACCAAAGATAACCTAGCTGATTTTTTGACAAAAGCAGTTAATACTGACAAATTTATTTGGTGTCGATCCTCCTGTGGTCTGTCAGAGATGTAAGCAACATGAAGATGACAAGATAGAAAGAATGATGTGAAGATATGATTGATACTCAATTAAATCTTCAAATGGGAGATTGTCAGCAGCCTCAGCCGCCCACATTCCTTTGACAGCAACCGTTTTTGACTTTGGATAAATGAGCGGGCCCTACATCATTATTATAATATAAATGCATAGTAATTTATTATTATTTTATTATGCATAGTGTTTTTCAAAATCCTATAAATAAGCTCCAAATCCTTAAGAAAATCTTATCCCAGAAACAACTTCTTATATAGAAGAGTGAGAGAGAAAAAAAACAAAGAGAATTTCTCCTTGTAAAGAGAGAGAGTTTGTAACTCCAAAGTTTTCTCGTCATAGTGGAATCTTCTATCCTTGCCCGTGGACGTAGGCAATCAAGTGCCGAACCATGTAAATCTGTGTGTCCAACTTTTTATCTCTATTTTGCTCTACTATTGTTGCGATCCTGCTCTATTAGGCCCCGGGTTTGTCCCAACAACATCGACATTCCCCTGTTCTTCACGCTTTGTAGGATTCAGTCAACAAGCTCTTTGCAGCTTCTGAATATTCAAATTGAATTTGTACAATTTGTTTAACATGAATTATTGAAACTTTGTGCAAAAAAAAGTGAAACATCTTGTCATATCTATATTTCTTTATACCTTCTTATAGTTCCTTGTGAGTTGTGACAACAAACTGGTACGGGTAACGTTTTTTATTAAATGATTTACAGGGGATACACCACGCTTCAAGTAACTTTGATTGGGTAAAATCAACAAAAGATGAGACTGCATAAATTATGATTTCCTCAGAACTCTTGGTATAAACTAGAAAAGAGTGACGAATCATAGTAAAAGGGCACTGAAAACTTTTCACATGCCATCAAAATTCAGCCTAATTCTAAATATGACAATAAGAATGTAACTATATAATAATTTGCACCTTACTTTTGGTAAATATTCTATTCCTTTCAGTTCCTTCTATAAGAGACTGCAGTCTAGCTATCTTTCATCAGTAGAAACTTTATATTCCAGTCACAAAATAGAGTAAGCCAGAGTAAGTTCCATTCTTCATATGATAAGTCTGGGCCTAGGTTATCCGGATGCTTCATCTTGGCTCCAGTATCCATTTTCATGTCCGTGCCTGTGTCGGACACTTCTTGAACACTTCTTGAGTATATGCATACATCTATGCAGACATGTGCCCCAGCAACTGTTGGGAATTTACGCCGAAACCCCTAAAAACAACAGAAACGCGGAATAGAGAAAAGCACACCAAGATTTACGAGGTTTGGCAACTGCCTACGTCCTTGTTTGCGTCGAAAGTTAATGTATTCATTGCGGTATTCATTACAACTTCGGTCGCTACAATGAAAACAAAAAGATAATCTTTTTATAAGATCTTTACACAATGAAAACAAAAGTTACAACTCTCGTCAAAACAAACGCAGAGATCGTTTATCGGTCTTCTGCTTGCGTGGGATCTTTGCCTGTGCCGTGGTTTATCCGTGGACCGCCTTTGATCTGGATCCGGTTGATGAAAAATTTGGCAGAGCTTCGTCTTCACCGAGGAAGTATTTGATTTGAAGCGCTGAGATCGACCAAGCGAAATCAGGGCTCTTCTCGAGATTAAGACCAAGCCTAATCTCAAGGGACGGACGGGAACGGGCGTCGGATCTCTCGAACTCTTCTTCTTTATACCGAAGAACTCGCCAAGATCTGTCAACCCTCGCTGAAATTCGTGCTCCTTTGACTCCACAATCCGGCAGCACCTCCTCGTCTTGATAATCAATCGCCCCTCAGAAATGAGCACCCGAGCTCGTATTTATAAGCTTCAGAAGCGGTTATTTGTATGAGAACAAGTGATTTGGCTCTATCTTCAGTTAATAACTGATTAACCATGCTAGGGGATGATATCAAGTCAGTTTGGATGCTCAGGAACGACCAAATCCCGAGAAAAACCGTCAAAAACCGAACTGGGGTCGAAACAGCGCGCGCAGGAAAAATCCGACTCGCAATTACTGTAGCGCGGGTCGGAAAATTCCGATCCGTGGTTACTGTAGCACGGGTCGGAAAATTCCGGCCCGCGGTTACTGTAGCGCGGGTCAGTTTGAGATATCTGCGGTATTTTGATCATAACTCTTTCGTACGACCTTCGTTTAGGCTGATTCAAGATGCGTTAGAAAGATGAAGAAGAGGTCTACAACTTTTATGTTTTGAGATTTTCCAGATTCAAATCGCAGCATAGTCAAAACTTCATTTCTTTGTGCAGTCAAATCACTGTAGCAAATTCCGACCCGCGTTTACTGTAGCAAATTCCGACCCGCTACTGTAGCATAATCACGACTTGCTACTGTAGCAGAATTTCCGACCCGCTACTGTAGCAGAATTCCGACCCGCTACTGTAGCAGAATTCCGACCCGCTACTGTAGCAGAATTCCGACCCGCGGGTACTGTAACAGCCTTAACTCACTCATCCGACCTCGGAATGAGGCGATTCAAGATGCGTTGGACAGCCAACGAGGAGATCTACAGGATCCCATAATTGAATCATATGTGGAATAAATAGGACACGAGGGGTGCTCCACCTTTTGTAAATGACGTGGGGATCCCGATCAGCTCTCGTTTCCGTTATTCCGAAGTTTCGTTGCTTCGTATGACCCGTCGACTCACTTCATGTGTTTGTCATTGTCAAACGAGCTCCTACGACTCTAATAGCGATGTTTATCATCTTCTCTCTGTCTCGAGTCGTGTACGGACACCCATAGGTATTTTTAGACGCCTACAGATACCCCCTCCAAAGTATTTCAGACTCATTCTTTTATAGAGGAGTCTGGAATGCTTTGGATAAGATAGGCCATCTTCTCAATTTTGTAGAGTGACCTTGAACTATCTCAATTCTTAACTTCTTGAGTCTTCAATCTATTCATTGTTTCGTTGAATAGGTAAAGTTCTTTCGGCGCTGCGTTTATCGTCTGACCGCTGTCGAAATTTTGAACTGAGATTGGTGTGTAACTTTCTGAACTTAGCTCGTGCCATTGAGTTGACTTTGAACTGATCCTCTCCGTCGGGAATTCATATCTAATTGTAACTGAAAATCCTTGGGGTCATCTTTTGCCTTATTTTGGCGAAATTGCTGATGCGTTGACCGGCATCGATCTTTACTGTAACGCATTGACCGGTGTTAACACAGTTTATATTCGTACGTTTGCTGGAGTCTACACAGTTTAAGCTCTTAAGGCATTGGAGCGTGACGGTCCCGAATGTTGGGCTGCAGGACCAACTATTAAAGCTGATTCATCTGCACGTGTGGATCTTATCCTGAAGTTTGTTGGATGTTCAAGTCATGAGACCAACTAATGAAGCTGATACGTCAATGACTCGCATTTATAGAATTTTTGGCAAATTCTCAGCCATCAACGGGTTTGATGAGCCTTTACCGACTACCGTTTGAGTCGGGCTAGCATGCGGATTGTTTAAGTCCGTTCCGCATGTAACGTTATGCTAAAAGAGTTAACTCTTTTAGTGCTACGATATTGAATACGTAGACTTCGTCTTTCTCCTGTGAAAAGACTAAACAGCGACGTGTATCAGACGTAGACTTTAAGGTTTTTGGCAAACCCTCAGCCTTCAACGGATTTGGCGTGCCTTTACCGATTACCGTTTGAATCGGGCTTGCATGCGGATTGTTTAAGTCCGTTCCGCACGTGACGTTGTGCTAAAGTAATGAACTCCCTTAGACTTGATGCTACGATATTGAATACGTAGACTTCGCCATTGTTACGGGAATAGGCTACCCGGCAACGTGTATTAGACGCTGACCTATCCCTACATAGGCTTCGGGATAAAAGTCCCCAGATTAGAATTCTGGTATCTTTTTCAATCGGTGAAAGACTAAACCGGCAACGCGAGTTAGACGTTGACTTATCCCTACTTAGGGTTCGAGATAAAATTCCCCGCGCGTGTGAAGCACGGATTTTGGCGTTATGAATAACGACTTGCCACAATGTCGAATATGTGGACTTTTGTCCTTTTCACGGCAAAAGACTAACCGGCAACGCGTGTTAGGCGTTGACTTATCCCTGCTCAGGATTCGGGATAAAATTCCCCATGCATAAAAGGCATGGATTTTTGTTGCTATGACGCTGAATACGTAGACTCGGTCATTTTTTACGGGAACGAACCACCCAGCAACGCGGGCTAAGCGTTGACTTATCCCTACTTAGGCTTCGGGATAAAATGCCCCAGACTGGATTCTGGTGTCTTTTTCAATCAGTGAAAGACTAAACCGGCAACGCGTGTTAGGTGTTGACTTATCCCTACTCAGGATTCGGGATAAAATTTCCCATGCATAAAAGGCATGGATTTTTGTTGCTACGATGCTGAATACATAGACTCGGTCGTTTTTACGGGAACGAACCACCCAGCAACGTGGGCTAAGCGTTGACTTATCCCTACTTAGGCTTCGGGATAAAATGCCCCAGACTAAATTCTGGTGTCTTTTTTCAATCGGTGAAAGACTAAACCGGCAACGCGTATTAGGCGTTGACTTATCCCTACTTAGGCTTCGGGATAAAATTCCCCGTGCGTGTGAAGCACAGATTTTAGGAGTTTAGAAAAAAAAAGTGATGTCTTCTCTTGGGGCAAAGACGAACCCGATGCGGGAGGAAGAATTTTATATTCTATCTCTAAATCTTGTTTAGGGTAAAGACGGACCCCAAAATGGAAGAGGAAGAATTTTATATTCTATCTCCCGGTACTGAAGAGGAAGAATTTTATATTCTATCTACAGTAGGAAAGGAAACTCAAGGTGGGATCTCCACCCCCAGAATCCGAAAAGGTAAAACTAAGAGTAGGATCTCCAAGATTCAAACGACCCTAACTTTTATAGGATTGGTTGCTTGATCCAAGAAAAGAGTTCCTCATTTATTGAGGAGAAATTCCAATTTCGACCCTAACTTTTATAGGTTTGGCTGAAAAGGAAGAGATGGAAGTCTTTCGTTTATCGAAAGGGATGACTCGATCTTAGTCCTAACTATCTGCAGATTTGACTAAGTGAAGTCGGAGACAATCCTAGCTTTTATAGGTTTGATTGTTCAAATTGAAAGTGGACCTCTCGTTCATGGAAGGAATCGAGGGGGAATTTTGGTTATGGTCCTAACTGTAAGAAGGTTTGACCAGGTAGACATTGGGAGTGGGAGTAAAAATCAAAGTGGGAGTGTTGACTTGTACCGATTACTCAACGGGGATTCTTGGTGTCAAGTGATAAATACTTAACACGGAGGGGTTTGACAATCGTCAATGTTACGTGCACAAACACGTCAAAATTTTAAATAGATTCAATCGAAAGGAATTTTGGTGGTCCCACCGTCAATTAGTCTGATTGATGGGGGATTTTATGGTGGAAGACTGTGAGTCGTCAAACACCAATGAAAGTTTTGTGAGGGAAGATTGATCCAACGAAGTGATCGAATCTCATCTCAGCAAAATAGTGTTCGGAAATCACAGTGGGGGTTTAGTGTTTATCACTTTGTTTGTAATGATCGGGTTATCCCTAAGAAAATTACATATAGTATTCTTCCGGGAACTTCCCGTTACATGAATCATCCACCCCCAGCTTCTTCGCGAAACTGGGTTTATCATTGCATTCGGTTACATGATCGGGTTATCCTTAAGAATATTACATATAAAAATTCTCCTGGAACTTCCCGTCAATGGTAGGAAACAGTTTAGACTCATATACCAATTGGAGTATCAGGGAGCAGTTTAACCTCTTATACCGGTCGGAGGATTAAGAAGCAGTTTATACTCTTATACTTGTCGGAGTGTTCATTCGGCTCAATTGAATTTGAGAAGCAGTTTATACTCGTATACTCTTCGGAGTGTGAGAAGGAGCAGTTTATACTCTTATACTTGTCGGAGTCTTGCCGTTCTCATTTGGCTTATCCTAGCATTATGACGTCGGCTTCAACTAAGGTTTGGATGCTATTCTTGAGAGCAAAGCAATCCTTGGTGGGATGAAGGATCCTTCTGTGGTATGCACAATACTTTGGATCCAAAATGTTATCAGCTTCCTCCTGATTTGTGATGGGTGGAAGCTTAATCTTGTTGTTTTCAAGGATAGATTCGAAGATGGCTGGAACGTCCTCGTCCTTGAAGGAATACTCTTTTTGGAGTCTCGGGTCCGAAGTCTTTTGCTGCCTTCGGGATTGCTGTTGTGACGTTTGATTAGTACCAACAGCAGCTGCAGGTGCCTTGCCCTTACCACGGGAGGCAAAGTTCGAGTTCGGAGGATTGGCCGTCGGTTGGTTCCTCTCAGCTTTCTTCCTTCGGAGGAAGCGTTCGACTCGCTCTCCGCGCATCTTCAACTCTTTCCAAGTGTTGGACGGTGCAACTCCCATAACTTCTAATATCTCAATAGATAGGTTGTTATGACAAGTCTGGAGGATGAAGTCCTCCGTGATCGGATCTCGGCAGTTCATTGGTTTCGTCATCTTCTTGTTTTTCATCGAAAAGTGTCCTGATGGATACCTCGTTGTCGTCATCAAAGAAGTTACCAAGGAATGAGTTCTCCATATCGTCCCAGTTGTTAATACTTCCGGGCTTGAGACGGCGGTACCAATCGAAGGCCGGCCCGCGAAGGGTGCCAACGAATGACCGAACCATCAAGGCTTCATTGCCGGAGATCATACCTAAGTGGGACTTGAAGTAGATCAGATGTTGAGTGGGTGAACCCTTCCCGTCAAATGACGTGAAGTTAATCAAGTTGAACTTCGCCGGGTATGCTATTGTGTCCCACTCTCTTGGATATGGACATGGAATGCCAGTCCTCTTTACCTCTCGATCAGACATTAGAGCGTTGATTTTACTCTCGAGATCTTTCATTTTCTCATCCTCGCTCGTATCGGGCTTTGGACGATTCTTAAGAGGAATAACGGGGCCACCTCCACTCGTGTCGGGCCTCGGACGATTTGAAAGAGGAATAACACGGCCACCCCCGACATTGTCATCTTCGGTGGAACCACCCCCAGCGTTGTTATTTTTAGTGGAGTCACCCCCAGTGTTTTGGTCAACGGGAGGGTTATCAGGATTGAGATGTTCATCTACATCTGAATCGCTATTTGCTTGGTTAGCAGTGTTGCGACGACTGGATTCACCAATTTGATTCGACAAAGCTCGGATTTGTTGGTCATGTTCTTCCCTCATCCGTAGCATAGCCATTTCCACTTTCTGCTTGGTTAGAGCATCCTCAACCATTTTAGTTGCTTCCTCGGTGTTAATCATAAACACCTCGCGGGATTGCCCTGGGCTAGATACCGTATTGTCAGAAGCGACTGCAGAGTTAGCATCCGATACTTCATCATCCGAGGATAACCCTCTCTGCATTCTTTGGTAGTCCCTGCGTCTAGTGGTCCCTGATCGCAACCGGGTTAGACGATGCGATACAAGCGGGTCAGAGCTAGAAGGTCGAATTGATTTTCCCTTATCAACCATATTGATGGTAACCTCTGGGGGTTCGTCACCTTGAACGACCAATCGTTTCTTACGGAGGCGCTTTAGATTAGACTTATCCTTTCCGTTGGAGATCCTCTCAAATACCGAGACCCTCTGCGGAGCGGTCTTGGGGCAGCTACACGCTGATAATGCTGTCCTGATAAGTTCGACGCGCGGGCAGTGAGATTTTGTTTCTCGGGTATATCTTTTCCGAGACTTGTTCATACCCCCAGCCCGATAGTACAACTCATCGGTCAGATGACCGGAGCAACCTATCGTACGTTGACACAACTCCCCAAGTATAACGTTGTCATCGTCAGATGAATACGTTTCTTTCAGGGGATTTGCCGCTTTATCAGCATTCTCAAGAGTCACATGTTTAGAACTACACTTTTGGGAGCGCAAGATCTCAACAGGCTCTTGGTTTTGGATAAACACCCTCAGGCGGGTAGAAATTGGAGTTTTCCCTTCATGAGAAGGCTTGAAATTGTTATGAGGGCGTGTGCGGCCCCCAGCTCGACGAGTTGCTCGGGGTTTAGTCACCGGACCCAAACGTTCTTTGCTCAGAACTTTGCCTCGATCCTCGTGTAAAGGACCCAGGCGATCAACTATCCTCACCTTGAATCGGGACAAATCCATGTTGTCGTGGGGCTCCACCAGAGGTGCGAAACTCGAAGGGATCAACGTAACCGGTGCAGAACGTCTTCTGTCTCGACCCTGGCGCGGGTCAGATTTAAGTGACCGACGGGTTGGAGGGTCGGATTCAAGTGACCCGCGAAGTGGAGGGTCGGATCCAAGTGACCCGCAAAGTGGAGGGTCGGATCCAAGTGACCTGCGATTTGGAAGGTCGGATCCAAATGACCTGCAAAGTGGAGGGTCGGATCCAAGTGACCTATGATTTGGAAGGTCGGATCCAAGTGACCTGCGATTTGGAAGGTCGGATCCAAGTGACCTGCAAATTGGCAGGTCGGATTGGAGTGACCTGCAAATTAGAGGGTCGGATTGGAGTGACCTGCGTTTTGGCGGGTCGGATTGAAGTGACCTGCAAATTGGCGGGTCGGATTTTGATAAAATAGGCGCGCCTTCTGTACTCAACTCCTTGATTGAGGAGGAGTTCAGATCTGCAGATCCGGACTCATTGGAGGCCGGAAGGGCGTTGTAAGGTTCAGCTACCGCAACAACGGGGGCGTTGATCTTCCTTCGCTTGCGAGAGGCGGAGGATCTGGAGGAGGAGGACGACAGATATTCCTCGAACTTCAGTTGGTCGAACTCGTATTCGACCACTTCTTCAACCGGGATGCAGATCCGAGGTTGCGACACGACAGCTCCGGCAGCGAAGCTGTTGGCTCCCACTGTGGTCGCCAGATTGTTTGCGTCGAAAGTTAATGTATTCATTGCGGTATTCATTACAACTTCGGTCGTTACAATGAAAACAAAAAGATAATCTTTTTATAAGATCTTTACACAATGAAAACAAAAGTTACAACTCTCGTCAAAACAAACGCAGAGATCATTTATCGGTCTTCTGCTTGCGTGGGATCTTTGCCTGTGCCGTGGTTTATCCGTGGACCGTCTTTGATCTGGATCCGGTTGATGAAAAATTTGGCAGAGCTTCGTCTTCACCGAGGAAGTATTTGATTTGAAGCGCTGAGATCGACCAAGCGAAATCAGGGCTCTTCTCGAGATTAAGACCAAGCCTAATCTCAAGGGACGGACGGGAACGGGCGTCGGATCTCTCGAACTTTCCTTCTTTATGCCGAAGAACTCGCCAAGATCTATCAACCCTCGCTGAAATTTGTGCTCCTTTGACTCCACAATCCGGCAGCACCTCCTCGTCTTGATAATCAATCGCCCCTCAGAAATGAGCACCCGAGCTCGTATTTATAAGCTTCAGAAGCGGTTATTTGTATGAGAACAAGTGATTTGGCTCTATCTTCAGTTAATAACTGATTAACCATGCTAGGGGATGATATCAAGTCAGTTTGGATGCTCAGGAACGACCAAATCCCGAGAAAAACCGTCAAAAAACCGAACTAGGGTCGAAACAGCGCGCGCAGGAAAAATCCGACTCGCAATTACTGTAGCGCGGGTCGGAAAATTCCGACCCGCAGTTACTGTAGCGCGGGTCGGAAAATTCCGACCCGCGGTTACTGTAGCGTGGGTCAGTTTGAGATATCTGCGGTATTTTGATCATAACTCTTTCGTACGACCTCCGATTAGGCTGATTCAAGATGCGTTGGAAAGATGAAGAAGAGATCTACAACTTTTATGTTTTGAGATTTTCCAGATTCAAATCGCAGCATAGTCAAAACTTTATTTCTTTGTGCGGTCAAATCACTGTAGCAAATTCCGACCCGCTACTGCAGCAGAATTTCCGACCCGCTACTGTAGCAGAATTCCGACCCGTGAGTACTGTAGCAAAATTCCGACCCACGGGTACTGTAACAGCCTTAACTCACTCATCCGACCTCGGAATGAGGCGATTCAAGATGCGTTGGAAAGCCAACGAGGAGATCTACAGGCTCCCATAATTAAATCATATGTGGAATAAATAGGACACGAGGCGTGCTCCACCTTTTGTAAATGACGTGGGGCTCCCGATCAGCTCTCGTTTCCGTTATTCCGAAGTTCTGTTGCTTCATATGACCCGTCGACTCACTTCATGTGTTTGTCATTGTCAAACGAGCTCCTGCGACTCTAATATCGATGTTTATCATCTTCTCTCTGTCTCGAGTCGTGTACGGACACCCATAGGTATTTTTAGACGCCTACAGTCCTCGGGAGCCACACAGTAAATTTCTTATTAATCTAACAAGAAAATACAATTCAAGAGCGAATCTCAAACTTGAGATCCCTTAAATAAATACAATATTCACTGTAGCTACAATGAAGATTCCTCTCTCTTAAATAACACCCCATCTTAATTCTCTCTTAAAATCCCTTCTTAAACAAATCCCCCTTCCCTCAAATCCCTTTGAGAGAACGCTGGAGAAAGAAAAGGAGAGCAGAGAGATCGTTTGAGGGGAGAGAGAGAGAGAGAGAGAGAGAGAGCCGTCGTCACTGCTGAAAAACGAGAGGAAGAACACATGCCTTCAGCCCTGGGGTTTCCCTTTTATAGGGAAACCCTAGCTGAGCTATCAACAAGCTGTCGATAAACGAGTGCTCGATCTCGCCTGCAAGTCGACAACTCATCAAGCACCTCCTCATGTGTAGCTCCGCCCTCATCACCTATGCATGAAGGCCAACTAAAGTTGTACACAACTCCAGTTTCTGAAAGGTCATCGTCTTTGTCAACATATCCACTAGATACTTTCTTCCTTGGATATTCTGTTGACATCATTTGACAACTCATCGGGCTATGTATCTTCTGGAACCATCATGTTCCTTTTTCACTCGATACACCCACTTGTTGTGACGTGCCTTCTTCCTCATGGGTAACTTAGCTAGTTCCTATGTCTGGTTGGAGATCATAGATTTCATCTCTTCTTTCGTAGCAAACTCCCACTTGCTCGCATCTCCACTCTGACAAGCTTCATCAAAGCTTTCAGACTCCCCTCCATTTGTCAGCAACATATAATTCATGTATCTGCTGTTAGGCACAGGAGGACGAGTAGTTCTCCTCAATATCGGAGCTGGTGCGTCGGGCTTCTGCGCACCGTTCTGTCCAACAAGCTCTTCTAGCTAAGGACCTTCTGCATTGGGTTCTTCCGAGAGGTTATCTGGGACATCATCTGCATCTACAAATATTGACTCGCTCTGAGTCACTGGCATCTGTCTTGTACATGTCCTTATACACCACCTTCTCGTTGAATATCACATCTCTGCTCTTAATCACCTTCTTGTTTTCGTTGTCCCAAATGCGGTAGCCTAACTCATCTTCATCATACCCGATGAATGTGCATTTCTTGTACTTGGGATCAGGCTCATTCCTGCCTTGATCACTAATATGCAGATAAGCTACACAACCGAAAACTTTGAGATGTGAGAGGGTTACCTCCTTTCTGTACCATATATTTTTTGGTATTCTGTGCTCCAATAGAACCGATGGCCCTCGGTTGATCAAGTAAGCTGCTGTGTTGACTGCTTCTGCCCAGAACTGATTCGGCAGACCTGACTGTGTTCGAATGCTTCAGGCTCTCTGCCAACGTTCTATTCATGCCTCAGGCACACTATTGTGCTGAGGTGTGTCGGGTACGGTTCTCTCTATTCTGATACCGTGCTTATAGCAGAACTTATTGAATCTGGTGTCTTCATACTCACTACCATTGTCTGTTCTGAGTTTCTTTATTCTCAGACTGGTCTCATTCTCAACCATAGCTTTCCATCTCCTGAAAGCTTCAAACACTTATGACTTGTGCTTTAGAAAGTAGACCCACACTTTCCGAGAGTGATCATCAATGAAAGTCACGAAGTAGTGTTTCCCACTAATGGACGCGGTGGTGGTTGGTCCCCAAACATCTGAGTGAACAAGCTCTAGCTTCTGCTTCCTGGGCGTTCTGCCACTTGTTTGAAAGCTAACTCTCTTCTGCTTTCCAAGTATACATTCTTCACACATATCAATCTCTACTGATTGTAAACCTAGGAGTTTTCTCGCTGTGTGCATAATCTCCATCCCCTTTTCACTCATATAACCGAGTCTCTGGTGCCACAGCTTTGAAGTCTCATTGCTTGCTGCAACTGAGATCAAACAACATGCACCTGCTGTTATATACAGGGTACCAGTCTTTCTGCCTTTGGCAATCGTCATTGCGTCTTTTGAAATCCTCCAATCATCACCATGGAAAGTCGTTGTGTAGCCTTCACTAGCCAACTGGCTTACTAAGATTAAGTTTCTCTTCAGGTCAGGAATATATCTGATATCCTTCAGCTCCCATACTGATCCATTCAGCTTAATCTTCACTACACATTTGCCAATAATAGCACATGGTTCGTCGTCACCAATGTATACATTTTTAAGGTTTCCGGGGATATACTTCTCGAGGAATTCTTTCTGAAAAGTAGCATGGAATGATGCTCCAGAGTCTAACACCCAAGACTCCTCCTTGCTCTCCAAAGAGCATATTAATGCATCATCTCCTCCTGAGGTGGAAGCAACATTCACATCTGTCTTTGCCTCCTACTCCTTCTGTGTACTCTTGCACTGATTCTTGTAGTGCCCGGTTTTTCCGCACTTCTAACACTCGATAGCCTTCGAACTATTAGGATTCCTTGATTTGGATCTCCTGTCATCTAATCCATTTTCTCTGGTTGAATTTCTATCTCTTAACTCTGTATGCAATACTGAAGAGGTTGTAGCTCCACCTGACTCTCTCCGTCGGATCTCCTCACTAAGAACCAGATCACGAACGTCGTTGAACTTCAACTTGTTGCTTCCCGACGAGCTACTCACAGCTGTGAGTCTAGCATTCCAACTCTCTGGTAGGGAAGACAAAATGATCAACGCTCGAACATCATCATCAAATTCAATATCAACTGAACTCAATTGGGTCGTGACTGTATTGAGTTCATTGAGATGATGTGCTATCGATGCACCTTCCGACATTCGCAGATTGAACAACCGCCTCATCAAATGGACTTTATTTGAGGCTGATGGCTTCTCATACATATTTGAGTGTTGCCATAAGACCCGTCGTGGTCTTCTCCTTCGCTATGTTGAACGCAACATTACGAGTTAATGTCAATCTGATAACTCCGAGGGCTTTTCTATCCAGAAGATTCCAATCTTCTTCCTTCATACCCTCTGGCTTCTTTCCCGAGAGAGGTTGATATAGATTTTTCTGATACAGATAATCATCAATCTACATTTTCTAGAATCTAAAATCTGATCCATCAAACTTCTCAAGTCTTACTTTTCCTTCATCTGCGACCATCGCTCCCACTTGAATCTGATTTCTTCTAGATTGTTTTACGCTCTGATACCAGTTGTTGGGAATTTATGCTGAAACCCCTAAAAACAGCAGAAACACAGAATATAGAAAAGTACATCAAGATTTACGAGGTTCGATAACTGCCTACATCCTCGAGAGCCACACAGTAAATTTCTTATTAATCTAATAAGAAATTACAATTCAAGAGAAAATCTCAAACTTGAGATCCCTCAATAAATACAATCTTCACTGTAGCTACAGTGAAGATTCCACTCTCTTAAATAACACCACCTCTTAATCCTCTCTTAAAAATCCCTTCTTAAACAAATCCCCCTTCCCTCAAATCCCTTTGAGAGAACGCTGGAGAAAGAAAAGGAACACATGCCTTCGGCCCTGGGGTTTCCCTTTTATAGGGAAACCCTAGCTGAGCTGTCGACAAGCTGTCGATAACCTGGATCGCACCCAAAACGAACGCTCGATCTCGCCTGCAAGTCGATAACTCGCCTGCAGCGCTCGCCTATAACTCGCGAGCTTGCCTGCTCAAGTTCCACCTAACAGAAGCTCGCCTGTGAGTCGATCTTAGCCGCAGCCCCCCTTTTGAGCTCGTCGCCACGAGCTCGCTAGACCTCGCTCGCCTGGACCGTGTTGCTCAAGAGCTTGCCTGAAGCCGCTGATCTCGAGCTCGCCTCTGATCCGCCTTGAGCTTGCCGGCTTCATCGTCCAAAGCTCGCCTGCAGAGGTGAGTTTGGTCTACACCCGATTCTAACAGCAACCCCACTATACAATACATGTTTTAGTTTAAAACACTCGTGGTACAATTCTTGGACTTATATCTCACAATTCACATTAAATGTTTGCAATTATTGGGCTATTTTAGTTTAAAACACTTGTAGTACACTTCATGGACTTATATTTCACAATTCACATAAAATTTCTGCGACTTATTGGCTCGGATTGGGTTCATTTCAGCCCATATCATGTTTATAAGTATGATTTTAAATGATGATTTGGATATCTAGTCCAAAAGTGAGTAGTTTTTTAATTTATAATCTACTCAATAAAGAAATATAAATAAGTTATATGGACCTTAGTTCTCATAATATGTAATAAAAAAACAATATCAACCTCGTGATAATATTAATTTCAATAACTATACATATAGTCGTGTCCCTGTATCTTACATTTTATAAATTTGTCGCGTCCCATATCCGCACCCGTGTCCACACCCATGCCGCACATGTACCCATGCAACATAGGTTTGGGCATTTCAACAAAAGGTACGTTGTCACATTAAAAAAATCACATAATATAGTAGTTTATTGTTTCATAAAGAATAATAGAAGGAAAATAAAGAAAATATGGAGTAAAGAAATAAGCAAACACATTATCCCACCTAGTAATCTCTCCTTATAATAAAGTTTTCAGTTATATATCAACAGTTCGATAGACTGCTACATGCACTGTCACTTCTGAATTATTAACTTATATGTTTTCTCTCTCGTTATATACTTCAAATTCGAATGCAATCCACTTGCTAAGCAAAGTATATCACGAGAGATAAAGGCACATCCCAACATCAGCAGGTTGATATATACTCTTTTTTTCTTTTCTTTGTTTTTATTTGAGAGAAAAAGCAGCAAGATATATCCTTATGTGTTCAAATCTATGGGCTGGATTCAGTTGCTAAGCAGAAGGGTCTATAAAATTAACATCCACACTTTAACAGTTTAACTTTATGTTTTACCTCCTTAGAGATTAAATCACTTCATCTCATGAAGTGAAGCATTACCAAAATGCAGACATGCAGCCTCCCACTCTACTTAGCACATGGACTGCTTCCCTGCCCATTACTCTATTATAGACTTGTCCATACAGGTAAACATGATATTAGCTACACTCAATCTTAAGGATTAATGTTAACTAAATATATTTTGACTTTTAAATGTTTGTCAAAGAAGACCATATGTTCTTAAGCCAACCTCATTATTATTGTTTAAATATATATTTGTTTTATCCCCCATCTTCAACCTAATGGTCCAAAGTGTAACGCCTCGAAACTGCAGCGGAATTTCATAAAATACAGGGTACGTGACAGCAGCGACCCATGCACAAGACAAGTCTTAGGCATGAGTCAAGCCTGACACTTATATCACATAGTTTATCTCGAAGTATTTATAAACATGCTGATAATAGCAGTTTAGAGCAAACTATATGTATATACTTATAAATATTACTTACATTCCACAACCCTTACCGTTATAAATATTTACAGCGCAAAACATTCTTTTTGCTGAACATATCACCACTGGCAATTAAGCACTTCTCAACAATGTCCACGATCAAAAATTTGGATTATCACTTTTCTAACTCAGATCTGAAAAAAATTGAAAAACAACGGGGTGAGCTAAAAAGCTCAGTGAGAACATTTCCCACTAGAGTCCTAGATAACTAACAAAATAATAATAAGTATAATTCCCAAAATAACGAATTATAAATTTTGCATCAGAAATTCAAAATAGAAAAATACGATCCAAATATCATAATATTGTTTCTTCAAGAAAGAATGCAACAATTATATTTTCTTTCTTATGTGTAACTAAATATACTCTGACATTTCTTGGAATCAAACCCTTTTTGGACCAAGGTAAACATTAAGAAAGAAAAGAAATTACTAAATTGGGTACAAAACTAGAGGACTATTATTTTCTCAATTTCGCAGTCAATTGTCAAAATCTTAAATCTGATGAGTCGTGTTCTTCTATTATTTTCTCAATTTCGCAGTCAATTGTCAAAATCTTAAATCTGATGAGTCGTGTTCTTCGAATTCACGTTCAAATCTCAAAATCGTCAATTGTCAAAATCTTAAATCTGATGAGTCGTGTTCTTCGAATTCACGTTCAAATCTCAAAATCATAATTCTATTATTGTCAGGCGATGTGGACTCTAGAGGTGACTCCTACGGGCTCTAGAGGTGGCTCCCATTGCGTTCATACGGTGTAGCACTTAGCCCCGTATAACACTTAGCTCCACATTTCCAACTAGTAATTTATGAAACACAATAATCACCTCATATGTCACACTAAGGCTACGAATTATAGCCCAGTAGCATGGGAATACGTAAAACGCATCAAATAACAGATAATACCCGGGAATCGAATGCACCTAACACTGTCATGGTTGCTGACCAAATACAGAGGGGCCAGAACAAATTTTCAGAAGGGCCAATACAGAAGGGCTAATACAGAAGGGCCAAATAAAGATGCATTTATCATATGGCAGACAGAAACAATCCATAGTGGATTTTTTGAGGGTTTGAAAACATCGAGATCACATGTCAAATGAGTAATATTTTGCATATTAGAATTTACAGATATTTTCAAATGAAGTTAACAAGGTAAAACTCCTCATTTCAGTTAAAACAGTTTTACAGATTTTTATTTTTTCTTTTATCAGATACTAAGTCACAGAAAATCTTTAAATCCGTTAAACTGTTGAAATATGTTTCTAATACTTCATCAAAAACTTTTAGATAAAACAACTCCCTCAATCATTTAAAATTGCATGAGAGCCAAATTCACTTTTCATATTTTACATAAAAAATTCAAATTTTCTTTTCATATCGTGTAAGAGGCTAACATCGTGTTATAGGATAGACCACAACAGAAATAGGTCAAATCTTTATATACATGAAAATGACATATTATTTATTTTTCGATCACAAGATAAATCAAATATCACACTCATGCAATTTCATATTATAAAATACTAGTGAGAAATGAACCCATCTCTGATGAGTACTGCTTCCTCAAAATACTATTTTTCGTGATATCAGTCTGAACCTATAATATAAATATTTAAGACTAATGTTAATTCAGGACAATACATATTATAGGATAATCACTGCAAAGTTTAAAATCAATCAGATCAAATAACAGTTTATCCACAAATAGGTTTCATGTAGGTTTCTTTTCTAATTTTAGAAATTTACCCAGCTTAATTCCTAACTAAGTTCAAATTTTTCTGGGTCTGGTTACAATTTACTGAATAACAGGGTCCTCATAGATATTTCTATTCATTTTTATCCTTTTTGGACCCATATACAAACTAATAATCTTTCAGGGGTCCCAAAATAATTTGGTTATTTAATTACAAATTCCCTCTTTTTCTCTCCTTTATCTCTTCTTCAACCCGTTCCTCTTCTTTCATTCTTTTTTTCTTCTTCTTCTTTTTCCTGTTCGTCCCTCTCTCCCCCCCCCTCTCTCCTCCTCCGCGGCTACTTGGCGCGGCTGCTCAAGCTCCATCGCCGGAGCGGCCACCTGAGGGCGAGCCTCCCCCGACGCCAGCGGTCAGGTATGAGCTCTCTTTTTTTTCAATTCCTTAAGAAATCAGAGACATATATACTAAATCAATTCCATAAAATCAAAGAAACAAGGAGAAGAAAGGTTTATACCTTGAATTGATTTGAGTTTTGGGTGATTTTCCACTTCCCCTTTCACTGTCACCTTCCTCCTTTCTTCTTCTTCTTCTCTTCTTTTTCTCTCTGTTTGTTTTTTTCTCCTCTTATATGTCCCCCTTTCCTCCCTTTTTATAATGTTGGAAGGCGGTGAATAACACCGACATAGAGAGGCGGTGCGAAACAGTAAATTGCGATTATATATATGTATTATTATTTTTTTCTGGGGCTATTACACTCTCCCCACCTAATAAAAAGTTTCGTCCTCGAAACTTAACATACCTTAATCTCTAAAGAGCTCACAATATTTCTCTCGCATATAGTCTTCAGTTTTCCAAGTAGCTTCTCTTTTTGAATAGTTCATCCATTGTACTTTCACATATTTGATGATTTGATGCTTAAATACTTGTTCCTTAACATCCACAATGCACTTAGGTTTCTCCTCATAAGTCAAATCAGGTTGACTGGAGATAATTCAATTATCTCAATTGGATTTCAAATGAACTTTCATAGCATCAATATGTGAAATACATCATGTATTTTAGATAGAGATGATAGTAACGCTAATTGATACGCCACTGGACCAACCTTTTTTTTCCAGAATTCCAAAAGAACCAACGAATTCTCATGCTTAACTTCCCTTGGACTCCAAATTTTTGTTACTCCTCGTGTAGGCGAAACCTTTAAGAAAAAAAAAACATGATCGCCCACCTGAAACTCTAATTCTCTTTTTCTTTAGTCAACATAACTTTTTCGACGTCTTTGTGCAGTACGAAGACGTTCCCGAACTAATTGAATTTTATTAATTGTTTATTGCACCAATTCTAGTCTGAGAAATTTTTCTCTCCAACATCGTCCCAATAGATAGGAGACCTGCACTTTCTTCCATTAGGAAGTTCATATTATTCCATCTGAATACTAGTCTGATAGATGTCATTATATGCAAATTCAGCCAAGGGTAGAGAATCTTCCCATGATCCTTTGATTTCCAGTACACAACACCTCAACATATCTTCTAGTATTTGAATCGTCCTTCTGATTGGTTGTCCGTTTAGGGATGGTAGGCTGAGCTAATATTTAGTATAATCTGCAGAGCTCTATGCACATTCTTCCAGTATTCTGATGTGAACCTAGGATCTCGATCAGAAACTATTGATATTGGTACGCCATGCAATCTCACTATCTAATTAATATATATCTTAGTCAACTTTTCTAATGAAAATTTCATATTGATAGGTAAGAAATGTGCTGACTTTGTCAGTCGATCAACAATCATCCATATCGTATCATCCTTCTTTAAAGTCTTGGGAAGGCCACTGATAAAATCCATGGTGATCCTTTCCCATTTTCACATTGGTATATCCAAATTTTGAACTAAACCAGCTGGACTTTGGTGTTCAGCCTTTACTTGTTAGCGAGTAAGACATTCTACAATATAAGTAATAATTTTTTTTTCTTCATGTTATTCCACTAATAGGTTTCCTTTAGGTCTTTATACATCTTTGTTAATTCAAGATGCATAATATACAGAGTGGTGTGCCTCTTTTAGAATCTTTTTTTTATCTCTGTTATATCAGGCACACAAATTCTATTTCCAAACCTTAATGACTCATCATTATGTATTTTAAATCCTCTTCGAGTGCCTTCTTCCACATCTTTCTTTTTCTTTACGAGTTGAGGATCCTTTTGTTGGTTTGCTTTAACTTCATCTATCAAAGAAGTTTGTATCACCATATTTGCTAATTTAACTCCAATTTGGTGAACTCTAATTTCAATTCTAGAAGGATCCAACTCCTCTAATATCTTCCTTTGAGAAGTAATTAAATATGTTAGATTACAGGTACTCTTGTGGCTCACGGCATCAATAACACCATTCGCCTTACTGGGGTGATAATTGATGGTAATGTCATAATCCTTTAGAAGCTCTAACCATCTTCTTTGCTGTAAATTTAACTCCTTTCGGGTGAATATATATTTCAAACTCCTATGGTCAGTATATATTTCACAATGTATACCACATAAATAATATCTCCCAATCTTGAGAGCAAACACCACTGCCGCTAATTCCAGGTCATGAGTGGGATAGTTCTGCTCATAGGGCTTTAACTGTCTTGAAGTATATACTATGACTTTTCCATTTTGCATAAGTACACATTCCAATCCTCTTCTAGAGGCATCACTATAGATAACAAAGCCTGTGTCTCCATTGGGTAATGCAAGTATTGGAGTATACACTAATCTATTTTTTAACTCTTGGAAACTTTTCTCACATTTATCTGACTAGATGAATTTAACCCCTTTCTGGGTAAGACGAGTTAAAGGGGAAGCAATACACTACAATGCTAAAACATGAGATACCTAATTTCATAATTGAACAACATTCTTTCTTTCACTTCTAAAACATGAGATACCTAATTTCATAATTGAACAACATTCTTTCTTTCACTTGCACTAATAAATAGATATTCACATATTCCGTCAGTAATTTCATAATTGAACAACATTCTTTCTTTCACTTGCACTAATAAATAGATATTCACATATTCCGTCAGTAATTTCTTATTAAGCAGACATAAAAGTACCAGATTGGTGACTATTGTTATCGGATAAACTTTGGCAAGGATAAATATGCTTTCCATCTACCTCTCAAGTTCCAACAGTAAGCATAAAGAATATGCTCCCACAATTTACATAATTATCTCCAACTATTCTTCAGTTTGTAAGTATAAAAACTCAATTTCAAATTTTTTTTATTCTGAAGCATTGTTCAAGTTTTCCCACATTTGGAATGAAACCTAAATTCCCTGTTAGATATTATAACCACTATTATTCAATACCACTCACTCATCTTTAATACATATGGTCATTACTATTCCGACTCCTAAAGCCAGTTAGAAAAGTGCATGTCTGTCTACTCTCATTGCCATAAAAATATAATGAGTTCAAACAAAGTCTACAATCTTATCATGCTCAACCTTCATAGGCTCAAACATCAAACATAGAGACATCATCTGAAATTTATACTTCCTGTGAATCAATTGGAATGCTGCTCACAAATCACTATACATCCTTGTATTGCCTGAATAAAAATGTATCAATAAGAGATTGACTTCCAAATTTCTATCCTTAGCTTAGGATCATTTAGGGTACATAGGCTATTATAAAATCTCCATTGTTAAGTCATTAGCACGAACCTTTTCTTACCTTTGGTTTTTTTTTTCCAGTGACAAAATATCACAATAATGTACTGTCACAATCCTTTCAATCAATATAATTTGAATTCTAAAATAAGTATGCAGAGTCATAAATCTGAATATCAAATCTAGTATATTCCAATATATCTTTTTTTGGTGATTGAAATATAAATACCAGTATTTCACTCTGCACTCAAGAAATCTACCTTTACATTCCTCCGACTAAGGTGATAATCAAAACTGAAGTCATAAACCTTTATTGATTTGGACCACTTTCTTCTCATACAATGTCTCTTTCATGGTAATAATAATTCTTGAGATACTAATAATCAGTGTAAATATCGTCTATTTTGCAACTCATATGACTAATCTTTCAAGATCTGTATATATTCCCATTTTGTATAGAATGATTCAAAGATAGTATATAAAAATTATTGTACACTAATAAAATCCCCTGATCATGAAATAAGTGCATAAACAAATCAGTCCTTTCACAAAAAGCCTTTTTTTAATTCTTTTTGGGCACTTCTCATTCAAGATAATTCACATATTCAATGTACGTTCAAAGCAATTGAAAGCTATTATCAAAGTCACCACTTCATAAAGTTTCACTATGTGCTATATGGTGTCTGAGGGAAAATAATATAGTACACCTTAATACATTTTCAGTATCTACACCGTAAACCTAAGTGGGCTAGCATCAAAATTCTTATACTAAAATAATGTAGTGAGTACAAAAGCAATGAAATATTCTCCAACAACTTCACATTTTTTCAATTGTGTGAATAATTTGTCATATATCAAACATTACAAAAAAAAACATTTTTTAGTGTCCTTTAACTCATGGTATTCTATCTTGCACTTGTTAGAATACTAAAAATAAATCACACATTCAACATAGGTCCAGAGATATTGAAAGCTATATATTAGCAAATTAAAAGAAACAATCTTTAATCAAAATTCAAAAAGTAATAACTTTATCTAAATCTTAGCTCTATCATAACGTCGCAAAAAATAATCCTCAGATATTCTTTTGCCCATGACTCTTGAAAAAACATTCATACATCATCAAAGAGGCCACTACAAATTGATCCATTTACGATTAGACTATCTCATCCACCAAACATTTTTTTTGAAGTCTACCGATACGTTGTCATCTGGTTGGTGTCATCAAGGAATAGTATCATAATTCATAATAACAATCATTAGTAACATTGATCTATGGAATACACAAGTTATGTACATAGGCAAATATTTAAGTAATAACCACATATTTTTGCCCTGTATTATACTACACAAGCTATATATGTAAGTCTTTGAAAATCAAATCAAAACTAATAGCATTCATAGTCTTCCACATTTATAAAGTCTATACTTTCATGTTTCTAACTAGAATCCATACATAGAATTTTCTATAATCATTAACCAATTAAGCTGGCATACTATCTACTATAACATCTCAAAATAAACCATCCAATTTCTTTTCTATAAATCGCAAATGATAATTTCTCACATCAAGTGCCATCACAACCTAACATCATCAAAATAAATGCATTTAGCATGAAAGTTTAATCATCATGATCATCTATACCTAATCCCTTGAATTTTCCTTACCATCAGATAATATTTTCATGAGTCACATATGTCAAACATGCCTCCAGCTAAGCTGAACTAATTCCTTTATATCTAGGAAAACTAAACAAGGAATTATGAAATCCATGAATCTAAAATCATATGCCTCTATAACTAAAGTTGATCCAATAATATTTATATTGTCCTCAATCAGACTTCAAAATAAAACTTTAAATCCGTTAAACCGTTGAAATATGTTTCAAATACTTCATCAAAAACTTTTAGATAAAACAACTCCCTCAATCATTTAAATCCGTTAAACTGTTGAAATATGTTTCAAATACTTCATCAAAAACTTTTAGATAAAACAACTCCCTCAATCATTTAAAATTGCATGAGAGCCAAATTCACTTTTCATATTTTACATAAAAAATTCAAATTTTCTTTTCATATCGTGTAAGAGGCTAACATCGTGTTATAGGATAGACCACAACAGAAATAGGTCAAATCTTTATATACATGAAAATGACATATTATTTATTTTTCGATCACAAGATAAATCAAATATCACACTCATGCAATTTCATATTATAAAATACTAGTGAGAAATGAACCCATCTCTAATGAGTACTGCTTCCTCAAAATACTATTTTTCGTGATATCAGTCTGAACCTATAATATAAATATTTAAGACTAATGTTAATTCAGGACAATACATATTATAGGATAATCACTGCAAAGTTTAAAATCAATCAGATCAAATAACAGTTTATCCACAAATAGGTTTCATGTAGGTTTCTTTTCTAATTTTAGAAATTTACCCAGCTTAATTCCTAACTAAGTTCAAAATTTTCTGGGTCTGGTTGCAATTTACTGAATAACAGGGTCCTCATAGATATTTCTATTCATTTTTATCTTTTTGGACCCATATACAAACTAATAATCTTTCAGGGGTCCCAAAATAATTTGGTTATTTAATTACAAATTCCCTCTTTCTCTCTTCTTTATCTCTTCTTCAACCCGTTCCTCTTCTTTCATTCTTTTTTTTTTCTTCTTTCTTTTTCCTTTTCGTCCCTCTCTCTCTCCCCCCTCTCTCTCTCCTCCTCCGCGGCTACTTGGCGCGGCTGCTCAAGCTCCATCGCCGGAGCGGCCACCTGAGGGCGAGCCTCCCCCGGCGCCGGCGGTCAGGTATGAGCTCTTTTTTTTATCAATTCCTTAAGAAATCGGAGACATATATCCTGAATCAATTCTATAAAATCAAAGAAACAAGGATAAGAAAGGTTTATACCTTGAATTGATTTGAGTTTTGGGTGATTTTCCACTTCCCTTTTCACTGTCACCTTCCTCCTTTCTTCTTCTTCTTCTCTTCTTTTTCTCTCTGTTTTTTTTTTCTCCTCTTATATATCCCCTTTTCTTCCCTTTTTATAATGTCGGAAGGCGGTGAATAACACCGACATAGAGAGGCTGTGCGAAACAGTAAATTGCGATTATATATATATATATTATTATTTTTTTGTGGGGCTATTACACAAAAGCCCATGTTAGATGGGAATATTAAAAATTAATGCTAGCTTGATTTACTTGATCAAATTGGTTCTTGACTCTCAACACATTATCAGTCATCTTGCGCTTCAGGTATCAAACATTATGATTTCTGGTTTCTGAAATTTCCATGAAAAGCCAGACTACCTTTGGGATTGTGCACATATTTTTTTCATATGAGTTCTAAGCACCGACAGAAGTGAATTGGTTTGTTTCCAGAAAAACACATGATAAGGTAAAAATTCTCATTCCTCCACTTGAGACACTAGAATATTCATGTCAGTTGGGATTGTATCGCCTAGAGAAGAATTGGTCTGTATCCATTCACTTATGTCTCACAAATTGAAAAGCAACATCCCAACCAAATCCAGACATCTTTCATCAAATCTCACCCTCTCATTAACCTAAGCACATGGGTATGTTTCCTCTCCTAAATTGCACAATTTGTTATAGCTTATCCTGGGGCCACTCTTTATACCTATAAGTACAAGGCCTTGGTTCACTCCAGAACATTAAAAATAGAACTCAAAGCATTTGTTTTCAAAGCCTTTTCTAGAATCAAACATTAGCAAAGATGAATTCCAAGAAGCTTATTAAGATGGCGAGAAAGTGGCGAAAGGTTGCTGCCTTAGCAAAAAGAGCCTCTTCTACAAAGAACAATGCTCAACTTGATCCTGATCCATGTAGTACATCAATTGCAGAGAAAGGCCACTTCGTCGTGTATACCTCTGATGGAAAGAGATTCATGATTCCTTTAGTGTTCCTTGAAAGCACTATCTTTGTAGAACTCCTCAAAATGTCTGAAGATGAGCTAGGACTATCAAGTGATGGTCCTATCATATTGCCTTGTGATGCAGCATTCATGGAGTATGTTCTTTCCTTGCTTAGAACACGAGGAACTAAAGCTATGGATAGGGTGTTGTTAGACTCTGTATTCAAGCGCTTCATAGGATTTAGCCAACAAGCTGTTTGCAGCTTCTAAATAGTCAGATTCATTTTGTACAGTCAGTTTAATATGGATTTAGTAAACTACACTGCGGTGAAAACAATCAGTATACTTTCTTCTCATGCGACTGTCTTTATTCTTCTGCTTATTCTTTGTGCCTAACGGCTTTACAGGAATGTTGAATGCTTCAAATAATTTTGATTGGGAACCAACAAAAGATGAGAACTGGATCACGTATTGTGCCCTAAAAATCATGCTTTAAAATACAAGAAAGTAATGTCTCATGGCACAAGTGTACTCAACATATCAGAAGTCCTAAAAAATAAGGGCAAATTCTGTGCATGATAGTAAGTAATTAAGAAAAGATAACTGTTAATATTGTATATATGAAGATTTGTTTAGTCCCACATCGAGTAGAATAGCACAACATATTCTATTTATATTATATAAACTACCATATCAATGAAGAAGGATATCCTCTTCTCTCAATTTGCTTTGCATTTATCATGGTATTAGAGCCATCAAATCAATCCTCTCCTCATATCTCAACCCAACAAACCCTAACCCTAATAACCAACCATAGCCGTCAACCCTAGCCCACCGCTAGGTCGACGTCTCATCCGCACCGCTAGCACTCTGCTCGAGCCAGTGCCACCATCGTGACGCACCACTCGTCCCGTCTGCACCGTAGCGCCGCACCGTTCGACCACATCCTGCACCATCGCTTGACCACTCGACCCAACACCGTAGCCCTAGATTAGATCCGCACCGCGGCACCATCACTGCTTGACCACTTGGCCACTCCACATGGCCACTAGCAAATCTGAGCCAAATTCGCACCAACGCGCTGCATCGTTTGACCACACGAGCTAGATCTGCACTGCAACACCACCACCGCTCGACCACTCAAGAAAACTCTGCACCACCGCTCACATAATAGAACCAGATCTACACCGTAGCGTAATCTCCTCTCAACTACACGAGCCAGATCCGCACTGTAGCGCCACAGCGCTCGACCAAAACTGAGCCAGAATCGCACTATGATCAATTTAGCACCAACATCATCCGTTAGAGACCTCATGCACCTCAACAGTCACCCAACGCTGACGATCCGACAAACTCCGTTGTCCTGCACACGTCCCCATCAATCAACAACTCAAGTCAGGTATACCTAATCTCTTCAGCCAATCCAAGTTTATCTCACAAACATGACCACAAAGGAAATGCACTTCCACCAACAATCCATTGATGTCAAACTCAACAGTGACTACTGCAAGTGACAATTGTTACCTTTGGTCCTACCCTCTACGAGTTATACTTCACAGTCGTGGCTTTTGGGGACACATTGACGGCACTTTAAAAACTCCAACCCGACCATCTACTACTGAAGATCCTACCAAGGATGTCGCAGCCCTCTCCTCACACTAATCTGCCATAATGGATTGGACACTTATCGAAGATCGAGCTATCACAACAATCGTGCAATCTGTCTCACCATCCATCCACCTTCAACTTGCATGATTTGACTCTGCCATACCCCTTTAGGACTACTTGAAGCGACTCTATACTCAATCGGATGACGTCGGGTGACGTAGCACGATCTATCAAGTTCTAAGAAAAGTGATTAAACGAGCTAATATGCATAGTAAATGCAAACTCACACTAAAAAATAACTTTAAATGATGCAAAAACAATATCAACTAACAACTAATAGTAATAAATAATGCAAAACCTACAACAAATAAGGAATGTTTTCGCAATAAACCTGAGATGTTAAATGTCAAGCACAATCCACAAATCCTAATTGAGTATGTTTGTGTCAAAAGTTATCTTTTCCATTGCTTTCAAACCTGTTACACCGTTTATCGATTACAAGTTCAAACTGAAAGAAAAGTTGATCTTTTTATAAGATCTTCTTACAATGAAAAATAAAGATTACAACTTTATTAAACAAAACGCAGCAGTAGTTTATCTCCCGCTGCTTTGCGTGGGATCTTTGCCTGTGCCGGGGACGCGTTAGTCCGTGGACCACCACAGATCAAACCCGATTGACAGTATAACTACGCTCTTGTTTTACAAAGAAAACAACTGCGGAAGCGACAATCACGACCAAGCGAGATTGTGGCTCTTCTCGAGATTAAAACCAAGTTTAATCCGGAGGAAAGAAGGGAAAAGAATCACAAACCTTTCGAAGGACTTTTTCTTATAAAAGTGTTCGCCAAGATCTGATGATTCTCCTCTGAAATTCGTGGTTAGCTGGATAATTTGACAGCACCTCGCCTTCTCAACTTCAGATCCTCTTGAAAGAAGACCCTAGGCTTTTATTTATAGGCCTTTGGAGATGTCCTTTTGAATAAGAATTTGTGTTTAAACGTCATCTGTAGTTAATAACCGCTTAAACATGTTTAGGGATAACCTCCAAACAGTTGGGGAGGTCTTGGGATGAAAGAATCCTTAAAAATCATCGAAATCCGTGTTTTGGGAGGTTTTGAAGTCAAAAGGAGTCTTGGTGACTCGGGACTGTGCGAGCCACTATTTTGTGGCTCGAGCCAACCATTTGGTGGCTCGGCCATCCATTGTGCTCGGCCGGCCCACCATTTGCTGGCTCGGCCAGGCCAGCAACATGGCCTACTTGTCGGCCCACCATTTGGTGGCTCGGCCACCCTGGCCACACCATTGCTGGCTCGGCCGGCCACATTTGCTGGCTCGGCTATCATGGTCGCCCCATTTGCTGGCTCGGCCACCTATTGCTGCTCGGCCACCCTGCTGCCACATATTTGGTGGCTCGGTCGGCCACCACTTGCTGGCATCGGTCAGGTCACCCATTTCGGCTGCGGCCACCATTGTGCTGGCTGCGACTTCTCGAGTGCGCGGGCCATTTGGAGGGCCGGTGAGCGCAGGGTTACTTAGTTTACCGTTTTTGATGGCTGATGAGCATGCGGGCTACTTGGCGGTGGCCGGTGAGCATGCGGGCCACTTGGTTCGCCGATTTGGTGGCCGATGAGCGTGCGGGCCACTTGGTGGTGGCCGGTGAGCACGCAGGTCATGTCATCAAAAGTTCGTTAATTCGTTGGTCGGTGTCAGATAATCCTCTTTGACTTAGATAATTGCGTTCATCATCTTCTCTCCGTCTCGAGCTGTGTGTGGATACCTATAGGTATTTTTAGACGCCTACAGATACCCTCTCCAAAGTATTTCAGACTCATTCTTTTCTAGGGGAGTCTGGAATGCTTTGGATAAGATATGCCTTTTCCTCAATCTCGTAGAGGGACCTGTGAACTGCTTCAATTCTTGACTCCTTCAGCCTTCAATCTATTTGGTGTTTTGTCGAATAAATGAAGTTCTTCCGGTGCTGCGTTTATCGTCTGACCATTGTCGAAATCTTGGATTGAAGTTGATGTGTAAGTTTCTGAACATAGCTCGTGTCATTGAGTTGACTTTGAACTGATCATCTTCATCGGGAATTCATATCTGATTGTAATTGAACTCCTTGGGATCATCTTTTACCTTATTTTGGCAAAATTGCTGATGTGTTGACCGGCATCGACCTTTACTGTAACGCGTTGTCTGATGTTGATTTTAGTTGTAACGAGTTGATCGGCGTTTGACATAGTTTATACTCGTACATTTGCTGGAGTCTCCACAGTTTAAGCTCTTAAGGCGTTGGAGCGTGGCGGTCCCAAATATTGGGCAGCAGAATTCAATAAAAGAAAAATACGATACCACCTTTGAAGTTAACATTCAACTACTCTTGCATAAGTATAATTCTTATCGTATGCAAGAGGAAGACAATGTCGTAGAGCATATAAATAAAATGATTGTCATGGCTAAGGACTTATCCTCTGTCGGAACCAAAATTACGGAAAGAATGCAAGTGGCAACCATTTTGAACAGTCTACCATATTCCCTTGCTGTGGCTGGCACCACATTGAGAATGAACCCTGCCATTAAGTTTGTCACTAATCTTTCTATACACCTAGCGATAGAACATGACTTAATAGATAGTAGAAAAGAACCAGAACTGAATATGATGCAGTAAGAGCTGAATTATGTCCTCCAGAGGCATAATGCTAGAAGCTATAAAAACCCTGGTTCTAGCAAATCACAACCACGAGAACCGAAGTCATAGCAGTTCAAGAGAAAGAAAGTACCCCGTGAAGCCTGCTACAATTGTGAAAAGTTTGGGCATCAAGCCCAATTGCCCACAAGGTGAAAAGAATGAGAATAAGGGAGGCTATAAGCATCCAGAACAAGGTAATACTAGAAAAAGAGAATTCATTAGTGTGACAGAATGTAATGCTGTGATGACGGATATTAGCGGTTGGTGGATCGACTTGAGTACAACTAGGCATATCGTAAAGGACAAGAATGGAGTCACAAAATTCACCGAGCTGACGAAAGGAGAACAGAGAATCTATATGGGAAATAATACCTATCTTGATGTAGAAGGTATTGGTTTGTATAGATTGGATATTGGGGACAGTGTTCTTATCCTCAAAGATGTTTTCTATGCGTCAGGGATTCGACGAAATCTGATCTGTATTCCCAGCTTGATGAAGAAATGATTAGAAGTTAGGTTCTATAATAATCGGGTTTCTATAGGCAAGAATAATAAAGTGTATGCTATGGAAAAATATGTGCCTGAGCATGAATTATGCATTCTCCCAGTAGTTTATAATAATTTTGATAATAAATTTTTAAATTTGAATTACTTGTCCTATTATATTTCCGAGTCTGAATTGTGGCATTCTAGAATAGGACATGCTAGTATTTTAAAAATGAAAGAAATTATCAGAATGAACTTACTTCCTACGCTATCTAATGTTCAATTGCCACCATGTGAACATTGTTTAACTGGTAAAATGACTTTGCCACCATGTGAACATTAGTTAACTGGTAAAATGACTAGAAAGTATTTCATTGGCGGACAAAGAGCAAATGAACTTTTAGGGCTGATACACTCGGATAGGTCCCCTAAGTGTCAAAACTTATAGTAATAAAGAATATTTTATTACTTTTATAGATGATTATTCTAAGTTTCCACACGTCTATCTTATATCCAGAAAATTAGAAGCTTTTGACTGCTTTAAGAGATATAAGACAGAAGTTGAAAACCAACTTGGATTGAAAATCAAAATTCTGAGAACTGATAGAGGTGGAGAATATAATTCTAAAGAATTTGAAAGTTATTGTATTCACCTGCTACAATTGTGGAAAGTTCGGGCATTTCAAGCCCAATTGCCCACAAGGTGAAAAGCAGGAGAATAAGGGAGGCTATAAGCATCCAGAACAAGGTAATACTAGAAAAAGAGAATTCATTAGTGTGACAGAATGTAATGCTGTGATGACGGATATTAGCGGTTGGTGGATCGACTTGAGTACAACTAGGCATATCGTAAAGGACAAGAATGGAGTCACAAAATTCACCGAGCTGACGAAAGGAGAACAGAGAATCTATATGGGAAATAATACCTATCTCGATGTAGAAGGTATTGGTTCGTATAGATTGGATCTTGGGGACAGTATTCTTGTCCTCAAAGATGTGTTCTATGCGCCAGGAATTCGACGCAATCTGATCTCTGTTCCCAGCTTGATGAAGAAAGGACTGGAAGTGAGGTTCTATAATAACAGGGTTTCTATAGGCAAGAATAATAAAGTGTATGCTATGGGAAAATATGTGCCCGAGCATGAATTATGCATTCTTCCAGTAGTTTGTAATAATTCTGATAATAAAATTTTGAATTTGAACTACTTATCATGTTATATTTCTGAGTCTGAATTGTGGCATTCTAGATTAGAACATGCTAGTATTTCAAAAATGAAAGAAATTATCAGAATGAACTTGCTTCCTGCACTATCTAATGTTCAATTGCCACCATGTGAACATTGTTTAACTGGTAAAATGACTAGAAAACCTTTTATTGGCGGACAGAGAGCCAATGAACTTTTAGGGTTGATACACTCGGATATTTGTGGTCCCCTAAGTGTCAAAACTTATAGTAATAAAGAATATTTTATTACTTTTATAGATGATTATTCTAAGTTTCCACACGTCTATCTTATATCCAGAAAATTAAAAGCTTTTGACTGTTTTAAGAGGTATAAGACAGAAGTTGAAAATCAACTTGGATTGAAAATCAAAATTTTGAGAACTGATAGAGGTGGGGAATATAACTTTAAAGAATTTGAGAGTTATTGTATTCAGCATGGAACTAAAAGGCATACAACAATACCGTATACACCATAGCAGAATGGTCTTGCTAAAAGAAAGAACAGAAAATTGATTAATGTAGTTAGATGCATGTTGTCTTATTCTGGTCTCTCTAAAATCTTTTGGAGAGAAGCATTGTTAACTGCAAACTACATTCTAAATAGAATTCCCACCAAATCAGTTGTATCTATACCTTATGAATTATGGAATGGGAGAAAACCTAATTTGAGTCATCTCAGGAAGTGAGGATCTATAGCCCATATTCTCATTCCATATCAACTTAGAGATAAGTTGAATTTTAAAACAATATAGTGTAGATTCATAGGGTATTCAGAAAAGTCAAAAGGTTATAAGTTCTACAATAAAGAAAAATGGGTCATTGAAAGCAGAGATGCTACATTTCTAGAGAATCTAGAGGAAGAGGAACAAGTTCGAGACGGAACAGAACCTCTAACTGTAATAGATGATGATTATTATAGTGTTCTTCTAACTAATGACCTTCATATTGTGAATGAACCTAACCTTAAAAATAATAAAATACCTATGGAAAATAATGTACCTCATCAACCGGTTGTAGGCAACAAAAGGCCAAGAACACAACCTTCATGGATGAATGATTATTATTTGTATTCATGTGAGCCATCCCGTTTCTTGGTAGATACAAATATAGAAGAACGAGATCCCTCAACCTTTTCCGATGCGATGAAATCGCATGAATCAGCTTCATGGCTAGAATATATGACAGAAGAACTTGATTCTATAGAAAAAATAAGGTATGGGAGTTATGTGACCTACCGAAAAATAGAAAAGCCATAGGATGCAAATAGGTGCTCAAAAAGAAATATCGTTTTGATGGATCTATTAATAAATTCAAATCACGGTTAGTTGCTAAGGGTTACAACTAGAAGGCATGAATAGATTTTCAGGAGACGTATTCTCCTGTAGCTAAATTTACATCCATTAGAATTATTTTGGCTATTGTTGCATATCTTGATTTGGAGTTATTCTAAATGGATGTTAAAACTGTATTCTTTAACGGAGAGTTGAAGGAAGCGATATATATACAACAACCTGAAGGTTTTTAGGTGAAAGGACAGGAACATAAAGTTTACAAATTAATAAAATCTCTACATGGTTTAAAACAGTCTTCTAGATAATGGTATCTCAAATTTCATGATGCAGTCACTAAACTTGGTTTTATTCAAAATAAATTAGATAATTGTGTATATGTCTTGAAAAGTGGGAGCAAGTTTATTATATTATCCTTATATATGGATGATATATTGCTCGCTAGAAGTGACATAGAAATGTTGAATAAAATCAAGGCGTATCTGAGAGAAAAGATTGAAATGAAAGACATGGGAGATGCATCATATATTCTTAAAATTCAAATAATTCGAGATAGAAAGTCTAGAATGCTAAGTTTAAACCAAGAAAAATATTTAAGATCGGTTCTTAAAATGTTTAGAATGGAGAATTTCAATCCGGTGCCAACTCTGTTGGTTATGGGAAAGAGATTATGTAAAGAGCAAAGCCCTGGAGAGGGGCAGAAGCCATTAGATGTTTATTATGCTCAAGCAATTAGAACCTTGATGTATGCAATATTGTGCACCAGACCTGATATAGCTTATGGTGTGAGTCTAGTCAGTTGATATCAAAGTAATCCAGGACCAGCACATTGAGAAGCTGTTAAAAGGATTATGAAATATATCAGAGGTACATTGACTCATAGATTAGTTTATCAAGCTGATAGAAGCTGTTAAAAGGATTATGAAATATATCAGAGGTACATTGACTCATAGATTAGTTTATCAAGCTGATTCGCTTGAACTCCTCGGTTATTCCGATGCTGATTTCAGAGGTGATAAAGATGATGGAAAGTCCACTTCAGGACACTTATTTATCTTTGTAGGAGGAGTTGTTTCTTGGAGTAGCAAGAAATAAGGGTGTGTTGCTAGATATATGCAAGAAGCTGAATATATAGCTTGTAGTATGGCAACTACACATGCTGTCTGGATAAGACGGTTTTTTATTGATCTTGATCTCAATTTGTTTGAAGGACCTATTGATATTTATTGTGATAATCAAGCAACAATTAGCTTAATCAATAGTGACGCGAATAGCTCCAAAGGAAAACATATTGAGATCCAATATCACTATATTCGAGATATTGTAGAAAAGAGAGAAGTCAAAGTGACTTATATCCCTACTACAAATATGATTGTTGATCCTTTGACAAAATAAATACCAGTGGAATCTTTTATCAAACATGTAAGTTTGATGAGACTTAAGAATGAATAAGTCCGAGTAATTTTTCATGAAGAATAAAATAAGAGTTACTCTCTACGGATAGTGGGAGTAATGGTAAGAAGAAACATATGATCTCACGGATAGTGGGAGACATGTCATTTGGTTAATTTGGTCAAGTTGGAGATGTTATCTTAACTCAGTCAAATATGACCAAATCAACGATTCTCAATAGAGAAAATCGTGGAAAATTTAAACGTGAGTTTGTTAAGAGAATATCTCTCAAGAGACGGATCTGAGGGGTGGAGATAGTAGGTTTAGCCCCTATAAAAGGAGGATCAATCTCCTTCAGAAAACACAACAAAAGAAATCAAAACTCCTTACCCATTACCGGAGTCCCCCTCAAAAATTCATCTTTCTTCTCTGTGTTTGAATACAAGAGAGTATTTGTATTTGTATTTGAGAGTATAGTATGTTTGTACCACTAAAAAAATAATAATATAATATTTCTTAGTGTCCACCACTCCTCTCAACTCAACAAGTGGTATCAAAGCCTGATTTAGGGTACGTGTATCTGTTTATCGTATGCTTTGTGATTGCCACCAAAGGAAGATCCTCCACATCAGAAAATACGTAAGATTATCATTTACCCTTCGAAGGTAATGGTTACTATTCACGAGTAATGTACTATTGATGAGTATGATTACTATTCATGAGTATGGTACTGTTCATAAATACGGTTAATAGTCACATAAAATAGTGTAAGTTGCAGCTCGTGATAGAAGTAAGACGGTCGGGACTCGCTCTCTCCTACGATGATCCTATCGGCATTCTTGAAGTCCAAAACTCGTGTTCAGTCCAGGACTGTGAAGTTGGTTAGTCAGGGACTAGACTTGCGTGGAGATACTGAAGCAATACCACGTCATGATGGCGGATCTTTCAAATATGACTACTACACTCAAGAAACTCAATGGTAATAACTATGACTACTGGGAGACGTGTATGAAGTCCTATTTACAAGGACAAGACCTCTGGGAGATCTTAGGGGTGCTGAAACTACAGCACCTGGGGAAGCTGGCAAAGCACTAAGAAAGTGGAACATCAAAGCCAGCAAGGCTATGTATGTGCTGAAGATGACAGTAGAAGAAGATCTCATAGACTATATGCGAGATGCTAGAACTCCAAAGAAGGCATGGGATACGCTCACAATACTCTTCTTTAAAAAGAACGATGCTCGACTGTAACTCCTGGATAATTAATTTATGACCTTGCAACAGAATGATCTGACAATCAATCAGTACTTTAAGCAAGTAAAATCACTTTATTCAGATATTGCTCAACTAGATCCAGATTCTAAAATATCTGATACAAGGATGAGGAGAATAATCATCCACGATTTGAGACCGGAATATCACAGACTCGTTGCTGCTACACATGGGTGGCCGACTGAACCAACATTATTAGAGTTGGAGAGTTTGATCTCTACACAGGAAACCCTAACCAAACAAATGACCGGCGTTTCAATAAAGAAGATAAGTTGAAACACTCTTCAGTAGTAAGGAGAGATGCAAACTAAGAGGTGCAAGGAAAGAAGAACATGGGAAGGCTGGTTTAAGGAGGCAACTAGTTCGGCCATACACCGATAGAACACAACAGCGTGAGGAACAAGGTGATCGTCGAGCAAGGAGACCTGACAATAGCTACTATAACAATGAGAAGAAAGGACACTTTGCCAGAGACTGTCGTTACAAGAAAAGGCCTGTAGAGGGCAATGCAGTAACATCACGCAGATGTCAAGATGAAAAAAAAGGATTATCAAGCATCCGTGGCCATCATTGAAGATGTATCAGTCGACGAAGATGAGGTTGTTGGTATGACACTAATCTCGAGTGTAGAAGAATCTGAGTCCGCATTTGCAGCGATTTCAGATCGAGAAGAAATCAGCTATTATAAAGATTGGATCATTGATTCCGGCTGTTCCAACCACATGACGGGAGATAAGAAGAAACTTGTCAACATGAAGGAGTATAAAGGTGCCCGAGAAGTTGTGATAGTGAATAATTCAAGATTACCTATCACACACATCGAAAAGACTGCATTTACTCCACGCTACAACCCAAATCAGATACAACTACAAGATTTATACCATGTATCGGGTATGAAAAAGAATCTTCTATCTGTTTCCTAATTAATAACTTCTGAAAACTATGTAGTATTTGGGCCACAAGATGTAAAAGACTATCGAAACTTGAAGCCACTAGGAGAACTTGTCATGGAGGGACGGAAGGTAGAATCTATCTATGTGATGTTGACAAAATCGATATACATAAATAAAGCCAAAGAGAATAAGACGGCTAATCTGTGGCATGCTTGGCTTGGCCATGTGAGCTATCACAAGCTCAAGATTATGATGGAAAAGTCAATGTTGAAGGGGCTTCTACACTTGGAGATTCGAGGAGGGACCATATGTGAAGGTTGTCAGTACAACAAGGTGCATCAATTATCGTATCAGGAGTCACAGTTTAGAGCCAAGGAACCTTTGGAGTTTGTACACTCAGATGTATTTGGTCGAGTAATATAGGAATCAATCGGTGGAATGCGGTACATGATCACTTTCATTAACGATTACTCGAGGTTGTTGGACCCTAGAGGGGGTGGGGGGTGATTAGGGTCTTATGCTAATCTAATTTGATTTTATGTCAATTAAAACTAATTCAAACTATTCTTCTTGCAAGATAGATATACAATATGTTATAAGCAAGAACAAGCAATGAGCAAACGAATATATCCTAGCAATGAGATATACTATGAAATATATGTAAGGATATATAAACTAACACAAGGGTGAAATAAACAATCTACAAATATGATAGGGAAATTTACGATGGCGACAAGAATGTAATGAACACTAAGCACAAATGAAATGCCAAAGCAAACTCAAACATAAGCAAATGATCACGGAGTTCGGACCTTCCGTCCTACGTCTCCGCTCCCCACTCCCGGGGAGAAATCCACTATCACGACCGGGTTTTCTACGCTCACCCGAATAATGTTTAGAACCATACTATGTCGGTTCTCAACGCTCACCAATCAACGTCCACTCCTCACACTCGGTTTTCTAGCTAACCAAAAACTTTACAATCTCACAATTATAACAAATAATAAATTTGTTCTCTACAAAAGATGAGAACACAATTATGCTCACTCTCAATTATTACAACCCCCCACAACCTAATTATACAATGTATGTAAATACAATAAGCTCAATGGTTGTGTGTGTAAGCAATGAGAAAATAAAATCAAATCTAAACTCAATATAAAAACTAGCTTTAAAGAATGATAATCAAATAACTAAGAAACATGTAAAGCTAGATAGAGTTTAGAAAACTTCTCCAATAAATGACAAGAGAGAGAGAGAGAGAGATGGATTTGAAGCTCAAATATCAATGAATTGATCTCCACTTTCTCTTGTAGAATTCTTCACAAACCAAACCCTTAAACAAACTTAAAACCAAACTTAAACTCTTTTAAAACTTGTTTTAAAACATTTCTAGGGTTCGGTTGAGAACTAAGATCAAGGGGGTATTTATAGCCTCCTAAAAACTCAGCCAAGAACCCCAAACAAAAGACCAAAAGCCCCAAATAACGGCTGTAGAAAAATATCCGTTGGGAATAACAAGACAGTACGGCGGTCGACCGTGGGAAACTCGCGGTCGATCGTGAGCAACTAAAAGGCAAAACTGGACTTTTGAAAAGCTGACGATCGACCGCGGCGGTCGATCGTGAAACTCTCTGGACTGCATATGGTCGATTGTCACGGTCGACCGTGAGCCAACAAAACTCATACTGAGTTTCTGAACTCAGGGGCGGTCGACCGTGGCGGTCGACCGCAAACTGACATATGCAAAAAATTTGATTTTCTGAATTTAAAACTCTGTTTAAAAATATCAAACAAATTTAGAAAAATATAAAACTTTGGAAAATAATTATAGACATGATTATACACATGCTACAAAAACTGGTTTGCAAAAAGGACTTTCCAAATGTAAAATATCATTATTTTGTAAGGAGGTCCAAAACACGAAAATATAAACACATGAGTTTTGACATTTTAGCTAAACCATATTTTGAAACAATACAAAATGATTTTTATAGACTTAATAGAAGATGTAAACTATTGTTATGAAATCTATAAACAATGAATATAGTATTTTATCAAAATACACATATAATATAAACTATTGTTATGAAATCTATAAACAATGAATATAGTATTTTATCAAAATACACATATAATACACTAGAACATGAGTTCATGGAACTAAATAAAATTGATATTGATGAAATCATATAAATGTATATAAGTATGAAACAAAAATATGTTTTCTAATTATATTAAATTGTTTCATATTAAAACTTGAAAACTATCAAACCAAAACATATATGTATATATATAACTATATATGTACAAAAACTAAAACGTGTATGTGTGTATATAATTGAGCTTAAAGTACTTAACACACATAATATAAACTCCTAAACTAAATTACCCAAGCTTGATGATAGTCTTCAATGAGCTCAACTTGGTACACTTGTGGATGATGCTTGAACTTGGATCTTCAACTTGAATTGTATATAGCTTCACCTACTATTCCGCCAACCTTCATTGGATATGATCGTTGAAGCGCAATTCCATCCATCCTCCAACTCGTTGTTTGCCTAAAATAAATACGAAAACACAAACACTATACAAATAACATTAGAAGTAAATTGTTTGTTAAACATCATCAAAATAAGAAGGCCAACAATCTCCCCCTTTTTGATGATGACAAACAATTTACAAAAAGGATATATGCATGAAAGGAAATGAATATACAAAGTATAATATATCATGCATATAAACAAGAAAGAATATACTCACAATATCCCCCCCCCTTTGACAACATCAAAAATGGGACAAAAAGATGAAGAGGGTGAAAGCTCCTCCTATCAATAAGCATGGGTGAGTATAAAAATATAGGGATTGCTCCCCCTATCAAAATGCCTCATGAATGTATGAAATCAATGCTAAGGCATACATATGTGAGAAAGCATAGATTAAAAACATGCTAAACATAACTCACATACAAAAAAGATAACGAGAACACATATAAATATGTCAAAATGAAAAAAGTGTCTCATTAATAAAAAAAAATATAAAAGCCATATAAAAGAATAGATTTATGAAAACAAAAGAAGAGAAACATGAGAATCATGCAAAAAGTTTTCAAATAAAAACGAATCAACCAAAAGAAATCATAAATCAAAGTTTATATTTAAAAACAATGTTTGATCAATAAATAGAACTTTCTTTGTAGAACTTGATCAAACCACACAAAGAATACATTATAAAGCATATATGAAATTTGAATCATCTATTTGTGCTATATAATGAATTCAAAAGAACAAATCAAAACAAAATTTTCATAGTTCAAAAAATAAGATTACAAAACATACAAGAATCATGAACTATGGAAAAAATTATTTTTAAAAGTATAAAGCCAAATCATCATTGATTTTCAAAAATCAAGAGTGGCAACTATATCTAGCTCTTGAGCTAGTAACAACCCATATAAAATATTTAAGCGTCCGGTAAACATGATTTGGGATTAAACACCCAATAAACCCGGAGAGTTATACAAACCTCTTATCAAAACAAAACCAATAATCATGAAAACAAAAGAATTTGACCAATAAAAGGAATTGTTTTCATAAAAGTTTAAAATACTTTTTTCAGAACCAAGAAAAAGAAATATAAAAGTACTAAAATTCTTGGCTTAAAAATTATTTTGGCATCCAAGTATTCTTGGTGCCGGTTTGTTTAGGGACATGACCTCTATCATTAAAGCTTAAAGCCCTAGGGTTATGAACCCTCTTGGGCACATATGGTGCACTAACACGATCAAAACAATATTCATTCAAATGACCCTTCTGATTATAATTTATGCAATGAAAGAGATCCATTTGTTTTTGTGGACCATTAGCTCGTGCACGGGAAACATTTACAAACATAGATGATCTTTTAGGATTATTTTGCAAATATGAAACATTATCAAAACAAAACTTTCCTAAGTGACCATATTTACCACAAACATCACATTTAGAAACATGTGGTCTACTAGAAATATTTGACAAACTTAAATTCTTTTTCAAATCAAAGCAAAACTTTGCCAAATGGCCAAGCCGACCACAATAATTACATTGATACACACTAGCATGCTTATGATGAACATTATGTGCATATGCATGAGTGTGTGATGAAGAAGCTTGATGAGTTGCACAAGGAACATTTGATTTTATAGGTTTATGTGTATCATAGCAAAATTTAGACAAATGGCCTTTACGACCACAAATAGTGCATTTATAAACTTTGTTATATATGTGTGCATAATGAGTGGATAATTTAGACTCAGATTTGGTACTCATATTCATAAGCTTCTTATGATTATCAATGCATGAAGTTAATGTTGAATCTAAAGATGATATGCTATTTTTGACAAGATTCAACTCAACATTAAGCACGACATCATTGATAATAGAAGTAGAGCATGTATGGTTATCAAATTCATTTCTAATGCATTCTACTTCTAGCATGACATCTTTATTTGCATGAGTTAAACTAGCAATAGATGAGCTCAAATTTTTATTTTCCAAATTCAATATATCATTATTTTCATTAAGTGTAACATTCTCTTTAGCAATGATATCAAATTTGGAACCTAGCAACTCATGATCAGATTTTAATTCTACATGCTTGCTTTTAAGATCAATAAAATTATTTTGCAATTTATTATAGGCATGAGATAATCTTTCACATGCACAAGTGAGTTCATCAATAGATAAATCATTATCGGAATCGGAATCGCTTACTACACAAGAGTTATCCTCTTGTGGCCATGTGCATGATGCTCCACATGAACTTGAAGAAGAATCCTCCAAAGCTTGTCGGATTACCTCCAAGTCCCCTGAAGAAGAATCCTCCAAAGCTTGTCGGATTACCTCCAAGTCCCCTTGATGTGCTTCAATAAATTTCCAATGTTTGTAAACACTATCAAATTAAACAAATTTGTTAGAAAAGGATGAGTCAAAAGCATTAAGCAAGAATTCTAACAAAAGCTTGTTCATTGTAAACATTTTATTATCATGATTGCTCCACTTGGATATCTCTAAAGTGGGCACAATATAAGCACAATCAATAACTTCTCATAAGTCGATATTTCTAGATTCAACATATAGTTTAAATCTAGAAGCCCATTGTGCATAGGGAAAATTAATGAATTTAGGAGCAATATTAATGGCATAACCTAAACAAGATGCATCGTTCATATCCATAATGCATATGCAAGCAAGATACAAAAAATCAAAAATTGGATTAGCACAAAAAGATAATTTGGATCTTTAACTCAAGGCGATTAGACCTTAAATCAAAGAGCACCAAGCTCTGATACCAATTGTTGGACCCTAGAAGGGGGGTGATTAGGGTCTTATGCTAATCTAATCTGATTTTATGCCAATTAAAACTAATTCAAACTATTCTTCTTGTAAGACAGATATACAATATGTTATAAGCAAAAATAAGCAATATGAGCAAATGAATATATCCTAACAATGAGATATACTATGAAATATATGCAAGGATATATAAACTAACACAAGGATGAAATAAAAAATCTATAAATATGATAGGGAAATTTACGATGGCGACAAGAATGTAATGAACACTAAGCACAAATGAAACGCCAAAGCAAACTCAGACACAAGCAAATGATCACGAAGTTCGGACCTTCCGTCCTACGTCTCCGCTCCCACTCCCGGGAAAAAATCCACTATCACGACCGGGTTTTCTACGCTCACCCAAATAACATTTATAATCACACTATGTCGGTTTTCAACACTCATCGATCAACGTCCACTCCTCACACTCGGTTTTCTAGCTAACCGAAAACTTTACAATCTCACAATTATAATAAATAATAAATTTTTTCTCTACAAAAGATGAGAACACAATTATGCTCACTCTTAATTGTTACAACTCCCCACAACCTAATTATACAATATATGTAAATACAATAAGCTCAATGGTTGTGTGTGTAAGCAATGACAAAATAAAATCAAATCTAAACTCAATATAAAAACTAGCTTTAAAGAATGACAATCAAATAACTAAGCAATATGTAAAGCTAGATAGAGTTTAGAAAACTTCTCCAATAAATGACAAGAGAGAGAAAGAGATGGATTTGAAGCTCAAATATCAATGTATTGATCTCCACTTCCTCTTGTAGAATTCTTCACAAACCAAACCCTTAAACAAACTTAAAACCAAACTTAAACTCTTTTAAAACTTGTTTTAAAATATTTCTAGGGTTCGGTTGAGAACTGAGATCAAGGGGGTATTTATAGCCTCCCAAAAACTCAGCTAAGAACCCCAAACAAAAGACCAAAAACCCCAAATAACGGCTGCAAAAAAATAGCCGTTGGGAATGACAAGACAGTGCGGCGGGGGGCCGTGGAAAATTCGCGGTCGACCGCGAGCAACTAAAAGGCAAAACTGGGCTTTTGAAAAGCTGACGGTCGACCGCGGCGGTCGACCGTGAAACTCTCTGTACTACATACGGTCGACCGCCACCGTCGACCATGAGCCAACAAAACTCATACTGAGTTTTTGAACTTAGGGGTGGTCGACCGTGGCGGTCGATCGCAAACTGACATATGCAAAAAATCTGATTTTCTAAATTTAAAACTCTGTTTAAAAATATCAAACAAATTCAAAAAAATATAAAACTTTAGAAAATAATTGTAGACATGATTATACACATACTACAAAAACTGGTTTGTAAAAAGGACTTTCCAAATATAAAATATCATTATTTTGTAAGGAGGTCCAAAACACGAAAATATAAACACATGAGTTTTGACATTTTAGCTAAACCATGTTTTGAAACAATACAAAATGATTTTATAGACTTAATAGAAGATGTAAACTATTGTTATGAAGTCTATAAACAATGAATATAGTATTTTATCAATATACTCATATAATACACTAGAACATGATTTCATGAAACTAAATAAAATTGATATTGATGAAACTATATAAATGTATATAAGTATGAAACAAAAATATGTTTTCTAATTATATTAAATTGTTTCATATTAAAACTTGAAAACTATCAAACCAAAACATATATGTATATATATAACTATATATATACAAAAACTAAAACGTGTATGTGTGTATATAATTGAGCTTAAAGTACTTAACACACATAATATAAACTCCTAAACTAAATTACCCAAGCTTGATGAAGGTCTTCAATGAGATCAACTTGGTACACTTGTGGATGAAGCTTGAACTTGGATCTTCAACTTGAATTGTATATAGCTTCACCTACTATTCCGCCAACATCCATTGGATATGATCGTTGAAGCGCAATTCCATCCATCCTCCAACTCGTTGTTTGTCTAGAATAAATACGAAAACATAAACACTAGACAAACAACATTAGAAGTAAATTGTTTGTTAAACATTATCAAAACAAGAAGGCCAACAGAGGTATGTCTGAGTTGATTTTATGAAGGAAAAGTCTAAAGCACTCTCCAAATTCAAGCAATTTCAAGACGAAGTCGAAGGAGAACTCTGCAAAAAGATTCATTGCCTACACACAGACAACGGAGGAGAGTACACATCAAATACGACGACCTGAAGCAGCACAATATTTGGCGACAGCTAATGTGCCGAAATACTCCGCAGCAGAATGGCGTAACCGAAAGAAAGAATAGTCATCTTGCTAAAATTTGCAAAAGCATGCTTTACATCAGGAACGTACCAGGACGTTTTTGGGCTGAGTGTATGAAGACTGCGGCGCATGTGATCAATTGGCCACAACCAAAGCTGGATTTCATGTCATCCTTTCAGAAGTTGTGGAATACCAACCCAATCGTAAGCCATTTCAGAATCTTCGGTTGTGTATGTTATGTCTTTATGCCTAATCACCTTCGCAACAAGTTCAACAAAAATGCTGTAAGGGGTATTTTTGTAGGGTATGACAGTGAAAGAAAAGCATGGAGATGCTGTGATTCCATAACCGGACGATGATGTACATCAAGGAATATTGTATTTGATGAAGCTTGGTGGGCTTCACAAGAAGTTGCGCTATCAGATTCTAAAGATCTGGAGGATTAGCTACAAGAGAAGTTGTGGGAGGATCAATCAGAGAAGATAGAATCAAGCTCTTCGATATCCTCAAAAGAGAATAACCCATGAACAACTGGTGTTTATCAGACAACGCCAGAAGAAGTGCGCTCGAGCCAGATAGAGGACATCGAAGAAGAATCAGTTGAATAACTTCGAAGATCAACAAGAGCCAGAAAGCTGAATCCTAAGTATGCTAATGCTGCCATTATGGAAGATGTGAAGGAGCCATCTAGCTTCAAAGAAGTATACGAAATTGCTGAATGGAGACGAGCAATGGAGGAAGAAATTCAAGCTCTACAGCAGAATCAAACCTGAGAGTTGGTGCCAAAGCCTAAATATGTCAAACCTATCTCCTGCAAATGGGTTTACAAAGTCAATACTCGACTGGATAGGTCGATTAAGAGATACAAAGCACGCTTGGTCGCTCGAGGATTCTCTTAATAGTATGGATTGGATTATGTCGAGACATTCAGTCCAGTTGCCAAGATAACAACAGTTCGAGTTCTTTTAGCTCTAGCAGCTAGTAAAAGTTGGAAGCTTTGGCAGATGAACGTGAAGAATGCATTTCTACACGGTGAGGTGGATCAAGAGATTTACATGGAGCAACCCATCAGATTTGAGAGAAAGGAAAAGGAAAGATATGTTTGCAAATTAAAGAAAGCTCTCTACGGACTAAAGCAAGCTCCGAGAGCTTGGTATAACAAGATTGATGAGTTTTTAATTCAAAGTGGATACACTCTTGTTCCTACAGATTCTAGTTTATTTGTCAAACAACTGGCAATAGACTAGAAATCGTGTTGGTCTATGTGGATGACTTAATCTTAACTAGAGATGATGACACGGAAATCCAAAGAACAAAGACAAGTCTCTCGGTCAGGTTTCAAATAAAGGAGATTGGGGAGCTCAAGTATTTCCTCGGGTTAGAGGTTGACCGAAGGAAGGATGGACTATTCTTGTGCCAAGAAAAATATGCGAAGGACATGCTGCTCAAGTACGTGATGTTCAACTACAAGTCAATCTCAACATCGATTGAGACAAATCAGAGACTGTGTGCACATTAAAGAAAAGATTTGGAAGATCCAACTATGTACGACAACTAGTTGGAAGCTTGATCTATCTAACGATGACAAGACTAGATATTTTATTTGCGGTTGGTGTGATGAGCCGAAACATGCAAAAGCCAAAGAAGACTCACTTAGAAGCAATCCGAAGGATCCTAAGATACTTTAAGGGTATAGTTAACTATGATCTCATGTATAAGAAAGGAGAAGAATGTGAGGTCTATTGCTATTGTGATGTTGACTATGCTGGAGATCATGACACTCAAAGGGCTACTAGCGGATATGTGTTTAATCTCGGTTCAATAGCTATATCTTAGTGTAGTAAAAGTTAGTCAACGGTGTCACTGTCAACTATAGAGGCGGAGTATAGATCAGCAGTGATGGCAGCTCAGGAAAGCACGTGCCTTTTTCATTTAATGAGAGATCTACATCAGTCCACAGACTACTCAGTAGCGTTACATTGTGATAATCAGTCTGCAATACGATTGACAGATAATCTAGTTTTTCATGCTAGGAAGAAACACATCGAAGTCTATCATCACTTTCTTCGAGAGAAAGTTCTTCAAGAGGAGATTGTAATGAAGCCAATTGGGACAAACAAACAAATAGTTGTCATATTCACCAAAGCACTGATTACTTTAAAGTTTACAGAATTTCGAAGTCAGCTTGGACTCGTGGATAGAGAAGTCGCTGCTGAAGGGGAGTGTTGAAATTCAGCAGCTTCATACCTACCCCCACCTACCTAGCTACAGTAATCACCTAACCTAATAGTATTTACCTACCCTAAACCAATGTTATAAATAACACCCAAGTGTTTGTGTTAGATTCATCCAAGTAGCAGAGAGAGAAAGAGAGAGAGAGAAAGAGAGAGGAGAGAGAGAGAGAGAGAGAGAGAGAGAGAGAGAGAGAGAATTTGTATTTGAGAGTATAGTTTGTTTATACCACTAAAGAAATAATAACAATATATTTCTTAGTATCCACCACTCCTCTCAACTCAACACTTATAATATTTGATGTCTCAATAAGACAAAAGCAATCGCCATAGAGGTGAGTTTTGAAATTCACTACTCGTTGCAAGATATGGTTTGAAGGTAAGTGTTTCTGATCGTTACATCATTTTGTGCCTATGCGACTTCCACAGTAATATTTTGCATTACTAACTCATGTTGTCTTCCCCTCTTTGTAGGAACTTCAACAATGACAAAATGATAGCTAAAACTTAAAATCCAAATGTAAGAACTTCAATGCACTTTCTGAATAAACTATGCAATATGAGAAACAAAGTCACATGCCAGACAGCCCTCAGAGATTCCCTACATCAACAGCATGATCTACACTCAATTGTAAAATCTACTAGCCGTCATCTAGTTGCTTGCGAAAGGGTCCATCAATAGAGAAAATTCCAACAAATATGGCCCTTCAATTTAAGATCCTTGCATTGATATATACCATGACTTCGTGTTTCACCTCATATGAAAATCATGTGGACAACCATTCTCTAACATTGGAACATCACTAGTGACTTTCCCATGTCATGAAATTTTGACATGAAACCTTCAGCTCCACTTGCAACATGGACTGTCTCCCCTGCCCATACTCTACATATAGACTTGGCTAGTCCACCTAACCTTGATAATTTGTGCTGCATAATGTTAAGGATTAATGTTAACACAATATACGTGGTTAACATACATCTAATTTGCATTACATCCACTAAAACATGACCAACTAAACATTATATAGTCTTGTAGAATTTTTTATAGGAAGGTGTATTGCCTTTCAGATCATACATGTATATTAATTTTGCAGGTAAGAATAGTTTTAACCACCTACACAGAATGCCATAGCTCAAACATTGATGAAATCAATCCACTTGAAGGAGATGAACAGACCTGGCAGTTATTATAGTCCTATTGCGACACTAAAATGAAAGACGTTCTCTGCATCCATTAGCTTGTCTTTCCCATTGGAAAGTAGTGTTAAGAGTACACGCCAAAAAGAACGCCTCAAACGAAGACGCAAAACACACCCAAACGATCTTGGAATCACATAATAAAACTAGCAAACACGAATTCAATCAAAGTACTCACAAATATAACATGGTTCACTCTTACGGAGCTACTCCACGGTGCAACGACGATGCCCAATTCCTTTATATTCCTTTCAGGGTTACAAAGGAAAAAAGATAAAAGAGAACACCCTCTTTTGATCAAGATACTCTCTAATAATTCTCACAAACTCTCTCAAGATCTATCAATGATATTACTTATATCTGTATCTTTCTCTTTCTCTCTCTACTATTGAGATGCTTTACAAATCAAACTTAGGGGGTATTTATAAGTTTTCTCATGGGGATAGGTGAACACTATTTGGGGGTAGGTGAACACTGTAGCAGAGGATAGGTGAACACTATTTGGGGGTAGGTGAATAATGTAGCAGGGGTAGGTGAGAAGGATATCCACACAGTCTCAACGTTCTCAACAATCTCCCACTTGGAGAGTCTTCTCAACGAACTCTGTTTCTTGGTTGCATCATCCGGATGTCTTGTATCTTTAGCGTCTTGTACGACCCTCAACGTTCTCAACGGAGGCCATATGAGGCTGCACACAGCCTCACCTTCTCGAGCGGAACTAGCTTGGTTAGCATATCAGCTAAATTGTACTTGGTATCAATCTTTACAAGCTTAAACTCGTTCCTATTTTTCTATCTCTGCATGGCATGATGTTTTACGTCAACATGCTTGGTCTGAGCATGGAATGCGTCGTTCTCTGACAAGTAAATAGCACTTTGACTATCATAGTAGATGAAGTATTTCTCAAAGTTTACCCCAAGCTCGAGAAGAAAAGCTTTCAACCATAGCAACTTCTTGCTGGCTCTGCTGCAGACACGTACTCGGCTTCAGTTATCGACATAGCCACAGTATCTTGTAACTTGGATCTCCAACTTATCGTTCCACCACCCAAGATGAAGATGTAGTCACTCGTGCTCCTTCTTGAGTCTATATCCCTAGCATAGTCTGCATCACAAAAGCCCTCTAACTGTAAATCTGCCCCGTCATATTCAAGAAAACGGTCGGACAAGCATCTCAAGTAGCATAGAAGCCATTTGACCGCACCCTAGTGGTTCTTCCCTAGATTGCTCATGAAGCGGCTCACAACTCCTACTACTTGTGCAATATCTAGCCTTGTGCACACCATCACATATATCAAACTCCTGACAGCAGATGCATAGGCTGCTGACCATGAACTCATGCTCTTCAGCAGACTCTGGTGCTTAGGTATTCGATAGCTTGAAATGGCTCGTAAACGACGAGCCCACCGGTTTAGCTTTATCCATGTCAAACTTTTTAAGAATTTCTCAATATAGGTCTTATGGGACAACCTCAGCCTACGTGTTGATCTGTCTCTAATGATCCTCATCCCAAGAATCTGGTTTGCTAGACCCAAATCCTTCATTTCGAAGCACTCGGAGAGACTCCCCTTGAGTTCCTCAATGCGGGCTAAGTCGGGCCCTACAATCAACATGTCATCAACATAAATCAAGAGTATTGTTTAAGATTCGTCATACCTCTTGATGAAACAACAATGGTCTGTGTCGCATTTGAGAAAACCATTCTCCTCCATAAACTTTTCGAACTTCATGTACTACTATCGCGAAGCTTGCCTTAGGCCATACAAGCTCTTGCGCAGGCCTTCATGTACTACTGTCGCGAAGCTTGCCTTAGGCCATACAAGCTCTTGCGCAGGCGACACGAGGCCCTCCATGTCTCATTCCTCGAAGCCCACTGGTTGATGCATTAGATCTCTTCCTACAAATCTCCATGAAGGAATGTCATCTTCATACCCATTTGCTCCAGATGGAGATCTCGAACATCCACAATGCTCAGCACAGTTCAGATCATGGTCAACTTGACGACAGGAGCGAAAACGTCAAAATAATCTATCCCTGCTCTCTGCTCATTACCCTTCACTACAAGCCTCGCCTTGTAGCATCTCCGTCCATCAGCTTCATCCTTGACTTGATAAATCCACTGATTGTGAAGAGACTTTCGCCCTCTTGGAAGCTTTACGAGCTCCCAAGTCACATTCTTCATCAAAGATTTTATTTCTTCCTCCATGGTAGACTCCCACTCGCCCCGAGCTTTGTCGGTCTGTTGTACCTCCTCATAGCTCTCTGGCCCACAACTGTCAGTCAGGAGAAGATAATTCATGATGGAAAAGTACCTCTCTGGCACTCTCGGATTTCTTGGAGCTTTACGAACTGCGATCGGCAGCTCTGCTGGATCCTGCTGCTGTGCATCTGGCACGTTCTCTTGGTCTCCGTTTTCTATGCCGACTAGTATCTCACCGTCGTCCTTACTATCAGTAATATCTGGAAAAAGAGGGGGGGGGGGGAGGGGAGATAGCTGACTCCTACTCACCTCTTTGGTCTTGTACACACAACCTCATGGAACACGACGTCACGACTGCGCACCACCTTGCCCGCATCGTGATCCCATAAACAGTACTCATACTCATCTCTTCCATAGCCGATGAAAGAGAGTTTCTTTGACTTTGGATCAAGCCTTGATCGATCTGTAAGATTGGTCATGACATACGCGTCAAAATCAAATACTCGTAAGTGTTTTAGCTTCAGCTTCTTTCCAGTCCAAGCCTCTTTAGGTATCCCGTAACTGAGAGCCACGGATGGCCTGCGGTTAATCAAGTATGCAAGAGTATTCACAGCATCGTCCCAAAAACTCTTGGACAATCCAGAATGGATCCTCATACTTCTGGCGCGCTCTGAGATAGTGCGATTTATACGCTTCGCCACTCCGTTGTGCTGAGGTGTACCTAGAACGTCCTTCAGTCTCATAATCCCATGAGATGAGCAGAAGTTATCGAACTCCTGGTTGCAATACTCACCTCCATTATCAGACTTTAGACACTTCAGCTTATTGTCTGTTTCGTTCTCCACACAGGTAAGCCACTTCTTAAAGATGATGAAAATATGTGACTTGTGTTTCAGGAAGAACACCCACAGCTTTCTAGTAGCATCATCAATGAAAGAGATAAAGTAAAGAGAGTTACCAACAGATGGGATTTACATAAGTCTCCACATGTCAGTGTGCACCAACTCTAATTTCTGTAGTTTTGAAGCCGACCCGGTCTTGTTGAAGCTCACCTTTTTCTGTTTGCCTAGGATGCAGTCCTAACAGAAAGTTAGATCGATCTTTCTCAGATATGTAAGCCTCTCTCTCGTGGCCATAATCTGCATCCCTTTCTCGCTCATGTAGCCAAGTCATCGATACCAAGTCATACAGTCGGCAGATGATGACAATGATGCTTGTCCTACGGAAAGCAAGCGGTCAATCTTCCCATTGGCGATGTAGAGAGACCCCTCGCGTTTGTCGTGTGCTACCACCAGGGCACCCTTGGACACCTTCCAGCTTCCCTGCTCGAAGGATACTCTGTAACCGGAGTCAGTCAATTACCGGACTGATATAAGATTTCGCCTGAGATCTAATACATGACGAACGTCGTTCAGCATCAAGGTGGTCCCACCATCCATCTTAAGGGTACAATTTTCCTTTCCGGAGACCTTGCAAGGTTGATCGTCGCTAAGATAGACAGTCCCCAATTCCTTCACGAACGATGAAAGCAGGTTTTGTTGTGAGATTACATGGAAAGATGTGCCCGAGTCGATGACCCACACATCACTCTTGTCTTCAAGAGATAGGAGAATCACATTTGAATCTGTCTCGTGCATAAGATTGGCTACACCGTCAGCCTGATCATCCTCTGCTGATGCTGGAACAGAAGCTCTGCAGTCCTGATAGGCAAATCCACAAGCGCACGGACTCGTTGTAGCTATCAAGGTCGATTCCACAAGGACTAGGGGTTAATTACCAAATTTCACGTTTTTGACTAGCTAAACCGATGAGTAAAATAGAAGGGATTAAAATTATGAGATTAAATAATAAAAATAAAATAAATAGCTAATCAGGTGGAATTCAATATAATGAAGGGTCGGGATTGGGTTTTCATCACAACTTCGGTGCTCAATGATAAATTATTTTAGTTCTCGTTGTTGGTTTAAACTAGAAAGGGTGAATTAGCCTAAATTAATCTAAAGCTTCTTTCAAGGTCTGAAGATCGTGCCTAATTAATCTCAATTAATCTACTTTCGTGGAATCAAGATTAAAGTAAACTCATTAAGCTTTATGTTAATCCTAATCAAATCACCAAGGAATCTAGTCTACTTTCGTGGTTCGAGTTCCCTGTTTAATTTCTAGAGGTTCGGTATTAATTTTCACCTTTCGGTCCTTCAATTAATTACCTATGATTGCTAATATGGTGATTAAGAAAATTAACAAAATTAATTCATAAGAAATTAAGTCTAAAGATTTAAACTTTTACCAAGAACCTTCATTAATTCATCATCAATTATCAAAAAGTTAGGTTCTTTCCCAATCCTAGACAAGGAATCTACTCACATATGATTGGGATAAGAGAATACATCAAGTAAACACGCAAATCAATCATAAGAAGAAATTAATTAAAGAGAGGGAAGAATTACCCGTCTTTCAATTAAAATCTTCAAAATAAAGACTTACAATCCAATCTTGTACAAGAAACCCCTCGTCTTCCTTCAATACTTGAACTCTAAATTAGATACTAGTTGACGGCTCAGAGAAAGTAAAAGGGTCTCCCCAAATCCTAAGCTAAAATACATATATATAGGTCTCTAAAAAATCTGAAAAAAGATAAGGCCCGAACCACAAGTGTAGTGCGTGCCACACCCGGGTGTGACAGAAGCTGTCTTCTAAATGTTGTCAGGGCCGGTCCAATGGTGCGGTGCACACCACACCAGGGTGTGGTGCAGTCTGTCTTACTTATTTTGTCCTCGTTCATGGTCGAAATTTTAGTTCTTCATACTCGTGCATCCATTTTCTTCTCGAACCATGCATTCTCAATCTCGATGTTGCTTCAAACTCTTTTTTAACTTCCAACGATCATCGAATCTTTCAATCTTGAGCCAATACCTGCATATAAGAACACAAACCACGGCAGTATCGTCGATCTAAACATGAAATATGCATGAAAAATCTGTAAATCACACTAAGATAATGCATATTTTACGTGTTTATCAAGTCCCGTGCAAAGTGACCCTTCTTTCCATATCTGAAGCACTTCTCTTCACCGTAACCATTTGCGTCCGGGCCTTTAGACTTCCCTCTAGACGTTGATCGGCCTCGTCGTCCTCTATCCTTCTTCTGTGCACGTCCTCGTGCCTCGACATGCAGATCACTCCCACTGCTAGAGGCCTCAGCTCTTGAGACTTTGCGGTGATATTCTTCATCTAGAATTGCCCCAATCACCATGTCGAGCTTCATCTTATCATTGCCATTGGCATTGCTCACCATCATCACCATATTCTCCCATGAATCTGGTAGACAAGAAATTAACAGAAGAGCTTGGATCTCATTGTCGAACTTGAGATCCACTGTAGCAAGTTGTTGTATCACAGCCTGAAATTTGTTCAACAAGTCCGCTACGCAAGCTTCTTGCTACATCTTTAGATTGAATAGCTTTTTTATTAGGTACACCTTATTTGAGGCAGACGACTTCTCATACAGCGCCTCCAAGGCCGCCATCAAACCCTTCATGGTGGTCACATGCGAGATGTTGCAAGTCAAATGCTGGTGAAGGTTGAGCCTAATGGTGACAAGTGTTTTATGATCGAGCACTTTCCACTTATCGTCGTCCATCTTCTCAAGTTTTTTCACCTCTCTTTGGAGGGGTAGGAAGAGATCTTTCTGGTACAAATAGTCTTCTATTTCCATCCTCCAAATACCTGAAACTTTGGCCGTCGAGCTTCTCAATTCGAAGCCTGTTGTCTTCAACTGTAGACCCCATGGCGAAAGATTCCGTCTTTCTCAAACTGTATCCTCTGATACCACTTGTTAGAATACACGCCAACAAGAACGCCTCAAACGGAGATGCAAAATATACCCAAATGATCTTGGAATCACAGAATAAAACCAACAAGTACAAATTCAATCACAGTACTCACAGATATAATGTGATTCACTCTTACAGAGCTACTCCACGGTGCAACGACGACGCCCAATTCCTTTATATTCCTTTCGAGATTACAAAGGAAAAAGATATAAGAGAACACCCTCTTGATCAAGATACTCTCCAGGAATTCTCACAAACTCTCTCTCAAAATCTCTTAATGATATTACTTATATTTGTATCTTTCTCTTTCTCTCTCTGCTACTAAGATGCTTTACAAATCAAACGTAGGTGGATATTTATAAGTTTTCTCATGGAGGGTAGGTGAACACTGTAGCAGGGAATAGGTGAACACTATTTGGGGGTAGGTGAATACTGTAGCAAGGGTAGGTTAGAAGGCTATCCACACAGCCTCAACGTTCTCAACAAGTAGCACCCAAACTAAATCCAAACATCCTTCATCAAATCTCATCTTCTAGTTC
>NC_033800.1:81271134-81325303 GCF_001876935.1 Asparagus officinalis
CTAAATTAACATACAAATTGCTACAGCTTACCATGGGCCCATTCTCTATTCCAATAACTCCACGGCCATGGTTGACACTCTCCTCATCACTCCACAAACCCAGAAAATAGAACTCAAAGCATTTGCTTTTAAAAGCCATCTTAAGATTCAAAACATTACCAAAGATGAACCCTAACAACCTTATTGAGATGACAAGGAAGTGGCAAAAAGTGTCTGCCTTGGCCAAAAGAGCATCTTAAACAAAGAAAAGACGCTCAACTTGATTCTGATGCACACAGGTTGCAGAGAAAGAACACTTTGTTGTATACACCACCGATTCAAAAAGATTCATGTTTCCTCTGGCATTCCTCTAAAGCAATGTCTTTGTAGAACTCTTAAAGATGTCTGAAGATGAACTTCGACTGCCAAGTGATGGTCCTATTGTATTGTCTTGTGATGCAGTGTTCATGGAGTATGTTCTATTATTGCTTAGAAGAAGAGGAACTAAAGCTATGGACAGGGTGTTGTTAGGCTCTGGATTCAGGCATCAATATTCCTAAAGAAAATAGATAAAACCCTAATTGTATTATGAAATCTCTTGGGCTTATATAGGCCCCACAAATACAACTTCCAAATAACCCCTAACTATTATCAATATGTCAACACTCCTCCTCAAGATGGGCGAATGATATCCACTAAGCCTATCTTTTCACATCCTCTAATCATATCTACTGAGCTAAGTCCCTTAGTCAAACAGTCTGCTTCCTGTTCCTTAGTTGGAACATGACTTAACTCCAGTAGTCCATTATCCAACTTCTTTTTGATGAAGAACCTATCGATCTTGATGTGTTTGGTTCTTCATGTTGCACTGGGTTGTTGGCGATACTGATGGATGATTTGTTATCACACCACAGCTTCATCTTGGCTCCTTGATCCAGGTTTAGCTCCATCAGCATATTTTTCAACCACAACAACTCCGCAACTCTCAAGGCCATAGCTCTATACTCTGCTTCAGCTGTTGATCTTGCCCCCACTGACTGCTTCCTGCTCTTCCACGAGACCAAGTTCCCTCCTACAAAGATACAGTATCCTGAGGTAGACCTCTTGTCATCAGCACAGCTAGCCCAATCAGAGTCACAGTAACCCTCAATGCTCACATGTCCATTCTTCCTGAATATCAGCCCTTTTCCAGGAGCACTCTTCAAATATCTCAGAATCTGTTACACTGCGTCCATATGACCTTTCCTCGGATCATGCATGTAGCGGCTCACCACGCTCACTACAAAAGAAATATCTAGACGTGTGTGACTCAAATAGATCAACCACTAGCCTCTGGTATCTATCACGATCAACTGGTTCTCCAGCCTCCGCATCCAGTTTGAACTTCTGGTCGATCAGTGTAGTTGCAGGTTTGCATCCTAACATCCCTATCTCTTTGAGAAGGTCCAGTGCATACTTTCTTTGAGTTGGGCAATGTCCTTTGCATCCTAACATCTCGAGCTATCTCTATTCTAAGAAAGTATCAAAGCAAGCCAAGATCTTTCACCTCGAATTCCTTACCCAGTCTCACTTTGAGTTAGGCAATCTCCTTTTCATCATCCTCTGTAATGATCATATCATCCATATATACCGCAATCATAGTAATGTGGCCCCCATCCCGTCAAAAAAACACGGTATGATTGGTGTTAATCTGCTGATACCCTATACCTATCATAGCCCGTCTGAATCTGTCAAACCAAGCACGAGGAGACTGCTTCAGCCCATAGAGAGACTTCTTCAATCTGCAGACATTGCCCACTGTTTGATCTGTATCAAATCCTAGTGGTATCTCCATGTATACTTCTTCCACTAGATCTCCATGAAGAAATGCATTCTTCACATCTAGTTGGTGTAGCTTCCATCCACCATTTATTGTCAGAGAGATCAAGGTCAAAATAGTGCTCATCCTCACCACCGGTGCAAAAGTCTTATCATAGTCGATGCCATATGTCTAACTGTACCCTTTTGCCACCAGACGAGCCTTGTAGCGCTTAACCTATCCATCTAGGTTCTGCTTCACAGTGAAGATCCACTTGCATCCAACTGCTTTCTTTCCTCCTGGTAGTTTTACTAACTCCCAAGTACGGTTCTTCTCAAGAGCCCCTAGCTCCTCATGCATAGCCACTTTCTACTTTGGGTCCTTCTTAGCAACCTGCCAATTGTTAGGTACAGTAACAGAGTCCAATGATGCAATGAATGCTCCATGTGCAGGGTTATGTTAGAATATGATACAAACTGGGCAAGATCCCAACCATATCTATCAGGAGGAATTCCCGCATTGCTACGAGTAGTCCTCCATACTGGCATTTGTGTGGGAGGAGTAAGGAGAGGAATGATACACCTTAGGAGGAATCAGGTGGTGGTGTAGGTGTGGAGTCAGGGCAGGCGTTGTCAAGGGACTTGGCACCAGTGGCACTGTAGGTACTGTTCCTATAATTTGCTTCCCCTTCCTACTATAGGTAAGTAGCTCCCCCTGAACCGTGGGCCTAACACCTCTTGTCTCCTTTTCTTCTTCTTCTTCATTCTCCTGCTCCTCAACCAATTCTCCCTCCCAAGGAATCAATAGAGAAATCGATTTCTCCACATTATTCTCTACATTGTTCACCTGCCTCTCACCATTCTCCCACTCTCGCCTCATACTTCCAGTATCAGGCGAGTCACCAACGGATGAGGTTACCTCCCGGGTGTAATATGGCTCGAGTTCTCGAAAGTGCACATCCATGCTCACAAACAACCTCTTCTCCACCGGGCTCCAGCAAACATATCCCTTCTGAGTAGCAGAATATCCCACAAAGATGCACTTTACCGCTCTAGGGGCAAGCTTTCTGACGGATGGCCTGTTGTCCTTCACAAAGCACACACAACCAAACATCTTTAGTGGAAGAAGCCCACCATTATCTCCTTTCAACGTCTCACATGGAGACTTCCAATCCAGCACTCTCGAGGGCATTCTGTTGATCAGCGCCACTTCTGTCAATACTGCTTGCCCCCATAATGTTTCTAGGACATTCATGGAGATCATCATGCTTCTAGCAACCTCTAAAAAATATTTGTTTTTCCTCTCCGCTACCCTATTCTGAGCTGGTGTGTATGGACATGTGGTCTGGTGCTGTATTCCCTGAGCTGATAAGTATTCCCCAAGCACTCTGTTGGTATACCCTGTCCTATTATCAGACCTCAATACCTTTACCACTGCTTCGTATTGAGTCTGAACATTCTTATGAAAGTTTTGGAAGCAACCAAACACTTCACTCTTATTTTTCATCAGGTATAACCAAGTAACACGAGTATGAAAGTTTTGGAAGCAACCAAACACTTCACTCTTATTTTTCATCAGGTATAACCAAGTAACACGAGAGAAACAATTTATTTTTCATCAGGTATAACCAAGTAACACGAGAGAAACAATCAATAAAGGTAACAAAATACTTGTATCTATTTATAGAACTTGTGGAGCAAGGCCCCCCAAACATTTGAATGTATTAGGTCAAATGCACGAGAACTCCTATGACCTGAACTAACATAAGAGATTCTAGTAACCTTTCCAAACTCACATGCATCGCACACAAGTTTCTGTTTATTTTCTCTCTCAAATAAAGATGGATACAACCTACTTAAAACACTAAAAGATGAGTGTCCTAAGTGCTGGTGATGAAGCATCAACATACTCTCAACACTCATATCAGATCCTACTCCTGCTCTCTCTACCATAAATACCAATGCTGAGTCCAGCCCTTCACGATCCAGGTACCACAGTTCACTATTCCATATGCTAGTCCCAAGTCTCCGTCATGTCCCCTTCTCCTGGAAGATCACCTTTGGAATGTCAAAAGAAATAATGCATTTTAGTTGGAGTATGATAGCACTAATAGACAAAAGATTGACTGGAAAGGAAGGAGCATGCAAAACATTGGACAAAGTTATCGAATCTGTACAATTAACAGTACCCTTACCAACCACTGGCTGAAATGTACCATCAGCGGTTTGAATACTATCAGCCGATGCTAGGTGAGTATATGATGAGAACTCACTAGCATTACATGTCACATGTCGAGACGCACCGGAGTCGACTATCCATTCTGATGACCTATCGGGGGACATAGAAGCAAGAGCATGTATGTCCTCAGTACCTTTCGTCGGATGAGTATAAGTAGCAGTGTTGCCTCTGGCGAAGAACGAAGTGGATGCCTCCTCAGTCCCACTCCTCCTGTCTCCATCTCCTGCTACTCTCTGCTTCCTCCTGAGTATCTCTAGAAGAGCATGATCCTCCTCAGTAAAAACCAACTCAGGTGCTTCCTCTCCCTCTGCTACCACCAGATTCGCCCGGTTGTCTGCTCCTCTTCCACCTCGTCGATCTCCACGGTCACGACCACGACCTCTGAACTGTCCACGACCACCCGAATCTCCTTCCTTGGGTGGCTTGGTGCAAGCATGCCTTAAATGACCCACTTCACCGTAGTTATAGCACTGTCGAGTCTCCCCCTTGGATCAAGAGTTGGAGGCTACCAGTGCTGACTTCACCACTGGAAGTCTACATGTCCCCGCCTGCAGCCTAATGTGAGTCTCCTCCTGGATCATGGCCGAGACTGCCTCCTCAAGTGTGGGAATATTCAGCTGAGCTAGCAGCAATGCAGTCCTCTGAGCAAACTCTGATGCCAGCCCCTTGAGGAACATCATAGTCCTCTCCTGTAGAAAGGCCTCTCGCTCCTTACACTCCGGGTCCTTACAGCTCGTCCAAGGTGAGAAGTGATCATAATCTATCCACAGGTGTTCCAGCTCTGTGGCATACCCCTGGACAGTCCTCTCTCCCTAGACAGTGACGTCGATTTCTTCTTTGATCTGGAACACCCTCAGGTTATTCCCCACCCCATCATAGGTGTTCCTCAACTTCTCTCAGACATCCTTCACCTTCTCAATGCAATCTACTGTGGCGGCGATCGACTGGACCAATGAGTTGAGGAACCAGATGTACACCAACATATGAGTGGACTTCCACTCATCTCTTCCAACTGAGCCTTCAGCCGGCTCTGTCGTCTCTCCTGTCAAGTACCCGTCCAGGTTCCTCCCTACAATGGTGTATCTTACCCGTCGTGACCAACTTAGGTAAGTAGCTGGTCCATCAAGCTTCAGATCGATGAGTGGAAGGTCCAACTTTTTCGGTGGCCTTGTTGCACTCTCACCAGCCGACAACTTCATCAGCTGCATCAAAGTTGAAACCTCCACGGGGTTCAACTTCTTGATGATCTCCTCTATCGATCAGGCTCTAGTTTCACCACTTGTTCTCCTTCACTTGTTGTGCGTAGTGAAAAATTCGGCAGCACTTCTGCTGCACAACAAGAGTAGGATCTTAACTAAATTATTGTTTCTCCAAGGAAACAAGAATCGATAGTGATATATCTCAACACCGTGAGATATACACTCTTCCTCTCATCAGTTTTAGGACTGAAATATCGAGGGAATCGAACAAGCTACACATCCTCTCATTAGTTCTATGACTGATATGTTGAGGGTATCCAACAAGCTATAAATCATCAAGGCTCGGCTTTGGCGGCGGGGGGGGGGGGTAGGGGGTAGGCTGGGGACTGCGGGGGGGCCGCGAGACCGGGGGGCTACAGAGGGGGCTGCAGAGGGGTGCTCCGAGGGGGGTAACGAGGGGGGGCAGCGGGAGGTGGGGCTTGCAGCCAGGGGGGCCAGCGAGAGGGGCTGCGAGGGGGGGGGCGCAGCGGGAGGTGGGGCTGTGCAGCCGGGGGCCAGCGAGACGGGGGCGCTGCGAGGGGGGTAGCGGACTCGCGGTGTTTTTTTGGGGGGGGGCGGTTAGGGTTTGGGTGGAGGCTCTGATACCATGAAGAAAATAGATAAAACCCTAATTGTATTATGAAATCTCTTGGGCTTATATAGGCCCCTACAAATACAACTTCCAAATAACCCCCTCACTATTATCAATATGTCAACAATTCCCCCATGTTCTTCACACTTTTATTCAAGCATCAACGCTCCCCATGTTCTTCACACTTTGTAGTATTTAGTCAACAAGCTGTTTGCAGCTTCTGAATATTCAGATTCAATTTGTACAGTCAGTTTAACATGGATTTAGTAAACTGGACCATTGTGAAAAAAAATTTATTTGAACATCTTCTCATATCTCTATCTTTTTATTATTCTACTAATCAGTCTTTTGACAATAAATTTGTAAAACGTTTTGACCTGTTAGAGTAGAATATTATAATGCTCAACTTAACTTGTGGAGTTTTGGTGGTGTCAAGGTCCTTTGACATGGTATCAAAGCCGCCTGTGTTTGAATCTTACTAGGCAAGAATTTAAAGTGGATTCTAGAAAAAAAAATGATACCACAGAAGCCTGAGTCTAGGTTTCTACCCATAAGCAGGATGCTCAACCAAAGCGGCACTACCACATATTTGCTCTAACGCAACGGTTCAAAACCGTTGCGCTAGCCATGGAACCGTCGCCCTTGAGCAAGTGCGACGGTTCTCAACCCGCCTCATATGCTGCCGTTGCCCTAGCTCTACCGTAATGGTTTTGAACTCTATTGCGACGGTTTTTTGAACCGTTGCCCCCGCATCTAACGCAACGGTTTTAAAAGGTAAGCGGTTTTTAAGCTATTGCAACGGTTTTGATTGAGCTATTACGACGGTTTTTAAGCTATTGCAGCGGTTTTGATTGAGCTATTGCGACGGTTTTTCAAGCTACTGCAGTGATTTTTTTAGATATTACAACGGTTTTAAAAGACCTAACACAACGGTTTTAGTAGGCTAAAGCTATGGTTTTGATAGAGCTACGGCAACAGTTGGAGCTATTACAACAGTTTTAAAAGACCTAACGCAACGGTTTTAGTAGGCTATAAGTATGGTTTTGATAAAGCTACGACAACAGTTGGAGCTATTACAACAGTTTTAAAAGACCTAACGCAACAGTTTGGATTGAGCTATCGCAATAGTTTGGATCGAGCTATCACAACGGTTTGGATCGAGCTATCGCAACGGTTTTGATCGAGCTATCGCAACGGTTTTAATCGAGCTATTGCAACTGCTCAATCGAAGCTGTTCTTGGTTTCCTACGTCAAAATAATTATAGTATTCAATTACCTGGACAATCTTTTTAAGAAGATGGCCAAGTCAAATTTTAATACACAATATAAAAGTGATTATGTTGAGCATAATCAACCATAATGATAAGTGCCAACATACATCAGTATAGTATAAAAACTACAAAGTATTAAATCCACACTACCAACATTTCAACTCAGAAAATATCGTACCGAACTAACATTCAAACAATGTACATCAACATTTGATTACAAAACATGAAACTTCTCGGTCAAAGACTATATTCTCTATTTGTTTCCAAAAACTTGTTCCTCAATGTCAAATACTCACTAGGAACCTGTCAGTATCAATCGATGAGAGTTGGCCACAGAAATAGACCTGAAAGCATCGTCAGCAGAGAGTTCAGGGGGTTCCATGATGCATTCACAGGTCAAATCTCAAGGTCACCAATTGAGAGCTCTTCGGCACCTAGCATCTTCACTTTCTGCAGTTACACATCCATAAATCTCAGGAATTAGACAAAATATTGTGATTTACTTCTAGCTCATATCTTTGCTAACGTATAAACAGAAGGCGTAATGCATAAATACAAATCGTTAAAATTAAAACTCGACGGTGCCATAGCTCTACAAATTTTTGACTTCTTTGGGTGAGATTTGCATTTTGACATCACTCTTGTGTTCTCAATCTGTAAGCAATTAGTCTTCTGAGATCTTTTATTCTTCTAGTTTTCGCTCGTAGTCTCGTTAAACTACGCGTATCACATTTGAATATGGGTGATAAGATTGTAGATAAAGTACTTCAATCATTTTTGTAGTCCTATGTTATGTTATCCAACTGATGATGCCCCTCAAAATGCCTAAACAATTGATCATCATAACTTCTCTCTTAATCATATCTAAATTGAGGCATGCCTAAACAACTGATGATGTAGTTTGCATATGATACAAAATTGATAAATATATCTGGGAGCAGAAACAATACCGATTCAATGGCATAACAAGGGACCATCAAGATAACACCAACCAGAAACTTCTGCTCCTGTAATTTCACAGACAAAAAAACAAAATTAAAAAAAATCCAAATCAAGCTCAAAAATAACAACAAAGATGACCGATGATGACGACGATGACTAGAAGCAAAACCTCAGGATTCTTGTAACCATTAGATAACACCAACCTTCGTAAATTCTTAAAGCCACTGTGACGCATGAAACTTACTTTTTCTATCAATACATTTTCTTAGCTTCATATTGAAATAATAGTATTGTCCTTCTATGAACTAGCAGGAAAAGACTCGTGTAAACTGCTTGACAAGCTAAATAAGAGATAGGACCAGTTGCCTCACAAAATATGTTAACAATATACAGACATTGTATCACTATTATGAATAACTGGTTTCTTCAATTCAAGAGGATTTCCTTTGGTAGATGCTGGGAACATAAATTTTAAGGAAACATATATAGAATACAGGATGAACAAGCAAAGATTAACACCTGGCAGTTTCAACCGCAAATTAACAATAAAAACTGATTAAGACGCACTACCTTGCTTTACTTAAAAAGAACAACATTCATGAACGTGAATGATCATATTTCATGAACAGGGCATAATCATGAGTTAAGGTAAAATGCCTGCACATCCGTATCAAACAATATTGCAAATGAAAATATAAAAGAGAATATGAAAATATAAAATAGACCAGATTTTTTTGTTCTTTTTTCATATTAGATCCAGGCATGACCAGTTTAGAAACAGCAAAACCTCAGAAGAATTCTCACATTTCCTAAGATTCTAGACTAGAAGTGTAAAACAAAACTATAGACAATAAACAAGATCGTACATGTCTTACCGGAGTAGGTAACTTTGGGACTACTAGGCTGGTTTTCTTTGGACCCTGTTGCTCAGGGCTTTTGTGCTCCCCAGGAGAATCTGCTTTATTAATAGAACCTTGTGCACGCCTATCATCAGACTTTTCCTTATATTCAGAAACCTTCTCTTCTCCATACTGTAAATGTGATCTTGCAGTAGAATTTCTAGGTATCCATCTTTTATCTTCATATTTGGCGATTGAACTATTTTTCAGGCTACCGCATCCAGCTATACAAATCTTAAGTAGAACTGTGAAGAATCACAGTACAAGAAAATTAGAATTAGAAGCAAGCGTACTTTGCACGAATGAAGTTCTCTATTCCAACTCTGTCATAGTTTGGAGGAGTTCTGCTTCCCAATAGCTATTTGCCTTTTCATTTCCCATTGCTGTGAATGACCAGTGCCAATTAAAACAAATCAGCCGCCCCAAACATGTGCCAATACAAATGTCTATACAATAAGCACGAGTATAAAAACATATCGCATACTACATGTAATTTGAAGTAGCTAAAAGGTGCAAAGAATTACATTGAATAAATGCAACCTGCTCTGGAAGCCATGTGTCCAGGGTTGCAGATCTTACCTGCAGTTGACACGAAGCAGTTATTGAGATGCATCAAAATTCTAATAGATACTAGTTTGACAAATCAGAGCTGAGGCAAGTATATGTTGCATTTCAGTGACTCATTCGCATTCCTAGACAGAGGAAAGCTAAGTTGACTTTCAATCGTGTAAGCAAACTTGAAAGTAAGCTAAGTTCACACTTACCCATCGTGGACCTCTGCAAAAAGATAAGTCATGGTCAGCATCCAGAAGTACAAACTAAACTTGAAATATAACATTGGAAATTCCAAGGTGAAAGATATCATGATCCCTTTTACAGTTTTTACAACACTCAGAAAAACCTGTTCACAATGGGCTGGATCCTAAAATCCAACATCATTACACAATTTGAATCTTACAATCTAAACAATATAATACATATGGATCTAATAATGTAAAATCTCAAAAAGTGTATGGTGTAAATGCCTCACCAGGAAGCCTTTGATTAGTAAGTATGACTAGAAAAAGAGTATTTGAATAGAAGGTTCTATCAACGGGTAAATATATACTCCCTTGTCTTCAAGTAAGTGGCAATAGATGAATTAGAAGGTCTAGTCGATTGGTACAAAAGGCACATTGAACGTCACTTTAGTTAATCCCTAAGTATTTGAACAAGCCTACAAGTTAAAGAAGATAAACAGTCCAACAGTTTTCAATGGCTCATGTCCACATCAAGAAGATCTGAAGACAATATATTGTCCACTTATTAGTGCATTTGTTCCCAGCAATTAGGCGTATCTTAAACCGCTGAAAGAGAATAGAACCAGCCTAGGACATTCTTTTAAGAAAAAAATTAGGCTTCACATGCTTCGTTCCTTTTCTACCTACCGAGCAGGAGATAAGAATCATTTTCAGCCTTGTGAAGATCGAGGAGACTGACATCCTTTGTACAAAGGTAAATTACTAATAGTAGTGTACCTGCTAGATTATCAAAAAAATGTCCTGATGGGAGTAATGTCGAAAGGGAAGATGTTCACTAATAAGAGAGTTCTGAATCACACAATAAAGATTATAAAACAAAATTACTTTAAACTAATTAATAATACTTCAAACAGATTTGACCAATATCATATTATTCAAACGCGTTAACATAGCCTCCGTCTAATTTGGAAACTTGCAAGAAATAACAAACTGAATTCAAAATTAAGCAACCAATAGTATTTGATCTTATGATTTTTGCTTTTTAAGCATTGTGCGCTTGGTAGCTAACCTCCTTCTCATCTACTTTAAGCTTATAAATGTTCCTTACTCACTTCATGCCCATCTCCTTTTGCAGCATGAATTAGGCTGCCAAAACTATGAGGCTTGTGGTGATTCTCTATTCACCAGGAGGTACAATAGAACTGTTAAATTGACAACATTTGTTGATTGAGCCTGGAGCTAACACCTTTAATAATCATCCAGAGATTCCAAACCTCAACACCTTCGGTAACCATCCAACTAGCATAGCAACACCAGCGAGAAATTACAAATAGGAGATCACATCAATGATAATTTGTCAGAACTGATGATCTTAGAGCTACAGTCCACAGGCTTTAGTTTAATATATCTATTCGTACTCAGTGCAAATATAGGTGGGAATGTTTAGCTTGGATTACTCTTGAGCTTACAAAGGACGAGGTAATCAAACACATTATTTGCACTCACTGCAAAATAAATCCAGGTCTGCAAGTGATAAGGCACAGGTTGAACCCTGAACACTAAGAAGATTCAATTAGCAGCTACGCATATAAATTATGAAGTATGAACTCTTTTCAATACAAATAAATATGTTTCCTCACCTTTGCATCTTATTATCTTTCTTGATCCAACAAGTCCAGACGTCACATGACTATCCAATCCCTCGCAAAAAAGAATAAACTGATACAACAGTTCAAACATTCTACTGATACAACAATAAACCGACAAATGGGCATCATTTGATGTACAAGACAGTAATGATACTAGACTGAGCTTCACTAGTGCCATGAGAATCAAAAGCCCCTATGGTGGAGGCACAACTACAAAAAGCCCTAGCGATTTTAGGGAGCGGGAAATTTTGGCAATCGTGATTTTTGGGAGCGGAAAATTTTACGGATTTCGTTAAGCGGTCAGGGCCAAAAGTCTTCGACAGTTGAGGGAAATATTTCGTTAAGTGGTTAGGTCCGTGGGCTTTAAAAACTTAAGCTCCAAAAGCCAAGGAACAATTATTAGATCCATGGATAATTATTAGGCCTATAGCAACGTTTTTTTATAAATTGTTGCATTAGGTATTCTAAACCGTTGCAATAGATATCTAACGCAACAGTTAAAACCGCTGTACCTTAACCGCTGCAATAGATCAATTATGTGGTAGTGCGGGCACATCAGAGTGGTGTCTCATGGCGCAAGTTTACTCAAAAAGTATCAGAAACCTTGAAAAATCAGGGAAAATCTGTGTATGATAGTAAGAAATTGAGAAGGATCAAAGTCTTTACCTTATACATATGCATTGCCACTCTCAAATCTTTATCAAACCATTCAGTTCCTCCTAAAAGAGATACCAGTTAAGCAATCTTTCATCTGTAGGAAGTTTAGAGTTCCTGTCATAAAAAATGTAGTAAGTTTGGGCATCTCAGCAAAAGAAAATAAGTTGTACATTTTCTAAAATCATATAACGTGGTCATTTATTTGATTTTGCCAGGAATTTAAGAAGAAAATATGGAGAAATTGAGCAAACAAATAAGCAAATGTGTTATCCCATAGAGAGCAATATGTCCATATAGTTAAATTTACAATATTCTAATGACAACTGTTCCATATATTGCTACATTGGCGTCATATTTCAAGGTTTGACTGATCCATTTCTTTCAACTCAAGACAAATACCTAATCATTGCACTTTGTGACACACTAGCATTTCAAATAACAATGACAAATTGCTATGACCTGGCACCCAACCCCACCCCACCCCTCCCCCCCACCTCAAACTTTTCCCTAGTTCCACTAACCCCCAAACTCCAAAAGAGTGTCAATATTTCACCAAAAATTTTAAATTTTCCCCAACAAAATCCCGCAAAATGCAAGAAGAGGAAGAAGATGAACCCAGAGAAAAACGTAGGAAGAACACAACTTGGGCTAATAATAACATCCTCCAATTTGCAAGAGACCTTGTTGGAGATTTTGTGGGAAAGTTAAAAGTTCTTGGGGGTTAATTTTAGGCACGCTGCAAATTTTGTGTAATTTTTGGGAAAGTTGGAGCTAGAGGAAAAACTCAAGTTCTGGGGGGTTTCGTGACGACACGCCCGCATATCTTCGCGGGGTCTTGGTGAAATTTATCCGCATAGGAACTAGGATCAAGTTTAATAGCTTAAACTTTATGAGTTAGCTATTGGTTCTTCTCAACCTCTTTTTCTGATTTGAACAATCTCAGCATAAGTGATTTTGAAATTCTCCAAGTTCGTCTTGTCATGATTAGAATTTTTTCATTTACTTCATAACTCGAGATAAAATTGAGAAAAACGAAATACAAAAGTATTTCTTTTGGCTATGATATATATACGCATAATATATATATTATATAATACTTACTATTATATATAATAAATATATAGATGAGAGATGAGAGAGGAGATGAGAGAAATGGGTATGCCGGCGCCCTTTTTTTTTGGGATACCGTTAAGCCATAAATGTTTAATGCTTGGTAGGATGTTCACATCACTCATGCCAACTCAATACCCATTGCAATGTTTGTCCCATATTTGAAATGAGTGGCGAGGTGGATGTGAGCACATTCACTACCGAAGGCACACTTTTGTGCTTGTACCCAAGTATTAGCCCATTCATTTCTCATAATACTATAATAATATATTATATAATATAATATATATTATATATATATAATATTAATATATATATAATGAGAGAGAGAGGAGAGAGAGAGAGAGAGAGAGAGAGAGAAATGGTATATCTTGTTACCCAGCAGCAAATTTGTGGGCTTGTAGTGATGGTGTCCATCATCGCACCCATTCATTGGGTTGGACCACAATTCCAACTCATGTGATGTGGTCCCCCTACTTTAAATGAGTTGGAGGAAAATATGGCGCCGTCACTACCAAGTCACAAATTTTGTGCTTGGTACTAAACATACCCATATTCGCTCATATATATATATTTATTATATAATATATATATTAATATACTATATATTGATATATACGTAGCGAGAGAAGAGAGAGAGAGCGAGAGAGAGAGTAAAACTTGCTGTCAACTTAATGTGGAACTCCACTAAGTTCTATAGTCGATTGATTACACTTGATTTGAGGCTATATTGTGGATGAGCCGCCGTTTAAACTTTGATCTACAATATTCTATTAAACCGAACAACACAGCCAAATTGTGGGGGAACCCGTGGTGGTTTGACCCTCCGTCGAGCCATCTAATAAAAAGTTCTACTTATTCGTTCGAAAACGTAAATTGAACGAATCAGATGAATGGATCAAAACTTACGATCGGTTCACTGCCCAAATTTGGTGTGTTTGTGTTTAGGATATATAGATCAAGTTCAAGAGCGGAATCATCAAATGTTCTCATCTATAATCATCCAATGATTAAAAACCTTAGTGGACGTCCACCATTAAAGTGACAGAAGTTTCGCTCTATATATTTATATATATATATATTATATATATTATATATCATATATACTATATATATACTAATATATATATATAATATTATAAATACTATACTATACGTATATATATATATATATATATATAATATAGGAGAGAGAGAGAGAATGGGTTACATATGTCATATAAGAGGATTCCCTCATATACAATGATGTGGGCAAATCTCCACGCAAGTAATAAAAGTAGGAGAGAGAATGCCTCATAAAATACAGCTTTGGTGGAATTGTGCCACATCTATGTATATGAGAGAATCCCTCTCATATGAAATATGATACTCCATTAATTCTCATATTATATATATATTATATTATAATACTATAGCGAGTATACCTTAAAAAGACCATCCAAAAGATTATCAAATAATTCACCAAAATTTTTAAATTTTCCCACAAAATCCCGCAAAATGCAAGAAGAGGAGAAGATGAACCCCAGAGAAAACGAGGAAAGAACAAACTTGGGCTAATAATAACATCCTCCAATTGCAAGAGACTTTTTGGAGGATTTTGTGGGGAAAAGTTAAAAGTTTTGGGGGGTTATTTAGGCACGCTGCAATTTTGTGTATTTTTTGGGAAAAGTTGGAGGCTAGTAGGAAAATCAAAGTTCTGGGGGGTTTCGTGGACGACGCCCCATATTTCGGGGGTCTTGTGAAATTTATCCCCATAGGAGCTAGGATCAATTTTTAATAGCTTAAACTTTTGAGTTACTTTGGTTCTCAACCTCTATTCTGATTTGAAATCTCCAAAGTTGATTTGAAATCTCCAAAGTTCGTTATGTCATGATTAACGAATTTTTCATTCTTCATAACTCGAGATAAAATTGAGAAAAACGAAATACAAAAGTATTTCTTTTGGCTATGATATATATACGCATAATATATATATTATATAATACTTACTATTATATATAATAAATATATAGATGAGAGATGAGAGAGGAGATGAGAGAAATGGGTATGCCGGCGCCCTTTTTTTTTGGGATACCGTTAAGCCATAAATGTTTAATGCTTGGTAGGATGTTCACATCACTCATGCCAACTCAATACCCATTGCAATGTTTGTCCCATATTTGAAATGAGTGGCGAGGTGGATGTGAGCACATTCACTACCGAAGGCACACTTTTGTGCTTGTACCCAAGTATTAGCCCATTCATTTCTCATAATACTATAATAATATATTATATAATATAATATATATTATATATATATAATATTAATATATATATAATGAGAGAGAGAGGAGAGAGAGAGAGAGAGAGAGAGAGAGAAATGGTATATCTTGTTACCCAGCAGCAAATTTGTGGGCTTGTAGTGATGGTGTCCATCATCGCACCCATTCATTGGGTTGGACCACAATTCCAACTCATGTGATGTGGTCCCCCTACTTTAAATGAGTTGGAGGAAAATATGGCGCCGTCACTACCAAGTCACAAATTTTGTGCTTGGTACTAAACATACCCATATTCGCTCATATATATATATTTATTATATAATATATATATTAATATACTATATATTGATATATACGTAGCGAGAGAAGAGAGAGAGAGCGAGAGAGAGAGTAAAACTTGCTGTCAACTTAATGTGGAACTCCACTAAGTTCTATAGTCGATTGATTACACTTGATTTGAGGCTATATTGTGGATGAGCCGCCGTTTAAACTTTGATCTACAATATTCTATTAAACCGAACAACACAGCCAAATTGTGGGGGAACCCGTGGTGGTTTGACCCTCCGTCGAGCCATCTAATAAAAAGTTCTACTTATTCGTTCGAAAACGTAAATTGAACGAATCAGATGAATGGATCAAAACTTACGATCGGTTCACTGCCCAAATTTGGTGTGTTTGTGTTTAGGATATATAGATCAAGTTCAAGAGCGGAATCATCAAATGTTCTCATCTATAATCATCCAATGATTAAAAACCTTAGTGGACGTCCACCATTAAAGTGACAGAAGTTTCGCTCTATATATTTATATATATATATATTATATATATTATATATCATATATACTATATATATACTAATATATATATATAATATTATAAATACTATACTATACGTATATATATATATATATATATATAATATAGGAGAGAGAGAGAGAATGGGTTACATATGTCATATAAGAGGATTCCCTCATATACAATGATGTGGGCAAATCTCCACGCAAGTAATAAAAGTAGGAGAGAGAATGCCTCATAAAATACAGCTTTGGTGGAATTGTGCCACATCTATGTATATGAGAGAATCCCTCTCATATGAAATATGATACTCCATTAATTCTCATATTATATATATATTATATTATAATACTATAGCGAGTATACCTTAAAAAGACCAAGTTCTTAAAAAACTTTCTCCTACCCAAAATAACCCTAAACTATTTTAAATATACCCAATTTTTCCCTTGTAAGCGTAATCAGCCTTAATCTACATTCGGTAACGCTTTCCTCTCCGCAGAAGCCGAAGAGTTCATCGGTTACCTAAGCGCCTTCCTCTCCGTTGAAGCCGAAGAGTACATCGGTTACTCTTCTCGCCGCCCCACGAACTTCCACTAACTCAACAGCCATGGCTGCATTATCTCCTCCTCAAATCTCCTTCCTTCTTTCCTCATTTCCTAACCCCAATTCGATCCGTCCTCACAAAATACCACCTTTTCCCCCAAAATCAAAGAAAGGCGCCGCCATATCTTCTCGAACTGTTCGCTGCTCGGCAGCAAACAAGCTCTCACCGTCCGCTGAGGTCAGGCAAGTTCTTATTTCTCAACTTTTGAATTGAATTTACAAGGTTTTTTTTTGTTCGAATTGGGAAATTAACTAATTTAATTGGGGATTCGGGAGAGCAGTACGCTAGCTTGATTGAGAACTTGGGTAGGTGTAATTTTGAAGGATGTTATTTGTGGTTAGATTAATTAGGAAGATGCTCTTAATTTAAATAATTTGTATATGTGATCCCAAGTTTTAATGAACGGCGGGTTCATTCTTCTTCTTCTTAACTCCTCTATACTAAAGCCTAGATCTAAGCTTTAGTTATGCTCAATTCACACTATCCCCTTTTAGTTTTTCAGTCCTCTCATTTTATTCTAATAATTTTGCCCTATTTCTCGATTTTCTACAGATTCAATCGACAAGCATTTAAAAATACAAACAGCATCTATATTGCGACTATAAAGTAAGTTTAGTTTAGTTGAGTTCTTTTATTTTTCAGGTTGTGATTTTGCCTGTGATCTCTTTTATTTTTTTATATGATTCTGATTTGGTTCAGAATCACAAAGGAGAACGAACCCTTGGATGATTGGAAATTATGCAACCATATATTCTATTTATTTAGTTTATACGTGCAAAAGAGTTCCCTTGGATGACTGGAAATTATGAATTAATTGCTATATCAATTCTGTTTTGATCAATCTAATATCAATTGTGCAACCAATAGATTGAAGATATGAATATGTTCTGTAACCATTACTTGAGAAAACCTGTTACTTGAGTAATTATGTATGTTGTGAAACCTGTTTTACAATTCTCAAATAAGTTTAAATGTGCATCTGAAGCATTTTTAATATTGAAACATTTACTCTGTTATGTGTTGAATTTGTTTGTCTTAGATGCCGGAGGAATGGAGGATTGAATTTTTTTTGAAAGAATGCATCTTTATCAACACCGAAAAGAACATTGCTTGGAATTTTTTGAGATAATGATAAGTATAAATATGACTTTTATTTGGTCAAAATTCGTAGCTCGTAATCCACCAAAAAATTAGCAAGGATACCGTATCTTATTTTTTTTTGGATTATAGAGATATGGATGGGTGCGATCACCCTGATTGCTAATTAGCCTTGGCATCTAGAATTGGAGGGTGGATGCAGCATTTGGAATTGGGGATTATTGTGTTGCTCCTATATTATGTGGATCGTGTTGTAGGTTTTTAGCTAATAAGGGTAGGGGCTTTTGCCATTGTGGAGGAGCTTGAAGGTTAATGAAGCTTGGTATCTTCTTTGCTGTGAGAGGGGGGTCTCTGTTGAGGAATCTTGGTAGCTTTACTAATTGGTTAAAGGAAAATACCAAACTTGCATTGCTCCTACTAATCACTTGGCTTTTGCTTTTTCTTTCTTTTTTAGTTCTGTGTCTGTCATCATCAAATACTTCTCCTTCGTGGACACCTCTCGGAACAGGCACCTTTTGGCTTCTTGTCTCCTTTTCTCCTTCCTCCAACTCATCAATTTGCTGAAAGTGACATCCACTAAGAGATCTATACTATTGAAAGCCTTGGATAGTTTTCTCTCTTATCATCTCACTTTTGCTAAAACTGATTGACATATAAAGAAGTAGCATTGCTGATTTCTTAACTTTGTAATGACAAGTTATGGCTGTGTTGTTGCTTACATACGATGTTTAATTTAACAAGGTTTGTAGATTGCTGAGGATATCTGGTGTGTAACCAGAGAAGTAGAGGAAAGGAATAAAGAGAGGGGTTTGGACCCATTTGGTTTCTAAATATGTCCAATGATTCTCTGTTTCATGTACTCATATAGTGCTTGATTGATGTTTGCTTGATACATTTCGTACATATGAACTAAAGCAACAGGGTGCTAAAACATCAAAGTGTTAGACGTCACTTTGACCATTTGCCAAACATGCTCCAAACCCATATATACTCAAACATAAGCATATATCCTTTAATGAATGCGTATGGTTTTTTTAGGGCAATCCACTAAAATATATATGGTGATAATAATATGAAGCATCAGAATACCCGTTGAAAAAATAAAATAAAATAAAAAGTTGTACTCTACATTCAACACGCACATTTCTATTTCAATTAAAAACAATGAAAGATTCACCTAGGGACCAATATAAATGTCATTTTCCCTGTTTGGTAATTTGAAGGTGATCTTAGTTTAAAAAGCAAGACATGAAAGCATTGCATCTTCAATGATTCTATATACAAAAGAAAAGAATTTGATAATATCATGACTCAATGATGCTGATCCTTTTAGAATTGACAACACTGTCATACTCATTACTACAGCAGCAAGTATCTTACTAAATATATGCTAAAATGTGATCTAATTCATGTTAATTCATCAATATACATTAAAGAGAGGGTTAATTGCGGATAGACCCCAACACTAAATCATGAAGTCTTCACCCCCAGCTTTTTCTGCAGGCCTCTTTGCTGGTTGTCCTCCATTTGTTTATTCCCTTTGTCACACCAAACCCTAGGTGTACACTGAAGGGGGATTTTCTTTTAGGCCTCTCTCCCTTCATTTTTAACTTCATCTTCTTTGGATCATTTTGATATCAAAATCGAAGTCGTAATTGCGAACGCATGTCAAATGATATCTGTTTCAGTGCTTTATGTGTTGATGTGTATTTGAATGTAAGGCTTAAGTTGACAGAGAAATTCTTGCATTACATCCAAAAAAAAAGAAGAAGAAGAATAACATGTTGTATGCATAGAACTATTCATGATGGATGGATTTACACTTTATACATAGTTAAATTGTACATGGTTCAAAATGAAGTGAGTTAACAACTAGCTCAACATAAGCAACTCCGGGCAAGTTCATTGATGTAATGAAAGTGAACCATTGTGAAAAATTAATCAACACTTCCATCTTCAGACAAGTTTATTTTAGACTTTAGAATTTGCACCTTATTTTCAGTTCTATGTTGATACAACAAAAGCTGAGTTACTAACAAATTATATACATAACATATACATATATCCTGAGGCAAGTTTAGCTTAGACTTCATAAGCTATCAAAATGGGGAATTTATGTAATTAACCTTTAATTCTATGATACACAACGAGTCATGGGTACTAAACTATTTTGTTTCCAATTGTACAACATAGTTTATAAGATCATATACATATGAGCGCTTACCAAATAAGCTAGAAATTGATTTCCTACTAATATTTCATAAGGTAATGTGAATAACTTAATTTGCTTGTATCTCTGTTCATAATAAATTGATTTTTTTATAGCAATTACTAAATTTTGTCTTTCATTCATAAATATTTAGCATAGCTACATTAGTGCTTCAATTTGCTATTCATTTTTATGGGAAACTTGTGGATCTTGAAGTTGTAGAACTTTTTAATAATATTAATATACCAAGAATGTACCATGAAAATAAATGTTATGTTCGATTAAAAATTTAATATGTATTGTTGGACTTTGAATTTTGAACATATAATTAGTGTAAACCTTGCAATTGTCTCAATGTTATGGCTAATCTGTTTATTAATTGAAATGGAATGATAATTTCTCATAGGATGATAGTTGTCTTGGCTTTTATCTCAAAAAATACAATTCTTCTATGACTTCCACCTGGCTTAGTAATATACATAAACCTATGCTATAATACAGAGATTATGACAACAATAAATTGCACTATCATATGGGTGACTTTCTATTTCCAACTAATCGATTGTGATGGTTGCAATGAAAAGAAACTTTTGTTTCATCAGTAAACATAATTACGTAATAGTGTCTTTCTTATTGTTTTCTGAAGGCAATTATCCATTACGCTTCCTACATTGTGATTCGTGTTGAATCAACTTACATGGTAACAAGGACCCAATACTCTTATCTTTTCAAACTCTAAATTAGTTGGCATGTTGTGGAAGTCTTTGAACATATATCACATATATGCATGAAACTAACTCATTGATCTTTTATTGCAATCTGTTTTATATGAGGAAGATATTGGAATTTAGAGATGCATTTCTGTGCTTTACTACCATATGGGTTCATGTTCCAACCTGTTATTTTGATTATGATGAGATTTTAGTCCTATCTTTCTTAGAACTTGCAAATATACTCTTACATGGTTAGGTTACATGGAAAATTGTCTTATATTGGAATGGTTTTACATGAATCGTCACATTTATCAAACTATCTCTCTTTATGTGTTTCAGACACCAGAAATTTATTGCTTGTTAGTTGTCTGCAACGTGTTTTCCCCTCCATGCTATTTGTGGTTCAGTCTGGCAGAATGCAGAGGGACAATTATCTTTTCTGAGACATTCTGCGTCTGCACCACCTGATGTATTTACATTTGCACATTGTTCAAGACATCTGGTAATTTTTGTTTAAGTGTCATATAATTTACTTTTTATGATACATCTCGCTAATGTTTGACTGTTTTCTCAGACATACACAGATTTAGCTAATCTTTATAATGGAGTTGGTAATCAGGCATGGTCCTGCATAGACCTTTTGGATGTATTATGACAATTAGCTGAGAGTGGCCATGCAAGCTCTGTCCGGTTAATTATTGAGCACCCTCTTAATCAATTTCCCGATGTTTTACTTCTTGGAGTTGCTCAGATTAATGTAGGTGAACCTTTTTCCTAGGGTTTAAGTTTTGTTTATCCATTTTACCTTTGCACTCCAGTTGATGCTGATAAAAAAAATTGATTCATTTGTTTTTTCCAGTCTGCCTATAATCTCCTCCAGTACGAAGTATCTTCCATTGTTTTCCCTATTTTTTAAAATTATCCTATGAAGAACAACATTCTCCATCATTTATGGAAAGTTAATCCTAGCTTGCTCTTGCGAGGACTTTTAGATGCTCGAACAAATCCTAACAGCATTTTTAGAATTCTTGTCAATTGTCAGGAACAGAAGGTAAATCTTTTGGAGAGTTCATATCAGTGACTAATTTATGGTGCCAGACATATTTTTCCTCATTAGCATATTCCTATGAAGACTTACGTCCTAACTTTCTATTCATTTGTTCCAAACTTTTCGAGTAGTTACTCGCCCTGTGTCTCTTTTGCTGATACCACTGTTGAAGAAGTCTTATGGCTTAAATTTGTTAGTAGTTCATATGTTGTCATCACTATCTTGTGAATGCATATGCCTTACCTTGTTATCACTCATCTGTTGTCTTGGCTTTAGATTCAATTAATCAGTTTCTATTTATATGCAATTCACACGTTTTGTAGCATTGGAGTTCCTATTCTACCCGCAATATGTTGTCATTCACCAAAGATTTTATGGTGCAAGTATGCTGGCATACACATGCATAATCTGGATGAACGCGATGGTTACTGCTGTTTGTACATGTTGTGCATGCTTGATTATATGCACAAACATTTACATAAACATAACTCATAACCATCATGCCTTGCACTTCTATTTCAGTCCATAACTGTAACGGACTATTTAACGGTCATAGATTCATATATGCCTCTCATTTGTGGATTATGTTTAGCATTGTCCTGGGATCTGACCTCAGATATTCTAAGTGCAAGTCAGATGTTTTTGAAACATGAATGGAAATTTGTTTCTCTATTACAATTTTTACTATTCCAAGTGCTTAGACATAGGTAAACCCAAAATTTTGGAGTTCTCATGTTTAATACGGCTGTAAGTGGCAGAGGTCTTTGGCATGCTGAAAATTGTTACCCGTCATTTTAAGACTTTTAGGTTGTTTCCAAAAGGTGATAACATCCGGAGAATTCCATCCTACGCACTGTAACACATTAGCATATATTAGCTCTAAGGGCTCTATACGACTTATTGATTTGCGACAATCAGCACTGTGTGATAACCACTCAATGTTGTAAGTGATCTATTGTTTTTGCTTTGAACTTTTATACAGTGACATGTAATTGGGTTGACTTCTTGTTTCAATAAAAACTTACTGAATTGTTATTTTGAGTTGTTTGCTTCTTTGCTAATGTCATGGGACTTCTTGTTTCAATAAAAACTTACTGAATTGTTATTTTGAGTTGTTTGCTTCTTTGCTAATGTCATGGCTAATTGCATGTACTTCCAGGTTTACTGAATTGTTATTTTGAGTTGTTTGCTTCTTTGCTAATGTCATGGCTAATTGCATGTACTTCCAGGTTTGAGGAGCATGAAGCACCAGGTTCGAGATCTTTTTCCACTGAGATCATTGAGTCAATTTCAGATATTAAATTTGGAAAGAATGGAAGACACATTCTCAGTCGTGATTACATGCCTCTTAAGGTTACAGTTTTTTTAGTCGTTTATCTTCAAGTTTTCAATTGTTTCTTTTTTGAGGATAATCAGCAATGAGCTTTTGATATCCATGTTACAATCCTTGTGCAATTTTGAGAATCAACTGTTTCCATTATTTAGTTTCTTTTTTTTTTTTAAATATTCTTGTAACTGATTTCAGCTATGGGATATAAGCATGCACAGTGGTCCAGTTGCAACATTCCAGGTCAATGAATATTTAAGGCCGAAGGGGAATACTATTGACAATTATGTATTTCATTCTAAATTTGTTAGTAACATTGGATGCTACACCTTTGAGTTTCTTCTTCTTTTTCTTTTTCATTTTGATAATAAGTTGTAGTCTAATATATATATTTTAATGATTGTCTAATTTAAACTAGTTATGCGATCTGTATGAAAATGATTCAATTTTCAGCAAATTTGAATGCTATCTTAGTGGTGATTGACAACGGGTGGCCAATGATTCATACATGTATTTGTTTATTGTTAGCGCAGATTATCACATTGCTACAAAAAATGGATTAATGAACACATGCCTATTTCCATGGCACCAGCAATCTTTTCCGCATAATTGGTTGTGCTACTAGAAGCAACGAGACAACAACTTTGTAAGCCAGTAAGAATCCTATGAGGTATAGTTGTGATCGATGATCATGGAAAATTTAGTTTTATTCAATAGAAAGGAAAAAGATAAAGAAACAATAAATTCGGAAGCAACCAAACTTCGCGACCCAATGATAAATTGCAGAATGGTTTAGACAACTCGACAATCCAATCTGTGCTTAAGGGGCTTGTTTCGCTAGACAAGCCATTCAATGAAAAGAACAGTGACAATCTTTTGAGCAAAAGAACAGGTTAACAAGACTTAAATTTGTTGATAATGATGCAAACTAGAAGAACGGAAGCACTATGGCTGATGCTAACAGAAAGAAAGAAATACGAGATACTTATAGTGCAACAAGTGTACTATCAACCAATCAAGCACTAAATGAAAAATTATAGTTCAAATATAGAAATTTTAGTTTATGTCTTTGTGTTTGATAAATTGCTTACGTTCAATAATTTAATAAAAAAATATTTCCCAAAAAAACTGTATATAAAACTTATATATATATATATATATAGGGTGAGGTTCTAATAAAAACCTCCTTAGCCTAAAAACTAAAAACCATTGTGGGTCATTGGATCTATCTCATCCAATGGTTGAGATTAGAGCTTATACTGCAGTGAATCCAGATTCAGTTATGACAATAAATGTCATTATTAAAGAGCGTAATAAATTTGTCTGCCATTAAAGAGTGCAATAAATGTCATTATTCTTCAAAAAACAAACACCTCACATAACTGAATCTGGATTCACTACAATAAATGTCATTATTCTTCAAAAAACAAACACCTCACATAACTGAATCTGGATTCACTATAATGAATCGAGATTCACTCATACGTGTCTTCGTTTTTTCAACTGGAAATCCTCATCCTATATATGAGTGAATCTAGATTCACTATAGTGAATCCAGATTCACTGGAGTGAATTGAGATTCACTGTAGTGAATCTCGATTCACTGTAGTGAATCTCGATTCACTGCAGTGAATCCAGATTCAGTTATGTGATGTGAAACTAGATTCGCTGGAGTGAATCTGGATTCATTGGTTGTTTGTTGCCCCTATTTATTGCACTTAGTATAATAATAACATCTATTGCACTCTTTAATGGCATTTAGTGCAATAAATAGGTTTTTAGTTTTTAGGCTAAGGAGGTTTTTATTAGAACCTCACCCTATATATATATATATATATATATATATAATTTTTAAAAACAACTTAATTTTTTGAGTAAAATCAAGAATCTTTAGAAATGATTTTCATGAACTCTTTTAATTTTTATATGGTTATGTGTATGCTTTTATCATATAAAAATGGGCAAAATGACCAGATTGGTATAATTTCTTGAGACTTGGTGACAAGTTGGTATATTTTTTTTAAGTTTTGTCAGATTGGTATAAATTTTTAACTCCGGCGCCATATTGGCCTTAAGTTTGGCCGGAGTTACTGTTCCGACCAGTGTTGATGGGATTTTTTGTATAAAACTCCCTTATAAAAAACTTATCCTGCTCCTAACCCCCTCCCCCTCCTCCTCCTCCTCTTCCTCCTCCTCATCCTCTTCCTCTCTCCTCTTCCTCGCTCTCTTCTTCATCTCAACCCAATCCCAGCCCCCAGAAACACCCCGGGTCTGCAATATATATATATATATATATATATAAAATTCAAAACATAGAAGTTCATATAAGGAAATGTATTGTTTTCTGATAGATGAAAAGATCTAAGTGCACTGTTGCCGGGGAAAATGGGCCATCCTAAACTCTACTGTTTGTTGACAATTTCACTAGATGGACATGGATTTATTTTCTAAAAGGGAAGTCACAGGTATGGGGTTAATTTCAGAACCCCATCCCTGGAAACTTTGTGCAAATAACCTCCCAAATTATTTGAATTTGCCTAAGCCCCCCTCAATTTAAATGTATGTGATGCAGTCAGTTGCCAGACAAAAGGGTCCACGGACAGAAACAATGTCATGAAATTAAGAATTATCATAATTCAGACATGTAACATGCACCTCCATTTGGCAATTGGCACCTAGACTGCCGCCCATGCCTCACGCCGGTCAACAATCCAATACGTTAACCATTCAAACAAAATGATCATTCACATGATAAGGTCATCAGGTCTCATCTTAAGTTCAAACTTCATATTTACCGAATTTAAAATATAATTATGGACTGTTTAGGGATTAATGCTGACATAATTTATTTTGTTAACCTATTACCGGGCCGCTGAAACTTTTGGTAAAATAGTTCTTGACACTCAACACATTATCTTCCATGTTGCGTTTCAGTCATTTTTTTTGAATGTGAAAAGGGCTCCATTGCCGATTCAATTGTGCAACGTCTGTGTCACATTGTCAGATTGCAGATAACAATTTTGTATGTTTAATTTTGTATGTCAAACATTGTTTTTCTTCCTCTACCTGGAGCATTAGAATGGATCTGGCAATTTGCCAATTAGTTCTTCCAAGCATCAGAGAAAAGAAGTGATTTATATCCGCACACTTAACGTCTAGCCCAATGGATAACAACACCCCAACCAAATCCAAACATCTTTCATACAATCCCATCTTCTCTTTCACTAAGCACATGGCTCTGTTTCCTCACCTAAATAGCATACAAATTTCTACAGCTTATCATGGGGCCACTCTCCGTTCCTATAAGTTAATGGCCAGCACTGCTATTCTTCTCATCACATACTCAACCCCAGAAACTAGAAACTGAAATATTTGTTCTCCAAGCAGAGTGATATCTAGACATTCACAATGGTGAACACCAAGAAGCTTATTGAGATGGCGAAGAAGTGGCGCAAGGTTTCGGCCTTAGCCAAAAAAATATCTTCTGCAAAAAATGATGTTCAACATGATTTTGATGCATGCAGTACATCAGTTACAGAAAAAGGCCATTTCGTCATATATACCTCCGATGCAAAGAGATTCATGGTTCCTTTGGCTTTCCTTGAAAGCACTATCTTTGTCGAACTCTTGAAGATGTCTAAAGATGAGCATGGACTACCAAGCGATGGTCCTATCGTTTTGCCTTGTGATGCAGCATTCATGAATTATATTCTATCCTTGCTTAGAAGGCGAGGAACTAAAGCTATGGATAGGGTGTTGTTAGACTCTGTACTCAAGCATCGATATTCCCCATGTTCTTCTCACTCTGTAGAATTTAGTCGACAAGCTATTTGCAGCTTTTAAATATTCAGAATTTGTATAGTTAGTTTAACATGGATTAGTGAAAATTTGTGAAACAAAAATTAGTGAAAATTTCTTCTCATATCTCTATTTCTTTGTTCTTCTTCTTATCGTTCATTGTACCAACAAATTAGCAAGAGGGGTACTTGGACTAATGTTCTTACAAGGAATGTACGATGATTCGAATGACTTTGATTGGGTAAAATAAACGAAAGATAAAGAACTTGATTAAGTACGGTATTCTCAAAAATCATGGTCTAAATACAAGAGACTGATGATTCACGGTAAAAGTGTACTCAAAACTTATCAGATGTCCTAAAAAACCAGCCTAATTCTGATATGATTGAAAGAAATAAAAACATGACAACTGTCACCTTATTTTTGGTAAATATTATATAGCCATTCAATTCCTCCTATTACAAACGCCAGTTTAGCAACCATTCATCTGTAGGAAGTTTACATTCCTATCATAAATAAAGTAGTCAGTTTAAATTTCATTATTCGGTATAATAAGTTTGGGCATTCCAGCAAATGAAAGGAGTTTACCGATTTCATCTAAAATAATAGAGGAAAGATAAAGTCTTTCCGAAAACCATATAGCATGGTAGTTTACTTAATTCATCGAAAGTAATAGTTGAAACATAAAGATAATTTGGGGCAAAGTAATAAGCAAACACATTATTCCCCCAAGTAGTCTCTCCCAGTAATAAAGATCTCATTTACATGACAACAGTTTCATAGATTGATGCTCAGTCATTTCCTAATTACTAACTTATATGTTTTCCCTCTCATTATTTAAATTACACTACAGGGTGGTGAATTGGGTAATATGCTAATCTAATCCGATATTAATGCCAAATAAAAATTTATTAACAATATCCTAGCAAGTAAGATATACAATAAGATATATGCAAGGATAACAAATAAACAAAGGGCGATATAAACTATGAGACAATTTAAACAAGATAGTGGGCAAATAACCAGTGCAAACACAAGAAAATGATCATGGAGTTCGGTCCTTCTGACCTATGTCTCCGCTCTCCACTCTCGAGGAGAGCTCCACTATCTCAACCGGTTTTCAATGCTAACCGAAAAAGTTTACGCCTCACAATCTCAGTTTTCTAGCTTACCGAAAACTTTCACAACTCACACCCTTGCAATCACACTCTACACCCTCTAAGTGTTGTCCTAGCCCGTGTCGCATTCCTCAAGTACTCGGATTTACAACCTCTCCCTAGGATTTACTACAAACGTCACTCCTCTTGGAATCGATCATGTCTCTCATCACACACTCCTCTCGGTGTACAAGTATATTACAAATTGATCTCATAATGAATTCTCAATAACAAATGGTTTGTTCTCTAATACAAGATGAGAACTAAGTGTAAGCTCACTCAATCACACCCACAACCCAAATTACACAATGTGTGATAATACTATAAGCTCAATGTTTGTGTGTGAAATAATAAACAATAACAAAACCTAGATCAATTGTAAATCTAGTTTAGTGAAAAGATAAATAACAAATATAAATATGTAAAACTAGAATTGAGTTTAGTGAAACTTTTCTAAGATGACAAGAGTAAGGGAGATGAGAGATTGAAGCTCAAACACCAAAGATGATCTCTTCTTCCTCTTGTGAAAATCTCTTCACAAACAAAACTTGTAAATACACTAAACAAACTTTAATACCTCTTGTAAACTTGTTTAAAAAATTTCTTAGTGGTTTTGAGTGTTAAATGTAGTGGGGTATATATAGGATAGAAGAAACCAGCCCAAGAAAACAACAAAAACCAATAAAAACATTAAAAACACAAAATCTAGAAACCAGACATTACTGTGCAACGATCATATTATGAGTCGACTTATGACAGACATGAGTCGACTTGTATCTACATGAGTTGACTCATTGGATTGTCAGTCGACTCAGCAGATAAAACAACTAACTGTATAATACTTCATGAGTCGACTTATGACAGGTATGAGTTGACTATATATTGTATCAGTCGACTCATTGATTTTTCAGTCGACTCAACAGAAAAACACCTTCTGCGCAATACTTTATGAGTCGACTCATTATTGTAGCAAGTCGACTCAAAACGTGCACAGAACCTGAAATGAACTGTAAATATCAACTTTGAACATTGTTTAATAACAAATAAATTCCAAAAAATTTAAAATTTGGTTGTCTATAAACATATAAATGAACATGTTACAAAAAAAAATTCTAAATATTATTCCCCGTTTATGAAATCTCTCAGTTTTACAAAACTTATAAATACGTGTGTATATAAATTTCTTGATTTTTCACTTTTGAGTTAAACAATGTTTTGAAATCTTTTCAATTGGTTTTATAGACTTAATAAAATAAGTATAAAGAGAAATTGAAGTCTATAAACTAATAACTCAATATTTTTTTAAAATTACACAAAATCAAGAATTGTGTGTATTTGTGATATTGGGCTTAAAGCATTTACACATAATATAAAAATCCTAAACTAGTGTACCAAGTTGATTTGCTCATGAAGCTTAATCTTGGATCTTGACTAGACTTGTGCATAGCTTCACTGTGATATTCTGCCAACCTCCTTTTGATATCATCCTGAAGTCGCAATCCAACCATCCTCTATGTCTGCGTTGAAAGTTAGTTTATTTGTTGAATCCATTACACGTTTATCAATTATAATGAATTCAAAAGAGTTAATCTTTTTATAAGACTACTCCATTACATGTTTATCCACCATGGGGTGGCTCGGCCTTTACCGAGCCACTTGGTCTTGGCCGAGTTATTTTGACATGACTCGGCTGCCACGGTGGCTTTTACGTACTTCTAGTTAGACTTGTTGTAGGTGCCAAAAGTTTCCTATAGGTCCTGAACATAGCTCGAGACGACGAGCCGTCGAAACAAAAAATTGATGAATCATTGATGACATTACAACAAGCCTGCACGCTCATCAGCTTGCTCCAAGTAGCCCGTGCACTCGTCAGCCGCCTACAAGCTAACAAAACGCGTAAAGCGAATCGGTGAAACGAGCAGGTTGACGAAATAAAAAAATGCGCATAACGGCAAAAAAAGTCCAAACTGAATGAACCGAAAAAGCCTGTGGCGGTCAAAACGCGTCAAAAAGATGAGGACTAAAACTAATGGCTCGCGTGGGTGCGAGCCATCATTTGGTGGCTCGAATGGAGAGCCACCAAATGGTTGCTAGCACGGTAGTGAGCCACCAAATTTTAATTAGAGTTTGAGAGAGAGAAAGATGGGCTTCTAGGGTTTGGAATACTAATGAAAAGATGTATTTTTGTGTGTAAATTTGTATATATATAACTGCAAACCCGAATCAAAACAGTCCAAACCTAAAACTAGAAACCTAGTCAGATTGGGAAAATAGTCTTTCGGTATTTTGGCTGTAACTTTCATGTCTCATCTCAGAATGAGATGATTTCAGATGTGTTGGATATCTATTGAAGATACTACAACTTTTATCTTTTTAGTGTTTCTAGATTTGAACTGTATTAGTGTGTAATGTAGATATACTCTTAACTGGTTATTTTTTTAGATTTCTTCTTCGTGCATGTTTAACTTTTGTATACTCTTATATATACTCTTAATTGATCTCAAATCAATTGTTAGTATAATAATTCATCCATAAATGATATTCATCATAATTAGAGCTCATTTATCAATATAATTCATACTATTTTCCAAAATTCATGGGGTTTTACATTCAGCCAATGGGTTTTCAGAGCGAAGATCATCCTGAATATGTGTGTAAACTATAAAAGGCGCTTTACAGTCTGAAACAAGCACCCAGTGTGTGGTATGGTAAGATTGTTAAATTTCCAACACAAAGTGGTTATTCAGTAAAACTTGTAGATTCCAGGTTATTTATCAAAGTCAATGATGGAAAGCTAGCTATCGTGCTAGTATACGTAGATGATTTAATCATAATCGATGATGATGAGGCTGAAATTCTTAGGACGAATGAAAAGTTATCAGTTCATTTCCAGATGAAGGAACTTGGACAGCTCAAGCACTTCCTTGGTCTAGAGGTTGATCGCACACAAGAAGGAATAATTCTTTGTCAGCAAAAATATTCCAAAGATTTGTTGAAGAGGTTCGGAATGCTTGAATGCAAGCCGATTTCGACGCTGATGGAACCAAATGCCAAAATGTGTGCGCATGAAGGAAAAGATTTGGAAGATGCAACAATGTATTGAAAATTGGTAGGCAGTCTGATCTACTTAACCTTGACTCGACATGACATTTCTTATGCAGTTAGTGTGATGAGTCAGTACATGCAAAATCCAAAGAAGCAATTGGAAGCAGTTTGACGTATACTGAGATATGTGAAGAGTACAATTGATTATGGTCTTTTGTAAAAGAAAGGTGGAGACTACAAGTTAGTTGGTTACTACGATGCTGACTATGCAAGAGATCATGACACCAGAAGATCAACAACTGAGTATTTGTTTAAGCTTGGTTCTGGAACAAATTCTTGGTGTAGCAAGAGACAACCGACTATATTATTATCAATCACTGAAGCTGAGTATCGAGCAGTAGCAATGGTAGCTCAAGAGAGTACATGGTTGATACAACTAATGAACAATCTACATCAACCAGTAGATTATACAGTTTTGTTGTACTGTAACAATCAGTCGGCAATTCGTTTGGCAGAGAATCCAATTTTTCATGCAAGAACGAAGCACATAGAGATCCATCATCACTACATAAGAGAAAAGGTGCTACAAGGAGAAATACAGATGCAACCAATCAAGAGCGAAGACTAAGAATTGAATAAAAACCCTAAACCCATAGATGAGATAGCATGGGTTTATATAGGCCCTACAAACACAATTTACAAATAAGACCCTTAACTATACTAATATATCAACACACCTCCTCAAGATGGGCGAAAGATATCCACTAAGCCCATCTTCTCACATCCTCTAATCATATCTATTGAGCTAAGTCCCTTAGTCAGACAATCTGCTGCCTGGTCTTTAGTTGAAACATGACTCAACTCCAATAGTCCACTGTCTAACTTCTCCTTGATGAAGAACCTATCGATCTCGATGTGTTTAGTTCTATCATGGTGCACTGGGTTATTGGCGATATTGATGGCTGACTTGTTATCACACCACAGTTTCATCTTTGCTCCTTGATCCAGCTTCAGCTCCACCAGCATACTCTTCAACCACAACAACTCCGCAACTCCCAAGGCCATAGCTCTATACTCTGCTTTAGCTGTTGATCTCGCCACTACTGACTGCTTCTTGCTCTTCCACGAGACCAAGTTGCCTCCTACAAAGATACAGTATCCTGAGGTGGACCTCCTGTCATCAGCACAGCTAGCCCAATCCGAGTCACAGTAACCCTCAATACTCATATGTTCATTTTTCCTGAATATCAGCCCTTTTCTGGAGGCACTCTTCAAATACCTCAGAATTTGGTACACTACATCCATATGACCCTTCCTTGGATCGTGCATGTAGCGACTCACCATGCTCACTGCAAAAGAGATATCGGGACGTGTGTGACTCAGATAGATCAACCTGTCCACCAGCCTTTGGTATCTATCACGATCAACTGGTTCTCCAACTTCAGCACCCAGCTTGAACTTCTAGTCGATCGGTGTAGTTGCAGGTTTGCACCCTTACATCCATGTCTCTTTGAGAAGATCTAGTGCATACTTTTCTGGGATAGGACGATCCCCTCCGCTCCTCAAGCTATCTCTATTCCAAGAAAGTATCGAATCAAGCTAAGATCTTTCACCTCGAATTCCTTACCCAGTCTCACTTTGAGTTGGGCAATCTCCTTCTCATCATCCCCTGTAATAATCATATCATCCATAAATACTGCAAGCATGGTGATGTGACCTTCACTTCATCGAAAGAACACGGTATGATCGGCGTTAATCTACTGGTATCCCATACCTATCATAGCCCGCCTGAATCTGTCGAACCAAGCACGTGGAGACTGCTTCAGGCCATAAAGAGACTTCTTCAATCTGCAGACTTTGCCCACTGTCTGATCTGTGTCGAATCCTAGTGGTATTTCCATGTATACCTCTTCCACCAGATCTCCATGAAGGAATGCATTCTTCACATCTAGTTGGTGTAGATTCCATCCACCATTTACTGCCAGAGAGATCAAGGTCCGAACAGTGCTCATCTTCGCTACCGGTGCAAAAGTCTCATCATAGTCGATTCTATACGTCTGGCTATACCCTTTTGCCACAAGACGAGCCTTATAACGCTCTACCTGTCCATCTGGATTCTATTTCACAGTGAAGACCCACTTGCATCCAACTGCTCTCTTTCCTTTTGGTAGTTTTACTAACTCCCAAGTGCGGTTCTTCTCAAGAGCCCCTAGCTCTTCGTGCATCACCGTTTTCCACTTTGGGTCCTTCTTAGCAACCTGATCCCTTCTGAGTAGCAGAATATCCCACAAAGATGCACTTCACAGCTCTAGGGGCAAGCTTCCCGACAGATGGCCTGTTGTCCTTCACAAAGCACACACAGCCAAACACTTTAAGTGGAAGAATCCCACCATTATCTCCCTTTAATGTCTCACACGGAGACTTCCAATCCAGCACTCTCGAGGGCATTCTGTTGATTAGTGCTGCCGCGGTCAACACTGCTTGTCCCCATAATGTTTCTGGGACATTCATAGAGATCATCATGCTTCTAGCAACCTCTAAAAGATGTCTGTTCTTCCTTTCCGCTACTCCATTCTGAGCTGGTGTGTATGGACATGTTGTCTGGTGCTGTATTCCCTGAGCTGACAAATATTCTTCAAGCGCTCTGTTGGTATACTCTGTCCTATTATCCGACCTCAATACCTTCACCACTGCTCCGTATTGAGTCTGAACATTCCTATGAAAGTTTTGGAAGCACCCAAACACTTCACTCTTATTTTTCATCAGGTGTAACCAAGTAACTCGAGAGAAACAATCAATAAATGTAACAAAATACTTGTATCCATTCATAGAACTTATGGAACAAGGCCCCCAAACATCTGAATGTACCAAGTCAAATGCATGAGAGCTTCTATGACCAGAACTAACATAAGAGCTTCTAGTAAGCTTTCCAAACTCTTATGCATCACACACAAGTTTCTCTTTATTTGCTTTCTCGAATAAAGATGGATACAATCTACCTAAAACACTAAAGGATGAGTGTCCCAAACGCTGGTGATGAATCATTAACTCACTCTCAGCACTCATTTTAGATCCTACTCCTGCTTTCTCTACGACTGACACCAACGCTGAATCCAGCCCTTCACGATCCAGATACCACAGTCCACTACGTCATGTGCCATTCCCAAGTCTCCGCCCTGTCCCCTTCTCCTGGAAAATCACCTTGGGAATATCAAAAGAAACAATGCATTTTAGTTGGAGAATGATAGCACTAATAGATAAAAGATTGATTGGAAAGGAGGGAGCATGCAAAACATTGGACAAAATTACAGAACCTGTATAATCGACTGTACCCTTACCAACCACTGGCTGAAATGTACCATCAGTTGTTTGAATACTATCAGACGATGCTAGGTGAGTATATGATGAGAACTCACTAGCATTACCTGTCACATGTCGAGATGCACAGGAGTCGACTATCCATTCTGATGATTTGTCGGGAGACATAGAAGCAAGAGCATGTATATCATCAGTACCTTTGGTCGGATGAGCATAGGTAGCAGTGTTGTCTCCGGCGAAGAACGAAGTGGATGCCTCCTCAGTTCCACTCCTCCTGTCTCCATCCCCTGCTACTTTTTGCTTCCTCCTGAGTATCGCCAGGAGCGCACGATCCTCCTCAATAAAGACCACCTCAGCTTCTTCCTCTCCCTCTGCTACCATCAGATTCGCCCGGTTGCCTGTTCCCCTTCCACCTCGTCGACCCCTACGGCCACGACTACGACCTCCGAACTATCCACGTCCACCCGAATCTCCTTCCTTGGGTGGTTTTGTGCAAGCATGCCTTAGATGGCCCACCTCACCACAGTTGTAGCACTATCGAGTCTCTCCCCTAGATCCAGTGTTGCTAGAGGCTTCCAGTGCTGACTTCATCACAGGAAGTCCACCTGTCCCCACCTGCAGCCTAATGCGAGTCTCCTCCTGGATCATGGCCGAGACAACCTCCTCAAGCGTGGGAATCTTTGGCTAAGATAGAAGCAATGCAGTTCGCTGAGCAAACTTTGATGTCAATCCCTTGAGAAACACCATAGTCCTCTCCTGTAGAAAGGCCTCCTACTCTTTACATCTCGGGTCCTTGTAGCTCGCCCGATGTGAGAAGTGATCATAATCTAGCCACAGGCGCTCCAGCTCTGTGGCATACTCCTGTACAGCCTGCTCTCCCTGGACCGTGGCGTCTATTTCTTCCTTAATCTGGAACACCCTCAGGTTATTCCTCACTCCATCATAGGTCCTCCTCAACTTCTCCCAGACGTCCTTCACCTTCTCAATGCCATCAACTGTGGCGACGATCGACTGGACCAATGAGTTGAAGAGCCAGATATACACTAACATATGAGTGGACTTCCACTCATCTCTTCCTTCCGAGTCCTCATCCGGCTCGGTCGCCTCTCCTGTCAGATAACCCTCTAGGTTCCTCCCTGCAAGGGTGTATCTCACCCGTCGTGACCAGCTCAGGTAAGTACTCGGTCCATCAAGATTCAGATCTATGGTAGGAAGCTCCAACTTCTTGGATGGTTTTGTCGCGCTCTCACCAGCCGATAACTTCAGCAGCTTCATCAAAGTTGACACCTCCGTGGGGTTCAACTTCTTGATGATCTTCTCCATTGATAAAGCTTCAGACCCAACACCTGTTCACCTTCTACTCCAACCCTTGTTGTGTGCAGTGAAAATTTCGGCAGCACTTCTGCTGCACAACAAGAGTAAGAGCTCAACAAAATTCTTGTTTCTCAGAGGAAACAAGAATCAAAAGTGATATATCTTATAGAGGGGGGGCTGCTGACGGCTAGGGTTTTGCTCTGATACCAAATTGAATAAAAACCCTAAACCCATAGATGAGAAAGCATGGGTTTATATAGGCCATACAAACACATTTTACAAATAAGACCCTTAACTATACTAATATGTCAACACTAAGTAGCGGACATTTTCACCAAGAGCTTGAATCCTTCTAAGTTACAGAATTTCGAGAATGACTTGGAGTGATTGCAAGAGCGAATAAAGTTGGTGATGGGGGGGAGTGTTAGAATCTCTCACCAACTTAGATTGTTCTAGAATAATTTTCTAGAACTTATTTCTAGAAACATCCTACAAAATATCTACCAAGACGTTTTTAGGATGATACAAGTGTATGGCTAGTATTTATTCTTCTAGAAACTTCTTACTAATGTATGGTTAGGATTGATTCTTTCACACACTTCCTAGCCCTCTTACTCAACTATAAATAGGGGTCTTGGTCTCTCATTTGTTTAAGTAGGAAAGAAGTGAGCTTGAGTGTAGTGTAAGCTTGTGTAAGTGTCCATCAAAATAAGTGAGTTGTGAGCTTTCTTTTGAGTGTTTGTATTTCTCTTCAAATTGTGAGTGATCTTTGAAAAGTGTTGTAGTGTCCTTTATTGTGGGTATAATACAAGTGATTAGTTTACTTGTTTGGGTCTAATATTAGTAAGTATAGAGTTGTGTACTCTAAATTTTTTCTCAACAAATCTATCACTAGTGCTACACGGAAGCCATATCTATTGTCCACAATTTTCTTTTTTTTACTCCAACCTCAGCAAGTTCAGCATTAGTCCATAGCCAAAAAATTACTGCATCTGCCAACAAAAGTAGCCATCCATTTTAATTGGTACTACTATATCTATAGTCAATCTAGCAAATAAGCTTTATTTCGGAGGATGAAACCGCATAAGCTTAAGATAGCTTTAAGAAAATTTACCATGATCTTTGTCTTTTTGGCATTTTCACGCATTAACTTCCGAGGATGTAGAAGTTAAAACATGCACTCACAATTGGAATTTCTAACAACGATTCTAATAATATTTACTGCATAATGTTAATCAATTCTAGATGAAAGCTGAATATTTTTCATTCATTAGGCAGCTGAAAGATTTGTTAATCACATACCGTTATCTAAACTTCATCTACAAAATTGTAACCCTTTACAAGGAATTAGAAGATTCAGAAGCTACGAACAACTTGTTGATTCAACCCTATAATGTGCGAAGAACATGGGAAACGTTTGTGCTTGAAAACAGTATCTAACAACACCGTGTCCATGGCTTTTGACCCTTGCCTTCTGAGCAATGTTAGAACATACTCCATGAACACTGAGTCACAAGGCAATAGAATAGGACCATCACTTGGTAGTCCAAGCTCATCTTCAGACATCTTCAATAGTTCTACAAAGATAACACTCCCCAGAAATCTCAAAGGAACCATGAACCTTTTCGAATCCGAGGTATATACAATGAAGTGACCTTTCTCTGCTACCGATGTACTGCAAGCATCAGAATGTAGTTGAGCACCGGTCTGCGATGAGGAGGCCACCTTTTGCCATTTCTTCGCCATCTCAATAATCTTCTTAGAGTTCACCATTGTTGAATATGTAAATATACATTTGCTTTGGAAACAAATATTTGGATTTCTAGTTTATGAGATTGGGGATGTGATGAGAATAGCAGACGCTATGGCCCTCTTCTTATATGAATAGAAATCAGCCCATGACAAGCTGCGTAAGTTGGTATGCAGTCTTGGAGAGGAAACAGAGCCATGTGCTTAGCAGATGGGAAGATGAAATTCGATGAAGATGTTTGGATTTGGTTGTGCAGTTACTTTCCATTGGACGAGACATAGGTTAGTACAGGGTCCAGCAAACAGCATCACCATTCTTCTTCTGTTAGACAAGCCATGTTCCAAATTGAGCTTTTAATTTAGGAAGTTGCAGATCTTCACTTCATGAGATTAGTTGGTGAAAACTTAAGGTTACGCTGTGAGATGCAATTGTGGTTTAAATTTTGAAAGGTCACCCATGTGTGACATTTTCTCACTCTTAAGGTACACTTTTTATTTAGAACACATGCTGAATACATGGAGCATGGTTCATAGATTCCATAGATAAATATATGATCCTGCAATTTGGTTGAGGGAAGTCTTCAAGGGACAGTCATGTGCCATTGTCTTTCTTGATTGTTATTTTCAGTAGAAGAAAGCAGCCCAAGAAACCAACAAAAACCAATAAAAACATTAAAAACACATAATCTGGAAACCAGTCGTTACTGTGCAATGATCATATTATGAGTCGACTTATAACAGACATGAGTCGACTTGTATCTACATGAGTTGACTCATTGGATTGTAAGTCGACTTAGCAGATGAAACAACTAACTGTATAACACTTCATGAGTCGACTTATGACAGATAAGAGTCGACTATATACTGTATCAGTCGACTCATTGATTTTTCAGTCGACTCAACAGATTAAAAAGACCTTCTGCGCAATACTTTATGAGTCGACTCATTATTGTAGCAAGTCGACTCAAAATGTACACAGACCCTGAAATGAACAGTAAATAACAACTTTTTGAACCTTGTTTAAAAATATCAAATAAATTCCAAAAAATATAAAATTTGGGAAATTGTTTATAAACATATAAATGAACATGTTACAAAAGAAATTTTCTAAATATTATTCCCCGTTTATGAAATCTCTCAGTTTTACAAAACTTATAAATACGTGTGTATATAAATTTCTTGATTTTTCACTTTTGAGTTAAACAATGTTTTGAAATCTTTTCAAATGGTTTTATTGACTTAATAAAATATGTATAAAAAGAAATTGAAGTCTATAAACTAATAACTCAATATTTTTTTAAAATTACACAAAATCAAGAATTGTGTGTATGTGTGATATTGAGCTTAAAGCATTTACACATAATATAAAAATCCTAAACTAGTGTACCAAGTTGATTTGCTCATGAAGCTTAATCTTGGATCTTGACTTGACTTGTGCATAGCTTTACTGTGATATTCAGCCAACCTCCTTTTGATATCATCCTGAAGTCGCAATCCAACCATCCTCTATGTCTGCGTTGAAAGTTAGTTTATTTGTTGAATCCATTACACGTTTATCAATTACAATGAATTCAAAAGAGTTAATCTTTTTATAAGACTACTCCATTACACGTTTATCACCCGCTGCTTGCGTGAGATCTTTACCTGTGTCGGGGACACGTTAGTCCGTAGACCGATGCAGATTAGATTCGGTTAACAGAACAAAAATTCAATTATCTTACTTCACAAAGGAAACAATCGCAGAAGTAAATAATCTCTACCAAGCGAGATTACTACTCTTCTCGAGATCAAAACCAAGTTTGATCCGGAGGAAAGAGGAATGAGCTTCAGATCTCTCGAACTCTCCCTCTTTATGCTGAAGAACTTCGCCAAGATCTACTAGCCTCTCTGAAATTCGTGATTCACTCTTCACAGGGACAGCACCTCGCCTAAATTTCAGATCCCCTGCGTATAGGACCCTAGGCTTGTATTTATAGGCTTCGGACACAGCGTTTTCAGATAGGAATTGATGATTTGATCTTATCTTTAGTTAATAACAGCTTAACCACGTTTAGGGATATCTTCAAAACAGTTGGGGAGACTCTAGAACGAAAGAATCTCGAGAAAACTATCAAAACATGTGTTTTCGGCATTTTTGGACTCGAGCCACCCTACGGTGGCTTGGTGCGAGCCACCATAGGGTGGCTCGGCCTTTACCGAGCCACTTGGTCTTGGCCGAGTCATTTTGACACGACTCGGCTGCCAGGGTGGCTTTTACGTACTTCCAGTTAGACTTGTTGTAGGTGTCAAAAGTTGCTTATAGGTCCTGAACATAGATCGAGACGACGAGCCGTCAAAACAAAAAAGTGACGAATCGCTGATGACATTACAACAAGCCCGCACGCTCATCAGCTTGCTCCAAGTAGCCCGTGCACTCGTCAGCCGCCTACAAGCTAACTAAACGCGTAAAGTGAATCGGTGAAGCAGGCAGGTCGACGAAATAAAGAAATGCGCATAACGGCGAAACAAGTCCAAACTGAATGAACCGAAAAAGCCTGTGGCGGTCAAAACGCGTCAAAAAGACGAGGACTAAAGCTAATGGCTCGCGTGGGTGCGAGCCATCATTTGGTGGCGTGGCTCGCATGGCCGCGAGCCACCAAATGGTTGCTCGAACTGTCGCAAGCCACCAAATTATAATTAGAGTTTGAGAGAGAGAGAAAGATGGGCTTCTAGAGTTTGGAATACTGATGAAAAGATGTATTTTCGTGTGTAAATTTGTATATAAATAACTGCAAACCCAAATCAAAACAGCCCGAACCTAAAGCTAGAAACCTAGTCAGATTGGGAAAATAGTCTTCGGTATTTTGGCTGTAACTTTCATGTCCGATCTCAGAATGAGATCTAGTCAGATTGGGAAAATAGTCTTCGGTATTTTGGCTGTAACTTTCATGTCCGATCTCAGAATGAGATAATTTTAGATGTGTTGGAAATCTATTGAAGATACTACAACTTTTTTTCTTTTTAGTGTTTCTAGATTCGAACTGTATCAGTGTGTAATGTAGATATACTCTTAACTGGTCATTTTTTAGATTTCTTCTTTGTGCATATTTAACTTTTGTATACTCTTATATATACTCTTAATTGATCTCAAATCAATTGTTAGCATAATAATTCATCCATAAATGATATTCATCATAATTAGAGCTCATTTATCAATATAATTCATACTATTTTCTAAAATTCACGGGGTTTTACATTCAGCCAATGGGTTTTCAGAGCCAAGATCATCCTGAATATGTGTGTAAACTATAGAAGGTGCTTTACAGTTTGAAACAAGCACCCAGTGTGTGGTATGGTAAGATTGTTAAATTTCTAACATAAAGTGGTTATTCAATAACACTTGCAGATTCCAGGTTATTTGTCAAAGTCAATGATGGAAAGCTAGCTATCGTGCTAGTATACGTAGATGATTTAATGATAATCGGTGATGATGAGGCAGAAATTATTAGGAGGAAGGAAAATTTATCAGTTCGTTTCCAGATGAAGGAACTTGGACATCTCAAGCACTTCCTTGGTTTAGAGGTTGATCGCACACAAGAAGGAATAATTCTTTGTCAGCAAAAATATTCCAAAGATTTGTTGAAGAGGTTCGGAATGCTTGAATGCAAGCCGATTTCGACGATGATGGAACCAAATGCCAAAATGTGTGCGCATGAAGGAAAAGATTTGAAAGATGCAACAATGTATCAAAAATTGGTAGGCAGTCTGATCTACTTAACCTTGACTCGACCTGACATTTCTTATGCAGTTAGTGTGATGAGTCGGTACATGCAAAATCCAAAGAAGCATCATTTGGAAGCAGTTCGGCGTATGCTGAGATATGTAAAGAGTACAATTGATTATGGTCTTTTGTAAAAGAAAGGTGGAGACTACAAGTTAGTTGGTTACTACGATGCTGACTATGCAAGAGATCATGACACCAGAAGATCAACAACAGGGTATTTGTTTAGACTTGGTTCTGGAATAAATTCTTGGTGTAGCAAGAGACAGCCGACTATATCATTATCAATCACTGAAGCTGAGTATCGAGCAGCAGCAATGGTAGCTCAAGAGAGTACACGGTTGATACAACTAATGAACAATCTACATCAACTAGTAGATTATACAGTTCCGTTGTACTGTAACAATCATTCGGCAATTCGTTTGGCAGAGAATCCAATTTTTCATGCAAGAACGAAACACATAGAGATCCATCATCACTACATAAGAGAAAATGTGCTAAATCCAATTTTTCATGCAAGAACGAAACACATAGAGATCCATCATCACTACATAAGAGAAAATGTGCTACAAGGAGAAATACAGATGCAACCCATCAAGAGCGAAGACTAAGTAGCGGACATTTTCACCAAGAGCTTGAATCCTTCTAAGTTACAGAATTTCGAGAATGACTTGGAGTGATTGCAAGAGCGAATAAAGTTGGTGATGAGGGGGAGTGTTAGAATCTCTCACCAACTTAGATTGTTCTAGAATAATTTTCTAGAACTTCTTTCTAGCTAGAAACATCCTGCAAAATATCTACCAAGACGTTTTTAGGATGATACAAGTGTATGGCTAGTATTTATTCTTCTAGAAACTTTTTACTAATGTATGGTTAGGATTGATTCTTTCACACACTTCCTAGCCCTCTTACTCAACTATAAATAGGGGTCTTGCATGGGCTCTCATTTGTTTAAGCAGGAAAGAAGTGAGCTTGAGTGTAGTGTAAGCTTGTGTGAGTGTCCACCAAAATAAGTGAGTTGTGAGCTTTCTTTTGTGTGTTTGTATTTCTCTTCAAATTGTGAGTGATCTTTGAAAAGTGTTGTAGTGTCCTTTATTTTGGGTATAATACAAGTGATTAGTTTACTTGTTTGAGTCCAATATTAGTAAGTATAGAGTTGTGTACTCTAAATTTTTTCTCAACAAATCTATCACCTGTGCTACACAAAAGTCATATCTATTGTCAACAATTTTCTTTTTTTTACTCCAACCTCAGCAAGTTCAACATTAGTCCATAGCCAAAAAATTACTGCATCTGCCAACAAAAGTAGCCGTCCATTTTAATTCGTACTACTATATCTATAGTCAATCTAGCAAATAAGCTTTATTTCGGAGGATGAAACCTCATAAGCTTAAGATAGCTTTAAGAAAATTTACCATGATCTTTGTCTTTTTGGCATTTTCACGCATTAACTTCCGAGGATGTAGAAGTTAAAACATGCACTCACAATTGGAATTTCTAACAACGATTCTAATAATATTTACTGCATAACGTTAATCAATTCCAGATGAAAGCTGAATATTTTTCATTCGTTAGGCAGCTGAAAGATTTGTTAATCACATACCGTTATCTAAACTTCATCTACAAAATTGTAACACTTTACAAGGAATTAGAAGATTCAGAAGCTACGAACAACTTGTTGATTCAACCCTATAATGTGCGAAGAACATGGGAAACGTTGGTGCTTGAAAACAGTATCTAACAACACCGTGTCCATAGCTTTTGAGCCTCGCCTTCTGAGCAATGTTAGAACATACTCCATGAACACTGAGTCACAAGGCAATAGAATAGGACCATATCTTGGTAGTCCAAGCTCATCTTCAGACATCTTCAAGAGTTCTACAAAGATAACACTCCCCAGAAATCTCAAAGGAACCATGAACCTTTTCGAATCCGAGGTATATACAATGAAGTGACCTTTCTCTGCTACCGATGTACTGCAAGCATCAGAATGTAGTTGAGCACCGGTCTGCGATGAGGAGGCACTTTTGCCCAATGAAGCCACCTTTTGCCATTTCTTCGCCATCTCAATAATCTTCTTGGAGTTCACCATTGTTGAATATGTAAATATACCTTTGCTTTGGAAACAAATATTTGGATTTCTAGTTTATGAGATTGGGGATGTGATGAGAATAGCAGACGCTATGGCCCTCTTCTTATATGAATAGAAATCGGCCCCATGATAGGCTGTGTAAGTTGGTATGCAGTCTTGGAGAAGAAACAGAGCCATGTGCTTAGCAGATGGGAAGAAGAAATTTGATGAAGAAGTTTGGATTTGGTTGTGCAGTTACTTTCCATTGGATGAGACATAGGTTAGTACAGGGTCCAGCAAACAGCATCACCATTCTTCTTCTGTTAGACAAGCCATGTTCCAAATTGAACTTTTAATTTAGGAAGTTGCAGATCTTCACTTCATGAGATTAGTTGGTGAAAACTTAAGGTTACGCTGTGAGATGCAATTGTGGTTTAAATTTTGAAGGGTCACCCATGTGTGACATTTTCTCACTCTTAAGGTACACTTTTTATTTAGAACACATGCTGAATGCATGGAGCATGGTTCATAGATTCCATAGATAAATATATGATCCTGCAATTTGGTTGAGGGAAGTCTTCAAGGGACAGTCATGTGCCATTGTCTTTCTTGATTGTTATTTTCAGTAGGATACATACTGAATACTAAAAAGCAAGTAATTCCCCCCCCACCCCACCCCCCCCCCCCNAGTGATCTTCTTTCTCACAGTGTTGAAGGTTACATAAAAGTGAAGGAAGCGCCAAGTTAGAAGTTTCAAGTGTGTAAATGTCTAAAAAGGAGTGCGCTGTGTACTACCGTTTTTTATTTAAAGTCTATTGCATTCCACTGTTATAAGTTCAAAAAACTTAGTTGGGGTGGACGGGAACTTCCATTTTGGTTGATTATGTCTTTGCTCGATTCTTTATTTTTATCCTTTCACTGGAACTTTTGGTAAAATAGTTCTTGACACTCAACACATTATCTTCCATATTACATTTCAGTTTTTTTTTTTTTTGAATGTGAAAAGGGCTCCATTGCCGATTCAATTGTGCAACGTCTGTGTCATATTGTCAGATTGTAGATATCAATTTTGTATGTTAAAGTTTTAGGCAACCCAACACAAAATATCACAGCTCAAACATTGTTTTTCTTCCTCTACCGGGAGCATTAGAATGGACCTGGCAATTTGCCAATTAGTTCTTCCAAGCTTGAGAGAAAAGAAGTGATTGATATCCATACACTTAACGTCTAGCCCAAAGGATAACAACACCCCAACCAAATCCAAACATCTTTCATACAATCCCATCTTCTCTTTCACTAAGCACATGGCTCTGTTTCCTCACCTAAATAGCATACAAATTTCTACAGCTTATCATGGGGCCACTCTCCGTTCCTATAAGTTAATGGCCAGCACTGCTATTCTTCTCATCACATACTCAACCCCAGAAACTAGAAACTAAAATATTTGTTCTCCAAGCAGATTGATATCTAGACATTCACAATGGTGAACACCAAGAAGCTTAATGAGATGGCGAAGAAGTGGCGCAAGGTTTCTGCCTTAGCCAAAAAAATATCTTCTGCAAAAAACGATGTTCAACATGATTTTGATGCATGCAGTACATCAGTTACAGAAAAAGGCCATTTCGTCATATATACCTCCGATGCAAAGAGATTCATGGTCTTTGGCTTTCCTTGAAAGCACTATCTTTGTCGAACTCTTGAAGATGTCTAAAGATGAGCATGGACTACCAAGCGATGGTCCTATCGTTTTGCCTTGTGATGCAGCATTCATGAATTATATTCTATCCTTGCTTAGAAGGCGAGGAACTAAAGCTATGGATAGGGTGTTGTTAGACTCTGTACTCAAGCATCGATATTCCCCATGTTCTTCTCACTCTGTAGAATTTAGTCGACAAGCTATTTGCAGCTTTTAAATATTCAGAATTTGTATAGTTAGTTTAACATGGATTAGTGAAAATTTGTGAAACAAAAATTAGTGAAAATTTCTTCTCATATCTCTATTTCTTTGTTCTTCTTCTTATCGTTCATTGTACCAATAAATTAGCAAGAGGTGTACTTGGACTAATGTTCTTACAAGGAATGTACGATGATTCGAATGACTTTGATTGGGTAAAATAAACGAAAGATAAAGAACTTGATTAAGTACGGTATTCTCAAAAATCATGGTCTAAATACAAGAGACTGATGATTCACGGTAAAAGTGTACTCAAAACTTATCAGATGTCCTAAAAAACCAGCCTAATTCTGATATGATTGAAAGAAATAAAAACATGACAACTGTCACCTTATTTTTGGTAAATATTATATAGCCATTCAATTCCTCCTATTACAAACGCCAGTTTAGCAATCATTCATCTGTAGGAAGTTTACATTCCTATCATAAATAAAGTAGTCAGTTTAAATTTCATTATTCGGTATAATAAGTTTGGGCATTCCAGCAAATGAAAGGAGTTTACCGATTTCATCTAAAATAATAGAAGAAAGATAAAGTCTTTCTGAAAACCATATAGCATGGTAGTTTACTTAATTCATCGAAAGTAATAGTTGAAACATAAAGATAATTTGGGGAAAAGTAATAAGCAAACACATTATTCCCCCAAGTAGTCTCTCCTAGTAATAAAGATCTCATTTACATGACAACAGTTTCATAGATTGATGCTCAGTCATTTCCTAATTACTAACTTATATGTTTTCCCTCTCATTATTTAAATTACACTACAGGGTGGTGAATTGGGTAATATGCTAATCTAATCCGATATTAATGCCAAATAAAAATTTATTAACAATATCCTAGCAAGTAAGATATACAATAAGATATATGCAAGGATAACAAATAAACAAAGGGCGATATAAACTATGAGACAATTTAAACAAGATAGTGGGCAAATAACCAGTGCAAACACAAGAAAATGATCATGGAGTTCGGTCCTTCTGACCTATGTCTCCGCTCTCCACTCTCGAGGAGAGCTCCACTATCTCAACCGGTTTTCAATGCTAACCGAAAAAGTTTACGCCTCACAATCTCAGTTTTCTAGCTTACCGAAAACTTTCACAACTCACACCCTTGCAATCACACTCTACACCCTCTAAGTGTTGTCCTAGCCCGTGTCGCATTCCTCAAGTACTCGGATTTACAACCTCTCCCTAGGATTTACTACAAACGTCACTCCTCTTGGAATCGATCATGTCTCTCATCACACACTCCTCTCGGTGTACAAGTATATTACAAATTGATCTCATAATGAATTCTCAATAACAAATGGTTTGTTCTCTAATACAAGATGAGAACTAAGTGTAAGCTCACTCAATCACACCCACAACCCAAATTACACAATGTGTGATAATACTATAAGCTCAATGTTTGTGTGTGAAATAATAAACAATAACAAAACCTAGATCAATTGTAAATCTAGTTTAGTGAAAAGATAAATAACAAATATAAATATGTAAAACTAGAATTGAGTTTAGTGAAACTTTTCTAAGATGACAAGAGTAAGGGAGATGAGAGATTGAAGCTCAAACACCAAAGATGATCTCTTCTTCCTCTTGTGAAAATCTCTTCACAAACAAAACTTGTAAATACACTAAACAAACTTTAATACCTCTTGTAAACTTGTTTAAAAAATTTCTTAGTGGTTTTGAGTGTTAAATGTAGTGGGGTATATATAGGGTAGAAGAAACCAGCCCAAGAAAACAACAAAAACCAATAAAAACATTAAAAACACAAAATCTAGAAACCAGACATTACTTTGCAACGATCATATTATGAGTCGACTTATGACAGACATGAGTCGACTTGTAAATACATGAGTTGACTCATTGGATTGTTAGTCGACTCAGCAGATAAAACAACTAACTGTATAATACTTCATGAGTCGACTTATGACAGGTATGAGTTGACTATATATTGTATCAGTCGACTCATTGATTTTTCAGTCGACTCAACAGAAAAACACCTTCTGCGCAATACTTTATGAGTCGACTCATTATTGTAGCAAGTCGACTCAAAACGTGCACAGAACCTGAAATGAACTGTAAATATCAACTTTGAACATTGTTTAAAAATATCAAATAAATTCCAAAAAATTTAAAATTTGGTTGTCTATAAACATGTAAATGAACATGTTACAAAAAAAATTTCTAAATATTATTCCCCGTTTATGAAATCTCTCAGTTTTACAAAACTTATAAATACGTGTGTATATAAATTTCTTGATTTTTCACTTTTGAGTTAAACAATGTTTTGAAATCTTTTCAAATGGTTTTATAGACTTAATAAAATAAGTATAAAGAGAAATTGAAGTCTATAAACTAATAACTCAATATTTTTTTAAAATTACACAAAATCAAGAATTGTGTGTATTTGTGATATTGGGCTTAAAGCATTTACACATAATATAAAAATCCTAAACTAGTGTACCAAGTTGATTTGCTCATGAAGCTTAATCTTGGATCTTGACTAGACTTGTGCATAGCTTCACTGTGATATTCTGCCAACCTCCTTTTGATATCATCCTGAAGTCGCAATCCAACCATCCTCTATGTCTGCGTTGAAAGTTAGTTTATTTGTTGAATCCATTACACGTTTATCAATTATAATGAATTCAAAAGAGTTAATCTTTTTATAAGACTACTCCATTACATGTTTATCCACCATGGGGTGGCTCGGCCTTTACCGAGCCACTTGGTCTTGGCCGAGTTATTTTGACACGACTCGGCTGCCACGGTGGCTTTTACGTACTTCTAGTTAGACTTGTTGTAGGTGCCAAAAGTTTCCTATAGGTCCTGAACATAGCTCGAGACGACGAGCCGTCGAAACAAATAATTGATGAATCGTTGATGACATTACAACAAGCTTGCACGCTCATCAGCTTGCTCCAAGTAGCCCGTGCACTCGTCAGCCGCCTACAAGCTAACAAAACACGTAAAGCGAATCGGTGAAACGAGCAGGTCGACGAAATAAAAAAATGCGCATAACGGCAAAAAAGTCCAAACTGAATGAACCGAAAAAGGTTGTGGCGGTCAAAACGCGTCAAAAAGATGAGGACTAAAACTAATGGCTCGCGTGGGTGCGAGCCATCATTTGGTGGCTCGAATGGAGAGCCACCAAATGGTTGCTAGCACGGTAGTGAGCCACCAAATTTTAATTAGAGTTTGAGAGAGAGAAAGATGGGCTTCTAGGGTTTGGAATACTAATGAAAAGATGTATTTTTGTGTGTAAATTTGTATATATATAACTGCAAACCCGAATCAAAACAGTCCAAACCTAAAACTAGAAACCTAGTCAGATTGGGAAAATAGTCTTTGGTATTTTGGCTGTAACTTTCATGTCTGATCTCAGAATGAGATGATTTCAGATGTGTTGGAAATCTATTGAAGATACTACAACTTTTATCTTTTTAGTGTTTCTAGATTTGAACTGTATTAGTGTGTAATGTAGATATACTCTTAACTGGTTATTTTTTTAGATTTCTTCTTCGTGCATGTTTAACTTCTTTATACTCTTATATATACTCTTAATTGATCTCAAATCAATTGTTAGTATAATAATTCATCCATAAATGATATTCATCATAATTAGAGCTCATTTATCAATATAATTCATACTATTTTCCAAAATTCATGGGGTTTTACATTCAGCCAATGGGTTTTCAGAGCCAAGATCATCCTGAATATGTGTGTAAACTATAGAAGGCGCTTTACAGTCTGAAACAAGCACCCAGTGTGTGGTATTTTAAGATTGTTAAATTTCCAACACAAAGTGGTTATTCAGTAAAACTTGTAGATTCCAGGTTATTTGTCAAAGTCAATGATGGAAAGCTAGCTATCGTGCTAGTATACGTAGATGATTTAATCATAATCGATGATGATGAGGCTGAAATTCTTAGGACGAATGAAAATTTATCAGTTCATTTCCAGATGATGGAACTTGGACAGCTCAAGCACTTCCTTGGTCTAGAGGTTGATCGCACACAAGAAGGAATAATTCTTTGTCAGCAAAAATATTCCAAAGATTTGTTGAAGAGGTTCGGAATGCTTGAATGCAAGCCGATTTCGACGCTGATGGAACCAAATGCCAAAATGTGTGCGCATGAAGGAAAAGATTTGGAAGATGCAACAATGTATTGAAAATTGGTAGGCAGTCTGATCTACTTAACCTTGACTCGACCTGACATTTCTTATGCAATTAGTGTGATGAGTCAGTACATGCAAAATCCAAAGAAGCATTTGGAAGCAGTTTGACGTATACTGAGATATGTGAAGAGTACAATTGATTATGGTCTTTTGTAAAAGAAAGGTGGAGACTACAAGTTAGTTGGTTACTACGATGCTGACTATGCAAGAGATCATGACACCAGAAGATCAACAACTGAGTATTTGTTTAAGCTTGGTTCTGGAACAAATTCATGGTGTAGCAAGAGACAACCGACTATATTATTATCAATCACTGAAGCTGAGTATCGAGCAGTAGCAATGGTAGCTCAAGAGAGTACATGGTTGATACAACTAATGAACAATCTACATCAACCAGTAGATTATACAGTTTTGTTGTACTGTAATAATCAGTCGGCAATTCGTTTGGCAGAGAATCCAATTTTTCATGCAAGAACGAAGCACATAGAGATCCATCATCACTACATAAGAGAAAAGGTGCTACAAGGAGAAATACAGATGCAACCAATCAAGAGCGAAGACTAAGAATTGAATAAAAACCCTAAACCCATAGATGAGATAGCATGGGTTTATATAGGCCCTACAAACACATTTTACAAATAAGACCCTTAACTATACTAATATATCAATACTCCTCCTCAAGATGGGCGAAAGATATCCACTAAGCCCATCTTCTCACATCCTCTAATCATATCTATTGAGGTAAGTCCCTTAGTCAGACAATCTGCTGCCTGGTCTTTAGTTGAAACATGACTCAACTCCAATAGTCCACTGTCTAACTTCTCTTTGATGAAGAACCTATCGATCTCGATGTGTTTAGTTCTATCATGCTGCACTGGGTTATTGGCGATACTGATGGCTGACTTGTTATCACACCACAGTTTCATCTTTGCTCCTTGATCCAGCTTCAGCTCCACCAGCATACTCTTCAACCACAACAACTTCGCAACTCCTAAGGCCATAGCTCTATACTCTTCTTCAGCTGTTGATCTTGCCACTACTGACTGCTTCTTGCTCTTCCACGAGACCAAGTTGCCTCCTACAAAGATACAGTATCCTGAGGTGGACCTCCTGTCATCAGCACAGCTAGCCCAATCCGAGTCACAGTAACCCTCAATACTCATATGTTCATTTTTCCTGAATATCAGCCCTTTTCCGGAGGCACTCTTCAAATACCTCAGAATTTGGTACACTACGTCCATATGACCCTTCCTTGGATCGTGCATGTAGCGACTCACCACGCTCACTGCAAAAGAGATATCGGGACGTGTGTGACTCAGATAGATCAACCTGTCCACCAGCCTTTGGTATCTATCACGATCAACTGGTTCTCCAACTTCAGCACCCAGCTTGAACTTCTAGTCGATCGGTGTAGTTGCAGGTTTGCACCCTTACATCCATGTCTCTTCAGCACCCAGCTTGAACTTCTAGTCGATCGGTGTAGTTGCAGGTTTGCACCCTTACATCCATGTCTCTTGAGAAGATCTAGTGCATACTTTTCTGGGATAGGACGATCCCCTCCGCTCCTCAAGCTATCTCTATTCCAAGAAAGTATCGAAGCAAGCTAAGATCTTTCACCTCGAATTCCTTACCCAGTCTCACTTTGAGTTGGGCAATCTCCTTCTCATCATCCCCTGTAATAATCATATCATCCACAAATATTGCAAGCATGGTGATGTGACCTTCACTTCATCGAAAGAACACGGTATGATCGGCGTTAATCTACTGGTATCCCATACCTATCATAGCCCGCCTGAATCTGTCGAACCAAGCACGTGGAGACTGCTTCAGGCCATAAAGAGACTTCTTCCTCCACTAGATCTCCATGAAGAAATGCATTCTTCACATCTAGTTTGTGTAGCTTCCATCCACCATTTACTGCCAGAGAGATCAAGGTCCGAACAGTGCTCATCTTCGCTACCGGTGCAAAAGTCTCATCATAGTCGATTCTATACGTCTGGCTATACCCTTTTGCCACAAGACGAGCCTTATAACGCTCTACCTGTCCATCTGGATTCTATTTCACAGTGAAGACCCACTTGCATCCAACTGCTCTCTTTCCTTTTGGTAGTTTTACTAACTCCCAAGTGCGGTTCTTCTCAAGAGCCCCTAGCTCTTCGTGCATCACCGTTTTCCACTTTGGGTCCTTCTTAGCAACCTGCCAATTGTTAGGCACAGTAACAGAGTCCAATGATGCAATGAATGCTCCATATGCAGGGTGGATACTAGAATATGATACATACTGGGCAAGATCCCAACCATATCTATCGGGAGGATGTCCCGCATTACTGCGAGTAGTCCTCCGTACTGATATTGGTGTGGGAGGAGTAGGGAGAGGAATGTTATCAGTAGGAATGCTATCACCTTGAGATGAAATTGGTGGTATTTCAGAAGTCGGGGTAGGCGTTGGCAAGAGACTTGGCAGCACTAGTGGCACTGTAGGTACTGTTTCTCCAATTTGTTTGCCCTTCCTACTATAGGTTAGTAGCTCCCTCTGAACAGTGGGCCTAACACCTCTTGTCTCATTTTCCTTTTCTTCTTGATTCTCCTGCTCCTCCTCAACCAAATCTTCCTCCCAAGGAATCGTTACAGAAATGGATTTCTCCACATTGTTCTCCTGTCTCTCACCATTCTCCTCCTCTCGCCCCATACTTCTAGTATTGGACGAGTTACCAGCAGATGAAGTTACCTTCTGAGTGTAATATGGCTCGAGTTCTCGAAAGTGCACATCCATGCTCACAAACAACCTTTTTTCCACCGGGCTCCAGCAAACATATCCCTTCTGAGTAGCAGAATATCCCACAAAGATACACTTCACAGCTCTAGGGGCAAGCTTCCCGACAGACGGCCTGTTGTCCTTCACAAAACACACACAGCCAAACACTTTGAGTGGAAGGATCCCACCATTATCTCCTTTCAATATCTCACACGGAGACTTCCAATCCAGCACTCTCGAGGGCATTCTGTTGATCAACGCTGCTGCGGTCAATACTGCTTGTCCCCATAATGTCTCTGGGACATTCATAGAGATCATCATGCTTCTAGCAACCTCTAAAAGATGTCTGTTCTTCCTTTCCGCTACCCCATTCTGTGCTGGAGTGTATGGACAGGTTGTCTGGTGATGTATTCCTTGAGCTGACAAATATTCTTCAAGGGCTCTGTTGGTATACTCTGTCCCATTATCTGACCTCAATACTTTCACCACTGCTCCGTATTGAGTCTGAACAGTCTTATGAAAATTTTGGAAGCACCCAAACACATCACTCTTATTCTTCATCAGGTATAACCAAGTAACACGAGAGAAGCAATCAATAAATGTAACAAAATATTTGTATCCATTCATAGAACTTGTGGAACAAGGCCCCCAAACATCTGAATGTACCAGGTCAAATGCATGAGAACTTCTATGACCAGAACTAACATAAGAGCTTCTAGTAAGCTTTCCCAACTCACATGCATCACACACAAGTTTCTGTTTATTTGCTTTCTCAAATAAAGAAGGATACAATCTACCTAAAACACTAAAGGATGAGTGTCCCAAACGCTGGTGATGGAGCATTAACTCATTTTCAGCACTCATTTTAGATCCTACTCCTGCTTCCTCTATGACTGACACCAATGCTGAATCCAGCCCTTCACGATCCAGATACCACAGTCCACTACGCCATGTGCCAGTCCCAAGTCTCCGCCCTGTCCCCTTCTCCTGGAAGATTACCTTGGGAATATCAAAAGAGACGATGCATTTTAGTTGGAGGATGATAGAACTAATAGATAAAAGATTGACTGGAAAAGAAGGAGCATGCAAAACATTGGACAAAGTTACAGAACCAGTACAATCAACTGTACCCTTACCAACCACCGGCTGAAATGTACCATCAGCTGTTTGAATACTATCAGGCGATGCTAAGTGAGTATATGATGAGAACTCACTAGCATTACCTGTCACATGACAAGACGCACCGGAGTCGACTATCCATGCTGATGATCTGTCAGGAGACATAGAAGCAAGAGCATGTATGTCATCAGTACCTTTGTTCGGATGAGCATAGGTAGCAGTGTTGCCTCTGACGAAGAACGAAGTAGATGCCTCCGCAGTCCCATTCCTCAAATCTCCATCCCCTGCTACTTGCTGTTTTTTCCTGAGTATCGTGAGGAGAGCACGATCCTCCTCTGTAAAGACCACCTCAGCTTCTTCTTCTTCTGCTACCGTCAGATTCGCCCGATTCCCTGCTCCTCTTCCACCTCGTCGACCCCCACGGCCACGACCACGACCTCCGAACTGTCCACGTCCACCCGAATCTCCATCCTTGGATGGCTTGGTGCAAGCATGCCGTAGATGACCCACCGCACCGCAGTTATAGCACTGTCGAGTCTCTCTCCTAGATCCAGTGTTGCTAGAGGCTGTCAGTGCTGACTTCACCACAGGAAGTCCACCTGTCCCCGCCTGCAGCCGAATGCGAGTCTCCTCCTGGATCATAGCAGAGATAGCCTCCTCAAGCGTGGGAATCTTCGGCTGAGCTAGGAGCAATGCAATTCGCTGAGCGAACTCTGATGTCAATCCCTTAAGAAACACCATAGTCCTCTCCTGTAGAAAGGCCTCCCGCTCTTTACATCC
>NC_033800.1:81327159-81334382 GCF_001876935.1 Asparagus officinalis
TGCAAAATATCTACCAAGACGTTTTTAGGATGATACAAGTGTATGGCTAGTATTTATTCTTCTAGAAACTTCTTACTAATGTATGGTTAGGATTGATTCTTTCACACACTTCCTAGCCCTCTTACTCAACTATAAATAGGGGTCTTGCATGGGCTCTCATTTGTTTAAGCAGGAAAGAAGTGAGCTTGAGTGTAGTGTAAGCTTGTGTGAGTGTCCACCAAAATAAGTGAGTTGTGAGCTTTCTTTTGAGTGTTTGTATTTCTCTTCAAATTGTGAGTGATCTTTGAAAAGTGTTGTAGTGTCCTTTATTTTGGGTATAATACAAGTGATTAGTTTACTTGTTTGAGTCCAATATTAGTAAGTATAGAGTTGTGTACTCTAAATTTTTTCTCAACAAATCTATCACTAGTGCTACACGGAAGCCATATCTATTGTCCACAATTTTCTTTTTTTTACTCCAACCTCAGCAAGTTCAACATTAGTCCATAGCCAAAAAATTACTGCATCTGCCAACAAAAGTAGCCGTCCATTTTAATTCGTACTACTATATCTATAGTCAATCTAGCAAATAAGCTTTATTTCGGAGGATGAAACCTCATAAGCTTAAGATAGCTTTAAGAAAATTTACCATGATCTTTGTCTTTTTGGCATTTTCACGCATTAACTTCCGAGGATGTAGAAGTTAAAACATGCACTCACAATTGGAATTTCTAACAACGATTCTAATAATATTTACTGCATAACGTTAATCAATTCCAGATGAAAGCTGAATATTTTTCATTCGTTAGGCAGCTGAAAGATTTGTTAATCACATACCGTTATCTAAACTTCATCTACAAAATTGTAACACTTTACAAGGAATTAGAAGATTCAGAAGCTACGAACAACTTGTTGATTCAACCCTATAATGTGCGAAGAACATGGGAAACGTTGGTGCTTGAAAACAGTATCTAACAACACCGTGTCCATAGCTTTTGAGCCTCGCCTTCTGAGCAATGTTAGAACATACTCCATGAACACTGAGTCACAAGGCAATAGAATAGGACCATCACTTGGTAGTCCAAGCTCATCTTCAGACATCTTCAAGAGTTCTACAAAGATAACACTCCCCAGAAATCTCAAAGGAACCATGAACCTTTTCGAATCCGAGGTATATACAATGAAGTGACCTTTCTCTGCTACCGATGTACTGCAAGCATCAGAATGTAGTTGAGCACCGGTCTGCGATGAGGAGGCACTTTTGCCCAATGAAGCCACCTTTTGCCATTTCTTCGCCATCTCAATAATCTTCTTGGAGTTCACCATTGTTGAATATGTAAATATACCTTTGCTTTGGAAACAAATATTTTGATTTCTAGTTTCTGAGATTGGGGATGTGATGAGAATAGCAGACGCTATGGCCCTCTTCTTATATGAATAGAAATCAGCCCATGACAAGCTGCGTAAGTTGGTATGCAGTCTTGGAGAGGAAACAGAGCCATGTGCTTAGCAGATGGGAAGATGAAATTCGATGAAGATGTTTGGATTTGGTTGTGCAGTTACTTTCCATTGGACGAGACATAGGTTAGTACAGGGTCCAGCAAACAGCATCACCATTCTTCTTCTGTTAGACAAGCCATGTTCCAAATTGAGCTTTTAATTTAGGAAGTTGCAAATCTTCACTTCATGAGATTAGTTGGTGAAAACTTAAGGTTACGCTGTGAGATGCAATTGTGGTTTAAATTTTGAAGGGTCACCCATGTGTGACATTTTCTCACTCTTAAGGTACACTTTTTATTTAGAACACATGCTGAATGCATGGAGCATGGTTCATAGATTCCATAGATAAATATATGATCCTGCAATTTGGTTGAGGGAAGTCTTCAAGGGACAGTCATGTGCCATTGTCTTTCTTGATTGTTATTTTCAGTAGAAGAAAGCAGCCCAAGAAACCAACAAAAACCAATAAAAATATTAAAAACCAAAATCTGGAAACTAGTCGTTACTGTGCAATGATCATATTATGAGTCGACTTATAACAGACATGAGTCGACTTGTATCTACATGAGTTGACTCATTGGATTGTAAGTCGACTTAGCAGATGAAACAACTAACTGTATAACACTTCATGAGTCGACTTATGACAGATAAGAGCCGACTATATACTGTATCAGTCGACTCATTGATTTTTCAGTCGACTCAACAGATTAAAAACACCTTCTACGCAATACTTTATCAGTCGACTCATTATTGTAGCAAGTCGACTCAAAACGTACACAGAACCTGAAATGAACAGTAAATATCAACTTTTTGAACCTTGTTTAAAAATATCAAATAAATTCCAAAAAATATAAAATTTGGGAAATTGTTTATAAACATATAAATGAACATGTTACAAAAGAAATTTTCTAAATATTATTCCCCGTTTATGAAATCTCTCAGTTTTACAAAACTTATAAATACGTGTGTATATAAATTTCTTGATTTTTCACTTTTGAGTTAAACAATGTTTTGAAATCTTTTCAAATGGTTTTATTGACTTAATAAAATATGTATAAAAAGAAATTGAAGTCTATAAACTAATAACTCAATATTTTTTTTATAATTACACAAAATCAAGAATTGTGTGTATGTGTGATATTGAGCTTAAAGCATTTACACATAATATAAAAATCCTAAACTAGTGTACCAAGTTGATTTGCTCATGAAGCTTAATCTTGGATCTTGACTTGACTTGTGCATAGCTTTACTGTGATATTCAGCCAACCTCCTTTTGATATCATCCTGAAGTCGCAATCCAACCATCCTCTATGTCTGCGTTGAAAGTTAGTTTATTTGTTGAATCCATTACACGTTTATCAATTACAATGAATTCAAAAGAGTTAATCTTTTTATAAGACTACTCCATTACACGTTTATCACCCGCTGCTTGCGTGAGATCTTTACTTGTGTCGGGGACACGTTAGTCCGTAGACCGATGCAGATTAGATTCGGTTAACAAAACAAAAATTCAATTATCTTACTTCACAAAGGAAACAATCGCAGAAGTAAATAATCTCTACCAAGTGAGATTACTACTCTTCTCGAGATCAAAACCAAGTTTGATCCGGAGGAAAGAGGAATGAGCTTCAGATCTCTCGAACTCTCCCTCTTTATGCTGAAGAACTTCGCCAAGATCTACTAGCCTCTCTGAAATTCGTGATTCACTCTTCACAGGGACAGCACCTCGCCTAAATTTCAGATCCCCTGCGTATAGGACCCTAGGCTTGTATTTATAGGCTTCGGACACAGCGTTTTCAGATAGGAATTGATGATTTGATCTTATCTTTAGTTAATAACAGCTTAACCACGTTTAGGGATATCTTCAAAACAGTTGGGGAGACTCTAGAACGAAAGAATCTCGAGAAAACTATCAAAACATGTGTTTTCGGTATTTCTGGGCGCGAGACCATAGGGTGGCTCGGCCTTTACCGAGCCACTTGGTCTTGGCCGAGTCATTTTGACACGACTCGGCTGCCAGGGTGGCTTTTACGTACTTCCAGTTAGACTTGTTGTAGGTGTCAAAAGTTGCTTATAGGTCCTGAACATAGATCGAGACGACGAGCCGTCAAAACAAAAAAGTGACGAATCACTGATGACATTACAACAAGCCCGCACACTCATCAGCTTGCTCCAAGTAGCCCGTGCACTCGTCAGCTGCCTACAAGCTAACTAAACGCGTAAAGTGAATCGGTGAAGCAGGCATGTCGACGAAATAAAGAAATGCGCATAACGGCGAAACAAGTCCAAACTGAATGAACCGAAAAAGCCTGTGGCGGTCAAAACACGTCAAAAAGACGAGGACTAAAGCTAATGGCTCGCGTGGGTGCGACGATCCACCAAATGGTGGCTCGCATGGCCGCGAGCCACCAAATGGTTGCTCGAACTGTCGCAAGCCACCAAATTATAATTAGAGTTTGAGAGAGAGAGAAAGATGGGCTTCTAGAGTTTGGAATACTGATGAAAAGATGTATTTTCGTGTGTAAATTTGTATATAAATAACTGCAAACCCAAATCAAAACAGCCCGAACCTAAAGCTAGAAACCTAGTCAGATTGGGAAAATAGTCTTCGGTATTTTGGCTGTAACTTTCATGTCCGATCTCAGAATGAGATCTAGTCAGATTGGGAAAATAGTCTTCGGTATTTTGGCTGTAACTTTCATGTCCGATCTCAGAATGAGATGATTTCAGATGTGTTGGAAATCTATTGAAGATACTACAACTTTTTTCTTTTTAGTGTTTCTAGATTCGAACTGTATCAGTGTGTAATGTAGATATACTCTTAACTGGTCATTTTTTAGATTTCTTCTTTATGCTTGTTTAACTTTTGTATACTCTTATATATACTCTTAATTGATCTCAAATCAATTGTTAGCATAATAATTCATCCATAAATGATATTCATCATAATTAGAGCTCATTTATCAATATAATTCATACTATTTTCTAAAATTCACGGGGTTTTACATTTAGCCAATGGGTTTTCAGAGCCAAGATCATCCTGAATATGTGTGTAAACTATAGAAGGTGCTTTACAGTTTGAAACAAGCACCCAGTGTGTGGTATGGTAAGATTGTTAAATTTCTAACATAAAGTGGTTATTCAGTAACACTTGCAGATTCCAGGTTATTTGTCAAAGTCAATGATGGAAAGCTAGCTATCGTGCTAGTATACGTAGATGATTTAATGATAATCGGTGATGATGAGGCTGAAATTATTAGGAGGAAGGATAATTTATCAGTTCGTTTCCAGATGAAGGAACTTGGACATCTCAAGCACTTCCTTGGTCTAGAGGTTGATCGCACACAAGAAGGAAAAATTCTTTGTCAGCAAAAATATTCCAAAGATTTGTTGAAGAGGTTCGGAATGCTTGAATGCAAGCCGATTTCGACGATGATGGAACCAAATGCCAAAATGTGTGCGCATGAAGGAAAAGATTTGAAATATGCAACAATGTATCAAAAATTGGTAGGCAGTCTGATCTACTTAACCTTGACTCGGCCTGACATTTCTTATGCAGTTAGTGTGATGAGTCGGTACATGCAAAATCCAAAGAAGCATCATTTGGAAGCAGTTCGGCGTATGCTGAGATATGTAAAGAGTACAATTGATTATGGTCTTTTGTAAAAGAAAGGTGGAGACTACAAGTTAGTTGGTTACTACGATGCTGACTATGCAAGAGATCATGACACCAGAAGATCAACAACAGGGTATTTGTTTAGACTTGGCTCTGGAATAAATTCTTGGTGTAGCAAGAGACAGCCGACTATATCATTATCAATCACTGAAGCTGAGTATCGAGCAACAGCAATGGTAGCTCAATAGAGTACATGGTTGATACAACTAATGAACAATCTACATCAACCAGTAGATTATACAGTTCCGTTGTACTGTAACAATCATTCGGCAATTCGTTTGGCAGAGAATCCAATTTTTCATGCAAGAACGAAACACATAGAGATCCATCATCACTACATAAGAGAAAATGTGCTATAAGGAGAAATACAGATGCAACCAATCAAGAGCGAAGACTAAGTAGCGGACATTTTCACCAAGAGCTTGAATCCTTCTAAGTTACAGAATTTCGAGAATGACTTGGAGTGATTGCAAGAGCGAATAAAGTTGGTGATGAGGGGGAGTGTTATAATCTCTCACCAACTTAGATTGTTCTAGAATAATTTTCTAGAACTTCTTTCTAGCTAGAAACATCTTGCAAAATATCTACCAAGACGTTTTTAGGATGATACAAGTGTATGGCTAGTATTTATTCTTCTAGAAACTTTTTACTAATGTATGGTTAGGATTGATTCTTTCACACACTTCCTAGCCCTCTTACTCAACTATAAATAGGGGTCTTGCATGGGCTCTCATTTGTTTAAGCAGGAAAGAAGTGAGCTTGAGTGTAGTGTAAGCTTGTGTGAGTGTCCACCAAAATAAGTGAGTTGTGAGCTTTCTTTTGTGTGTTTGTATTTCTCTTCAAATTATGAGTGATATTTGAAAAGTGTTGTAGTGTCCTTTATTTTGGGTATAATACAAGTGATTAGTTTACTTGTTTGAGTCCAATATTAGTAAGTATAGAGTTGTGTACTCTAAATTTTTTCTCAACAAATCTATCACCTGTGCTACACAAAAGTCATATCTATTGTCAGTTGTGTACTCTAAATTTTTTCTCAACAAATCTATCACCTGTGCTACACAAAAGTCATATCTATTGTCCACAATTTTCTTTTTTTTACTCCAACCTCAGCAAGTTCAGCATTAGTCCATAGCCAAAAAATTATTGCATCTGCCAACAAAAGTAGCCGTCCATTTTAATTCGTACTACTATATCTATAGTCAATCTAGCAAATAAGCTTTATTTCGGAGGATGAAACCTCATAAGCTTAAGATAGCTTTAAGAAAATTTACCATGATCTTTGTCTTTTTGGCATTTTCACGCATTAACTTCCGAGGATGTAGAAGTTAAAACATGCACTCACAATTGGAATTTCTAACAACGATTCTAATAATATTTACTGCATAACGTTAATCAATTCCAGATGAAAGCTGAATATTTTTCATTCGTTAGGCAGCTGAAAGATTTGTTAATCACATACCGTTATCTAAACTTCATCTACAAAATTGTAACACTTTACAAGGAATTAGAAGATTCAGAAGCTACGAACAACTTGTTGATTCAACCCTATAATGTGCGAAGAACATGGGAAACGTTGGTGCTTGAAAACAGTATCTAACAACACCGTGTCCATAGCTTTTGAGCCTCGCCTTCTGAGCAATGTTAGAACATACTCCATGAACACTGAGTCACAAGGCAATAGAATAGGACCATCACTTGGTAGTCCAAGCTCATCTTCAGACATCTTCAAGAGTTCTACAAAGATAACACTCCCCAGAAATCTCAAAGGAACCATGAACCTTTTCGAATCCGAGGTATATACAATGAAGTGACCTTTCTCTGCTACCGATGTACTGCAAGCATCAGAATGTAGTTGAGCACCGGTCTGCGATGAGGAGGCACTTTTGCCCAATGAAGCCACCTTTTGCCATTTCTTAGCCATCTCAATAATCTTCTTGGAGTTCACCATTGTTGAATATGTAAATATACCTTTGCTTTGGAAACAAATATTTGGATTTCTAGTTTATGAGATTGGGGATGTGATGAGAATAGCAGACGCTATGGCCCTCTTCTTATATGAATAGAAATC
>NC_033800.1:81334752-81436923 GCF_001876935.1 Asparagus officinalis
AGTGATCTTCTTTCTCACAGTGTTGAAGGTTACATAAAAGTGAAGGAAGCGCCAAGTTAGAAGTTTCAAGTGTGCAAATGTCTAAAAAGGAGTGCGCTGTGTACTCCCGTTTTTTATTTAAAGTCTATTGCATTCCAATGTTATAAGTTAAAAAAACTTAGTTGGGGTGGACAGGAACTACCATTTTGGTTGATTATGTCTTTGCTCGATTCTTTATTTTTATCCTTTCACTGAAACTTTTGGTAAAATAGTTCTTGACACTCAAACACATTATCTTCCATGTTGCGTTTCAGTCATTTTTTTTGAATGTGAAAAGGGCTCCATTGCCGATTCAATTGTGCAACGTCTGTGTCACATTGTCAGATTGCAGATAACAATTTTGTATGTTTAATTTTGTATGTCAAACATTGTTTTTCTTCCTCTACCTGGAGCATTAGAATGGATCTGGCAATTTGCCAATTAGTTCTTCCAAGCATCAGAGAAAAGAAGTGATTTATATCCGCACACTTAACGTCTAGCCCAATGGATAACAACACCCCAACCAAATCCAAACATCTTTCATACAATCCCATCTTCTCTTTCACTAAGCACATGGCTCTGTTTCCTCACCTAAATAGCATACAAATTTCTACAGCTTATCATGGGGCCACTCTCCGTTCCTATAAGTTAATGGCCAGCACTGCTATTCTTCTCACCACATACTCAACCCCAGAAACTAGAAACTGAAATATTTGTTCTCCAAGCAGAGTGATATCTAGACATTCACAATGGTGAACACCAAGAAGCTTATTGAGATGGCAAAGAAGTGGCGCAAGGTTTCGGCCTTAGCCAAAAAAATATCTTCTGCAAAAAACGAAGTTCAACATGATTTTGATGCATGCAGTACATCAGTTACAGAAAAAGGCCATTTCGTCATATATACCTCCGATGCAAAGAGATTCATGGTTCCTTTGGCTTTCCTTGAAAGCACTATCTTTGTCGAACTCTTGAAGATGTCTAAAGATGAGCACGGACTACCAAGCGATGGTCCTATCGTTTTGCCTTGTGATGCAGCATTCATGAAGTATATTCTATCCTTGCTTAGAAGGCGAGGAACTAAAGCTATGGATAGGGTGTTGTTAGACTCTGTACTCAAGCATCGATATTCCCCATGTTCTTCTCACTCTGTAGAATTTAGTCGACAAGCTATTTGCAGCTTTTAAATATTCAGAATTTGTATAGTTAGTTTAACATGGATTAGTGAAAATTTGTGAAACAAAAATTAGTGAAAATTTCTTCTCATATCTCTATTTCTTTGTTCTTCTTCTTATCGTTCATTGTACCAACAAATTAGCAAGAGGGGTACTTGGACTAATGTTCTTACAAGGAATGTACGATGATTCGAATGAATTTGATTGGGTAAAATAAACGAAATATAAAGAACTTGATTAAGTACGGTATTCTCAAAAATCATGGTCTAAATACAAGAGACTGATGATTCACGGTAAAAGTGTACTCAAAACTTATCAGATGTCCTAAAAAACCAGCCTAATTATGATATGATTGAAAGAAATAAAAACATGACAACTGTCACCTTATTTTTGGTAAATATTATATAGCCATTCAATTCCTCCTATAACAAACGCCAGTTTAGCAATCATTCTTCTGTAGGAAGTTTACATTCCTATCATAAATAAAGTAGTCAGTTTAAATTTCATTATTCGGTATAATAAGTTTGGGCATTCCAGCAAATGAAAGGAGTTTACCGATTTCATCTAAAATAATAGAAGAAAGATAAAGTCTTTCCGAAAACCATATAGCATGGTAGTTTACTTAATTCATCTAAAGTAATAGGTGAAACATAATGATAATTTGGAGCAAAGTAATAAGCAAACACATTATTCCCCCAAGTAGTCTCTCCTAGTAATAAAGATCTCGTTTACATGACAACAGTTTCATAGATTGATGCTCAGTCATTTCCTAATTACTAACTTATATGTTTTCCCTCTCATTATTGAAGTTACACTACAGGGTGGTGAATTGGGTAATATGCTAATCTAATCCGATATTAATGCCAAATAAAAATTTATTAACAATGTCCTAGCAAGTATGATATACAATGAGACATATGCAAGGATAACAAATAAACAAAGGGCGATATAAACTATGAGACAATATAAACAAGATAGTGGGCAAATAACCAGTGCAAACACAAGAAAATGATCACGGAGTTCGGACATTCTGACCTACGTCTCTGCTCCCAATTCTCGAGGCGAGCTCTACTATCTCAACCAATTTTCAACGCTAGCCGAAAAAGTTTACGCTTCACAATCTCAGTTTTCTAGCTCACTGAAAACTTTCACAACTCACACTCTTGCAATCACACTCTACACCCTCTAAGTGTTGTCCTAGCCCGTGTCGCATTCCTCAAGTGCTCCGATTTACAACCTCTCCCTAGGATTTACTACCAACGTCACTCCTCTTGGAATCGATCATGTCTCTCATCACACACTCCTCTCGGTGTACAAGTATATTACAAAGTTATCTCACAATGAATGCTCAATAACAAATAGTTTGTTCTCTAACACAAGATGAGAACTAAGTGTAAGCTCACTCAATCACACCCACGACCCAAATTACACAATGTGTGATAATACTATAAGCTCAATGGTTGTGTGTGAAATAATAAACAATAACAAAACCTAGCTCAATTGTAAATCTAGTTTAGTGAAAAGATAAATAACAAATATAAATATGTAAAGCTGGGATTGAGTTTAGTGAAACTTTTCTAAGATGACAAGAGTAAGAGAGATGAGAGATTGAAGCTCAAACACCAAAGATGATATCTTCTTCCTCTTGTGAAAATATCTTCACAAACAAAACTTGTAAACACACTAAACAAACTTTAATACCCCTTGTAAACTTGTTTAAAATTTTTCTTAGTGGTTTTGAGTGTTAAATGTAATGGGATATATATAGAGTAGAAGAAACCAGCCCAAGAAACCAACAAAAACCAATAAAAACATTAAAAACACAAAATATGGAAACCAGCCGTTATTGTGCAACGATCATATTATGAGTCGACTTATGACAGACATGAGTCGACTTTTGTGTACATGAGTTAACTCATTGGATTGTCAGTCGACTCAGCAAATGAAACAACTAACTGTATAACACTTCATTAGTCGACTTATGACACAGGTAAGAGTCGACTATATACTGTATCAGTCGACTCATTGATTTTTCAGTCGACTCAATAGATTAAAAACACCTTCTGTGCAATACTTTATGAGTCGACTCATTATTGTAGCAAGTCGACTCAAAACATGCACAGAACCTAAAATGAACAGTAAATATCAACTTTGAACCTTGTTTCAAAATATCAAAAAAACTTCAAAAGATATAAAATTTGGGAAATTGTTTATAAACATATAAATGAACATGTTACAAAAGAAATTTTCTAAATATCATTCCCCGTTTATGAAATCTCTCAGTTTTACAAAACTTGTAAATACGTGTGTATATAAATTTCTTGATTTTTCACTATTGAGTTAAACAATGTTTTGAAATCTTTTCAAATGGTTTTATAGACTTAATAAAATATGTATAAAGATAAATTAAATCCTATAAACTAATAACTCAATATTTTTTAAAATCACACAAAATCAAGAATTGTGTGTATGGTGTGATATTGAACTTAAAGCATTTACACACAATATAAAAATCCTAATCTAGTGTACCAAGTTGATTTGCTCATGAAGCTTGATCTTGGATCTTGAATTGACTTGTGCATAGCTTCACTGTGATATTCCGCCAACCTCCTTTCGATATCATCCTGAAGTCGCAATCCAACCATCTTCTATGTCTGCGTTGAAAGTTAGTTTATTTGTTGAATCCATTACACGTTTATCAATTACAATAAATTTAAAAGAGTTAATCTTTTTATAAGACTACTCTATTACATGTTTATCACCCACTGCTTGCGTGAGATCTTTGCCTGTGTCGGGGACGCGTTAGTCCGTAGACCGATACGGATTAGATCCGGTTGACATAACAAAAATTCAATTATCTTACTTCACAAAGGAAACAATCGCAGAAGTAAATAATCTCGACCAAGTGAGATTACTACTCTTCTCGAGATCAAAATCAAGTTTGATCATGAGGAAAGAGGAATGAGCTTCAGATCTCTCGAACTCTCCCTCTTTATGCTGAAGAACTTCGCCAAGATCTACTAGCCTCTCTGAAATTCGCGATTCACTCTTCACAAGGACAACACCTCGCCAAAATTTCATATCCCCTACGTATAGGACCCTAGGCTTGTATTTATAGGCTTCGGACGCAGCGTTTTCAGAGAAGAATTGCTGATTTGACCTTATCTTCAGTTAATAACCGCTTAACCACATTTAGGGATAGCTTTAAAATAGTTGGGGAGGCTCTGGAACGAAAGAATCTCGAGAAAACTATCAAAACATGTGTTTTCGGCATTTTTGGACTCGAGCCACCCTACGGTGGCTTGGAACTGTGCGAGCCACCATGGGATGGCTCGGTCTTGGCCGAGCGAGCCACTTGGTCTTGGCCGAGTCATTTTGATACGACTCGACTGCCAGGGTGGCTTTTACGTACTTCCAGTTGGACTTGTTATAGGCGTCAAAAGTTACCTATAGGTCCTGAACATAGCTCGAGATGACGAGCCGTCTAAACAACAAAGTGACGAATCGCTGATGACATTACAACAAGCCTGCACGCTCATCAGTCAGCTCCAAGTATCCCGTGCACTCGTCAGCCACCTACAAGCTAACGAAACGCATAAAGCGAATCGGTGAAGCGGGCAGGTCAACGAAATAAATAAATGCGCATAACGACGAAACAAGTCCAAACTGAATGAACTGGAAAAGCCTGTGGCGGTCAAAACACATCAAAAATACAAGGACCAAAGCTAATGGCTCGCGTGGGTGCGAGCCATCATTTGGTGGCTCGAATGGAGAGCCACCAAATGGTTGCTCGCATGCTAGCACGGTAGTGAGCCACAAAATTATAATTAGAGTTTGAGAGAGAGAAAGATGGGCTTCTAGGATTTGAAATACTGATGAAAAGATGTATTTCGTGTGTAAACTTGTATATATATAACTGCAAAGCCGAATCAAAATAGTCCAAACCTAAAATTGAAAACCTAGTCAGATTGGGAAAATAGTCTTCGGTATTTTAGCTGTAACTTTCATGTCCGATCTCAGAATGAGATGATTTCAAATGTGTTAGAAATCTATTGAAGATACTACAACTTTTATCTTTTTAGTTTTTTTAGATTCGAACTGTATCAGTGTGTAATGTAGATATACTCTTAACTGGTCATTTTTTAGATTTCTTCTTTGTGCTTGTTTAACTTTTGTATACTCTTATATATACTCTTAATTGATCTCAAATCAATTGTTAGCATAAAAATTCATCCATAAATAGTATTCATCATAATTAGAGCTCATTTATCAATATAATTCATATTATTTTCCAAAATTCACGGGGTTTTACATTCAGCCAATGGGTTTTCAGAGCCAAGATCATCCAAAATATGTGTGTAAACTATAGAAGGTGCTTTTCAGTTTGAAACAAGCACCCAGTGTGTGGTATGGTAAGATTGTTAAATTTCTAACACAAAGTGGTTATTCAGTAACACTTGCAGATTCCAGGTTATTTGTCAAAGTCAATGATGGAAAGCTAGCTATCATGCTAGTATATGTAGATGATTTAATCATAATCGGTGATGATGAGGCTGAAATTCTTAGGACGAAGGAAAATTTATCAGTTCGTTTCCAAATGAAGGAACTTGGACAGCTCAAGCACTTCCTTGGTCTAGAGGTTGATCGCACACAAGAAGGAATAATTCTTTGTTAGCAAAAATATTCCAAAGATTTGTTGAAGAGGTTCGGAATGCTTGAATGCAAGCCGATTTCGACGCTAATGGAACCAAATGCCAAAATGTTTGCGCATGAAGGAAAAGATTTGGAAGATGCAACAATGTATCGAAAATTGGTAGGCAGTCTGATCTACTTAACCTTGACTCGACTTGACATTTCTTATGCAGTTAGTGTGATGAGTCGGTACATGCAAAATCCAAAGAAGCATCATTTGAAAGCAGTTCGACGTATACTGAGATATGTGAAGAGTACAATTGATTATGGTCTTTTGTACAAGAAAGGTGGAGACTACAAGTTAGTTGGTTACTGCGATGCTGACTATGCAAGAGATCATGACACCAGAAGATCAACAACAGGGTATTTGTTTAAGCTTGGTTCTGGAACAAGTTCTTGGTGTAGTAAGAGACAGCCGACTATATCATTATCACTGAAGCTGAGTGTCGAGCAGCAGCAATGGTAGCTCAAGAGAGTACATGGTTGATACAACTAATGAACAATCTACATCAACTAGTAGATTATACAGTTCCATTGTACAATAACAATCAGTCGGCAATTCGTTTGGCAGAGAATCCAATTTTTCATGCATGAACTTAGCACATAGAGATCCATCATCACTACATAAGAGAAAAGGTGCTACAAGGAGAAATACAGATGCAACCAATCAAGAGCAAAGACTAAGTAGCGGACATTTTGACCAAGAGCTTGAATCCTTCTAAGTTTACAGAATTTTGAGGAATGACTTGGAGTGATTGCAAGAGCGAATAAAGATGGTGATGAGGGGAGTGTTAGAATCTCTCACCAGCTTAGATTGTTCTAGAATAATTTTCTAGAACTTCTTTCTAGCTAGAGACATCCTACAAAATATTTACCAAGACGTTTTTAGGTTGATACAAGTGTATGGCTAGTATTTATTCTTCTAGAAACTTCTTACTAATGTATGGTTAGGATTGATTCTTTCACACACTTCCTAGCCCTCTTACTCAACTATAAATAGGGGTCTTGGTCTCTCATTTGTTTAAGTAGGAAAGAAGTGAGCTTGAGTGTAGTGTAAGCTTGTGTGAGTGTCCACCAAAATAAGTGAGTTGTGAGCTTTCTTTTGAGTGTTTGTATTTCTCTTCAAATTGTGAGTGATCTTTGAAAAGTGTTGTAGTGTCCTTTATTGTGGGTATAATACAAGTGATTAGTTTACTTGTTTGGGTCCAATATTAGTAAGTATAGAGTTGTGTACTCTAAATTTTTTCTCAACAAATCTATCACCAGTGCTACACAAAAGCCATATCTATTTTCCACAATTTTCTTTTTTTTTTTTACTCCAATCTCAGCAAGTTCAGCATTAGTCCATAGCAAAAAAATTACTGCATCTGCCAACAAAAGCAGCCATCCATTTTAATTCGTACTACTATATCTATAGTCAATCTAGCAAATAAGCTTTATTTCGGAGGATGAAACCTCATAAGCTTAAGATAGCTTTAAGAAAATTTACCGTGATCTTTGTCTTTTTGGCATTTTCACGCATTAACTTCCAAGGATGTAGAAGTTAAAATATGCACTCACAATTGGAATTTCTAACAACGATTCTAATAATATTTACTGCGTAATGTTAATCAATTCCAGATGAAAGCTGAATATTTTTCATTCGTTAGGCAGCTGAAAGATTTGTTAATCACATACCATTATCTAAACTTCATCTACAAAATTGTAACTCTTTACAAGGAATTAGAAGATTCAGAAGCTACGAACAGCTTGTTGATTCAACCCTATAATGTGCGAAGAACATGGGAAACGTTGGTGCTTGAAAACAGTATCTAACAACACCGTGTCCATAGCTTTTGACCCTCGCCTTCTGAGCAAAGTTAGAACATACTCCATGAACATTGAGTCACAAGGCAATAGAATAGGACCATCACTTGGTAGACCAAGCTCATCTTCAGACATCTTCAAGAGTTCTACAAAGATAACACTCCCCAGAAATCTCAAAGGAACCATGAACCTTTTCGAATCCGAGGTATATACAATGAAGTGACCTTTCTCTGCTACCGATGTACTGCAAGCATCAGAATGTAGTTGAGCACCGGTCTGCGATGAGGAGGCACTTTTGCCCAATGAAGCCACCTTTTGCCATTTCTTAGCCATCTCAATAATCTTCTTGGAGTTCACCATTGTTGAATATGTAAATATACCTTTGCTTTGGAAACAAATATTTTGATTTCTAGTTTCTGAGATTGGGGATGTGATGAGAATAGCAGACGCTATGGCCCTCTTCTTATATGAATAGAAATCGGCCCCATGACCAGCTGCGTAAGTTGGTATGCAGTCTTGGAGAGGAAACAGAGCCATGTGCTTAGCAGATGGGAAGACGAAATTCGATGAAGATGTTTGGATTTGGTTGTGCAGTTACTTTCCATTGGATGAGACATAGGTTAGTACAGGGTCCAGCAAACAGCATCACCATTCTTCTTCTGTTAGACAAGCCATGTTCCAAATTGAACTTTTAATTTAGGAAGTTGCAAATCTTCACTTCATGAGATTAGTTGGTGAAAACTTAAGGTTACGCTGTGAGATGCAATTGTGGTTTAAATTTTGAAGGGTCACCCATGTGTGAGTGATCTTCTTTCTCACAGTGTTGAAGGTTACATAAAAGTGAAGGAAGCGCCAAGTTAGAAGTTTCAAGTGTGCAAATGTCTAAAAAGGAGTGCGCTGTGTACTCCCGTTTTTTATTTAAAGTCTATTGCATTCCAATGTTATAAGTTAAAAAAACTTAGTTGGGGTGGACAGGAACTACCATTTTGGTTGATTATGTCTTTGCTCGATTCTTTATTTTTATCCTTTCACTGAAACTTTTGGTAAAATAGTTCTTGACACTCAAACACATTATCTTCCATGTTGCGTTTCAGTCATTTTTTTTGAATGTGAAAAGGGCTCCATTGCCGATTCAATTGTGCAACGTCTGTGTCACATTGTCAGATTGCAGATAACAATTTTGTATGTTTAATTTTGTATGTCAAACATTGTTTTTCTTCCTCTACCTGGAGCATTAGAATGGATCTGGCAATTTGCCAATTAGTTCTTCCAAGCATCAGAGAAAAGAAGTGATTTATATCCGCACACTTAACGTCTAGCCCAATGGATAACAACACCCCAACCAAATCCAAACATCTTTCATACAATCCCATCTTCTCTTTCACTAAGCACATGGCTCTGTTTCCTCACCTAAATAGCATACAAATTTCTACAGCTTATCATGGGGCCACTCTCCGTTCCTATAAGTTAATGGCCAGCACTGCTATTCTTCTCACCACATACTCAACCCCAGAAACTAGAAACTGAAATATTTGTTCTCCAAGCAGAGTGATATCTAGACATTCACAATGGTGAACACCAAGAAGCTTATTGAGATGGTGAAGAAGTGGCGCAAGGTTTCGGCCTTAGCCAAAAAAATATCTTCTGCAAAAAACGAAGTTCAACATGATTTTGATGCATGCAGTACATCAGTTACAGAAAAAGGCCATTTCGTCATATATACCTCCGATGCAAAGAGATTCATGGTTCCTTTGGCTTTCCTTGAAAGCACTATCTTTGTCGAACTCTTGAAGATGTCTAAAGATGAGCACGGACTACCAAGCGATGGTCCTATCGTTTTGCCTTGTGATGCAGCATTCATGAAGTATATTCTATCCTTGCTTAGAAGGCGAGGAACTAAAGCTATGGATAGGGTGTTGTTAGACTCTGTACTCAAGCATCGATATTCCCCATGTTCTTCTCACTCTGTAGAATTTAGTCGACAAGCTATTTGCAGCTTTTAAATATTCAGAATTTGTATAGTTAGTTTAACATGGATTAGTGAAAATTTGTGAAACAAAAATTAGTGAAAATTTCTTCTCATATCTCTATTTCTTTGTTCTTCTTCTTATCGTTCATTGTACCAACAAATTAGCAAGAGGGGTACTTGGACTAATGTTCTTACAAGGAATGTACGATGATTCGAATGAATTTGATTGGGTAAAATAAACGAAATATAAAGAACTTGATTAAGTACGGTATTCTCAAAAATCATGGTCTAAATATAAGAGACTGATGATTCACGGTAAAAGTGTACTCAAAACTTATCAGATGTCCTAAAAAACCAGCCTAATTATGATATGATTGAAAGAAATAAAAACATGACAACTGTCACCTTTTTTTTGGTAAATATTATATAGCCATTCAATTCCTCCTATAACAAACGCCAGTTTAGCAATCATTCTTCTGTAGGAAGTTTACATTCCTATCATAAATAAAGTAGTCAGTTTAAATTTCATTATTCGGTATAATAAGTTTGGGCATTCCAGCAAATGAAAGGAGTTTACCGATTTCATCTAAAATAATAGAAGAAAGATAAAGTCTTTCCGAAAACCATATAGCATGGTAGTTTACTTAATTCATCTAAAGTAATAGGTGAAACATAATGATAATTTGGAGCAAAGTAATAAGCAAACACATTATTCCCCCAAGTAGTCTCTCCTAGTAATAAAGATCTCGTTTACATGACAACAGTTTCATAGATTGATGCTCAGTCATTTCCTAATTACTAACTTATATGTTTTCCCTCTCATTATAAACTTCAAAATCAAAAGATAAGAGTTGGAATCCACTTGCCAAACAAAGCAAATCACAAGAGACAAGGCACACGACAATGCGCCTTCAAGGACTCCTACATCAGCAGCTAGATGTATTTACCCTTTTTTCTTTTTTCTTTGTTTTTTCCTTTTTTTGGAGCTTTGAGAAAAAGCAGCAAGATATATACTCCGAATCAAGGGTTGGACTCAGTTGCTAAGCAGAAGGGTCAATCAAGAAAGACAAAGTCAGAACAATGGTAACCCTTCAAATTAACATCCAGAAATTACCAAAACTTTATACTTCACCTCTTGAGATTAAATCACTTATGACCCATTTCATGACGTGAAGCGTTAACAAAATGCAGACATGCAACCTCCACCTCCACTCAGCACATAGACTGCCTTCTCTCTCCATGACTCTAATATAGACTTGACTTTTACACCTAAACACTATTTTAGTTACACTCAATCTTAGGGATTAATGTTAACTTAATATACATTTAACTTCTTAATATTTGTTAAAGAAGACCATGTTTTTTAGTTCATACCTCAGCATTATCATTTAAATGTATATACTTTTTTCTCCATCTTCTACCTAATGATCCAAAGTCCCATGTCATATGGGAATATTAAAAATTAATGCTAGCTTGATTTACTTGGTCAATTTGGTTCTTGATGCCCAACAAATTATCAATCATTTTTCAATTAAGGTATATAACATTATCATTTGCGGTTTCTGAAATTATCGCTCCTTCGCTTGGCGCACTAGAAAAGACATGCCAGTTGCGATAGTATCGCCTAGATAAGAATTGGGTCATACCCATTCACATTCTCCTATGTCGTGCAAATGGGAAAGCAACACCCCAACCAAATCCAAACATCCTTCACCAAATCACATCTTCTATTTAACCTAAGAGCATGGCTCTTTTTCCTCCCCTAAATTGCAGACTGTTGTGCGCAGCGGAAATTTCGGCAGCAATTCGGCAGCACAACAAGAGAGATTAGTTCGATAAGAATTCCCGTCTCACCAAGGAAACAAGAATCTGAAGCGGATATCTCAACCAAGTGATATATCGGCTCTTCCTCTCATCAGTTCTAGGACTGACCTGTCGAGGGATCCTACAAGCTATTACAAATCACGACAAGAACACAACTTTTTACGTGGTTCGGCAAATAGCCTACGTCCACGGGGCAAGGAGGGGGAGATCTACTATTAGAGGGAGAGATACAATTGGGGTTTACAATCTCACAAACTCTAAACCCTCTCAAACAAACTCTCAAATCCCTCTTACAAAATCTCTCTCAAAAGAAACAAAAAAAGGACTGCACTTTCTCTTCTTCGTAGCCGCCAGCAAAGAAGTCCCAAGTTGCACAAAAATCAGCCGCACAAAAATGTTCCGTGCCCTCTCTGCCACTTTTTCAAAACCCTAGGTGCTTTGTTATTTATGCAATCAAAATCGGGTGGGCCTTGGCATTCTCACGCGGTTTCTTCTTTCCTTCCTTTTTTTTTCTTCATTCACGTGGGTTTGTGGCCCCCACCTGGTCACGAGTTCACAAATCTCCACTTCGGTGAAGTTTCCTCAAAACTGAGCCGACACCAAAGCAACCAAATGTCCCACTTGTTGTGTCCAGTACGAACTCAATCCACAACAAGTCGAGAACCCAAACGAGAGTCCAAACAATCTCAACCCCATCAACTAATCCAAACCGGCTGAATCAAACATGACTGCCTACGTATCCTCTTGCCCAAGGAATCAAGCCGAACGTAGTTCACCCAAATGGTCTCGAAAGGCCTCAACACCAAAGAATGTTCAAAAGCTCCAAACAATGACCAAACTTGACACCTGAAACAACTTTGGTCAACATATCTGCAGGGTTGTCCTTCGTGTGGATCTTCTCCAACATGACGTCTCCTTCATCCAAAACGTCACGAACAAAATGGAATCTGACATCGATATGCTTCGTGCGTGCATGATAAACTTGGTTCTTCGCCAAATAGATAGCCGACATGCTATCACAATATACCCGAAGGGACTCCTGTGCAATCCCCAAGTTCTCCAATAATCCCTGCAACCACAAAGCCTCCTTCATAGCTTCAGTCAACGCCATATACTCTGCCTCCGTAGTGGAGAGAGCCACTGTAGACTGAAGTGTGCATCTCCAACACACCGGTGCTCCTGCTAGTGGAAACACATATCCGCTAGTAGACCGGCGCTTGTCCAGATCCCCCGCATAATCAGAATCCACGTAACCAATACAATCCTGCCCTGTCTTCTCATTCTTCTGAAATACCAAACCAACATCCACGGTACCTTTGATATACCGTAGAATCCACTTCACGGCCTCCCAATGACCCTTCCCGGGGTCGTGCTCACGGCCTGTGATAAATCTGGCCTTGTACACACCATCGCATACATCAAGCTACCCACAGCATTAGCATATGGAACTTTGGACATGTATTCACGATCTTCAACTGAAACAGGTGACATCTTAGCTGATAGCTTAAAGTGGGGAGCTAATGGAGTACTCACCGCTTTGGCATTGCCATCATAACTGAATTTCTTCATCATCTTCTGCAAGTAACTCCTCTGTGTCAACTTCAACTTCCCCTTCACCCTGTCTCTCTCGATCTCCATACTCAATATCTTCTTTGCTTCTCCAAGATCCTTCATCTCAAATTCGGATGACAGCTCCTTTTTCAACTTTCTAATAGCTGAAGTATTCCTGGAAGCTATGAGCATATCGTAAACATATAATAACAAATAGATATAGTCACCATTCTGTAGCTTATGCATGTAAACACACGGGTCATATGGGCTCCTCGTGTACCCTCGGCCAATCATAAAGCCGTCGAATCTCTTGTACCATTGTCGCGGCGATTGCTTCAATCCGTAAAGAGACTTCTTCAGCTTGCATACCAATTCTTCCTTTCCTGCAGCTTTGAACCCCATAGGTTGTGTCATGTAGATCTCCTCTTCTAAATCTCCATGTAGAAAGGCTGTTTTCACATCCATCTGGACTAAATCCAAATCCAGCTGTGCCACCAATGCCAATAAAATACGAATCGACGAATGCTTCACAACAGGTGAAAATACCTCATTGTAATCAACGCCCTCTAGCTGTGCATATCCCTTGGCAACCAATCTGGCTTTGAATCTAATTTCCCCAATAGAAGATCCCTCTTTCTTTGCATACACCCACTTGCATCCAATAGCCTTCTTACCTTTCGGTAGCTTTGTAAGTTCCCAAGTGTCGTTCTTATGAAGAGACTGCATCTCTTCCTCCATGGCTTCCCTCCACCTATTCGAATCAGAGCTTGACTCTGCTTCCTTGAATGTAAAAGGAACCAAATCATCAACGACTTCTGCTGATAAAGCATATGCAACCATGACATCGTTATATCTAGCTGGCCGACGAATGTTTCTTCTTGGTCTATTAGCTGCAATGGACTCCTGAACATGATCCTGTTCCTGAGTCCCAACATCCACTGTATCCTCTAAATGCCTGGTTGTCATCCTATCTCCTTCCAGTGTCACCTCTGTAGGAACCTCAATGGATACAATGTTATCTGGAGTGGGTGAAGTCACATCATCCTCCACCTACTGCGATATCCCAACTGTCTAGTCTTCCTCCACCTGCTGAGGAACTTGAGGCTTCATCATGTACGTCTCGTCAAATGTGACATCCCTGCTAATAACTATCTTCTTGTCCTGTGGATCCCATAACTTGAAGCCTTTAACTCCATCTCTAAATCCCACAAAGACTGCTTTCCTCGCCCTCGGATTCAATTTACCATCACTGACATGGTAATAAGCTGGACACCCAAATATCCGAAGCGACTCATAGTCACTAGCTACCGAACCAGACCAACGCTCCAACGGAGTCTTCCCCTGTATCGCAGTGCACAGCAACCTATTCACGAGATGGCTCGCATAAACCAACGCTTCAGTCCAAAAGGATCTTGACAATCCACTCTGTGTCATCATACATCGCACCTTCTCCAGCAAGGTACGATTCAACCTTTCAGCCACCCCGTTCTGTTGCGGTGTCTCACGTACTGTGAAGTGTTGCCTAATGCCGTGATCCCAGTAAAACTGCAGAAACGGATCACTCTTATACTCTCCAACGTTATCTGAACGTAGAGTCTTCACCTTTCTACCTGTCTGCAGCTCCACTTTCTTTTTCCACTCCACAAAAATATCCAGGACCTGATGTTTATGCTTCATCGGGTATACCCAATTCCTCCTGGAATAGTCATCAATGAAAGTGACAAAATAATTGGCCCCACCAAGTGATGTGTGCTTAGAAGAGCTCCAAACATCTGTGTGAATATAGTCCAATATACCTTGGGTATTGTGAATAGCGGTGCCGAATTTCACTCTTGTCTTCTTCCCAAGTATGCAATGTTCACACAGCTCCATCTTGCAGGTCTTTGCACCCTTCAATAGCCCCTGCTTCGCCAATACCTGCAGGGACTTATCACCAGTGTGTCCCAATCTCATGGGCCATAATCTGATAGTATCTTCCTCTGTGGTAATCGAAGCTGCCAGACCTCCTGTTACTGTCTTGCCCTTCAAGTAGTAAACGTTGTTTTCCCTGACACCTCGCATCACCACCATGGACCCATTTGTGACCTTCAGAGTCGCATTCTCCAAGATCATCTTATAGCCAGCTGCCTCCAAAGTTCCAAGAGAAATGATATTCTTCGTCAACTGAGGAACGAATCTCACTTCCTTCAGCTCCCGAGTCACCCCGTCATACATCCGGATCCGTACTGTACCAATACCACCAATAGGGCATACATGATCATTACCCATGAGCACGACATCCCCTCTTTCCAACTCCTCAAAGCTGGAGAACCAATCCCTCCTAGGGCAAATATGGTATGTGGCACCAGAATCCATCATCCACTCCGTAGAGTCAGCGTAACAAACTGACGGTAGTGCAGAGCAGGAATAGCCTGAAGAATCTGTATCTGAATTTTCGTCACTAGCCTCATTCACTTCTGAAGCTTGTACAGCTTTCCCTTTATTCTTCCCGGCTTTGTCTTTCAACTTTGGGCAGTCGTTCTTCCAATGTCCTTCTTCTTTGCAAAAGCGACATTGATTTCTACCAATATTTCTATGGCCACCACTTGACTTCGATCTTGAGCGATCACCTGGACGACGGTTTGGACCACGGCCTCGAACTGCTAATGCATCTCCCGATGCCTTCTCGGAGGGTTCGCCATCACTCTTCCTCAACTCATAATTCACCAAAGCTGAGGTCACCTCCTTGTAGCTGACCATAGTTCTTCCATTTATCATAGTGAGAACAAACGTACCAAAATCATCCTCCGGCAATGAACACAATAGTAACATCGCCTTGTCTTCATCCTCAACCATGATATCTACATTGGCCATATCCGAAATTAGCTTCGTGAAGTTGTTAACATGCTCCCGAATGGAAACTCCCCTCTTCATCTTGAATTGGTAAAACCTCTTCTTCAAGTGAAGCCGATTCTCAATGCTCTTCGTCAGATACTTCTCATTGAGTGTTTCCCACATTCTCTTCGCCGACGTCTCGTTCATTACGTCATAAATAAGATCCGGCGTCAAGCATGACCGAATAACTCCACAAGCCCTACTATTCATTTTCTTCCAAACCTTGTCCTCCATATCAGCGGGTTTCTCTTGTAACTCAAGAGTCTCCTCCAAATTTTGTGCATCCAAGGCGTCCATCACCTGACACCTCCACAAACCGAAATTGATCTTGCCGTCGAACTTCGGAACATCAATTTTTGTATTATTGATGCTCAGACTCTGTATCGCCTTCGAAAGAGACGATCCCGATGTGCTTGTTTCTCCCATATTATCGATCTAATTCTTCAAATAGGAATTCTTCAGCGAATCCTTCGAACAAGCTCCCAAGTCCAACCCGGAGCTCTGATACCACTTGTTGTGCGCAACGGAAATTTCGGCAGCACTTCGGCAACACAACAAGAGAGATTAGATCGATAAGAATTCTCGTCTTACCAAGGAAACAAGAATCTGAAGCGGGTATCTCAACCAAGTGATATATCGGCTCTTCCTCTCATCAGTTCTAGGACTGACCTGTCGAGGGATCCTACAAGCTATTACAAATCACGACAAGAACACAACTTTTTACGTGGTTCGGCAAATAGCCTACGTCCACGGGGCAAGGAGGGGGAGATCTACTATTAGAGGGAGAGATACAATTGGGGTTTACAATCTCACAAACTCTAAACCCTCTCAAACAAACTCTCAAATCCCTCTTACAAAATCTCTCTCAAAAGAAACAAAAAAAATGACTGCACTTTCTCTTCTTCGTAGCCGCCAGCAAAGAAGTCCCAAGTTGCACAAAAATCAGCCGCACAAAAATGTTCCGTGCCCTCTCTGCCACTTTTTCAAAACCCTAGGTTCTTTGTTATTTATGCAATCAAAATCGGGTGGGCCTTGTCATTCTCACGTGGTTTCTTCTTTCCTTCCTTTTTTTTTCTTCATTCACGTGGGTTTGTGGCCCCCACCTGGTCACGAGTTCACACAGACAAATTGCTATAGCTTGTCATGGGCCACTATTTATTCCTATAAGTACACGGCCATGGTTGGCACTCTCCTCATCACTCCACAACATAAGAAAATAAAGCTATACGAATCTGTTTTCAGAGCTACTGTTAGATTCAGACATGAGAAAATATGAATTCCAAGAAGCTAATTGAGACGGTGAGAAAGTGGAAAAAGGTGACTGCCTTAGACAAAAGAGTCTCTTCTGTAAAGAAACGCTGGTCAACTTGATTGTGATGCATGTATTAAGTAGTTGGCAGTGAAAGGCCACTTCATTGTATATTCCTCCGATGGAAAAAGGTTCATGGGTCCTTTGGTATTCCTCGAGAGCGCAATCTTTGTAGAACTCTTGAAGATGTCTGAAGATGAGCTTGGACTACCAAGCGATGGTCCTATCGTATTGCCTTGTGATGCCGTGTTCATGGACTCTATTCTAACTTTGCTCAGAAGACGAGGGACTAGAGCTATGGATAGGGTGTTGTTAGACTCTGTATTCAAGCATCGTAATCCTCCATGTTCTTTACACTTTGTAGGATTTTGTCAACAAGCTGTTTGTGGCTTCTGAATTTTACATTTATTATTTATGTATAGTCAGTTACGAGTTAACATGTGTATAGCTGTTTATCAATGTTAGATACCTGCAAACTTTATACTGTTGGATTGGAAGACTTCTCCAACTGCTTTATTATATGTTAATTATACAATGATCACACAAGGCAATAGTAATTTTGAAGAAGAACAACCCTGATGGAGGCCTCGCCTGAATCGAGGGGGCGAGAAAGCTCGCCCGAGGCGCGGGCATGAGGAGATCGCCTGCAAGCGAGGCGCGGGCTGGACAGGCGAGGACGAGCTCGCCTGTAGGCGAGGGCGAGGAGTTCGCCTGATACGTCGTGGTGAAAGACAATTGTGCGTGGAGAGCTCGCCTGATGTCTTCGAGGTGGGATCTGTTGGGAATATTAGTTGTTTAGACAATAACGAAAATTAGTTTGAACAATTTAATAATTAACAGATAATCACTATTATAACTCAGATATAAGAAATAATTCAAACGAAAAATAAATAGAGTTAGAAATACGGTCTGATGGTCGAGGCGTGTAATACACTGTCCCAAGAATCTAATTGCCCCCTCTCGTACAGGTCTACGCGACAAAAGTTCTTGGAGATACAACGACCCTCGGTCAGGCGACCTCCTTCTCGTCGGCACGAGCTTCAAGAAGGCTTTGCGAATTCTCTTCGACTTTCAGGAAACTAGCGGAAGTGTAATAGTAGCAGAAAAATATTTTCGAAAAGAGAAGAGGAAGAGAAGAGTTCTGTTTTTCACAATGTTGTTAACCCTCACATATACATGTGTTTATATAGGTTGAGAGCCACGTCCGTTATCCCACAAATCCCGTGTTTCGTCATTTAAATCCATAAATCCACAGTTAATACATTTTAATTACTTGTTGTTACAAAATATTAATCACGTTATTGCTAGCCGTTACAAAATATTAATCTCGTTATTGCTAGTCGTTACAAAATATTAATCTCATTAATGCTAGCCGTTACAAAATATTAATCCGCAGTTTAATGCTAGTCGTTACAAAATATTAATCACGTTATTGCTAGCCGTTACAAAATATTAATCTCGTTAATGCTAGTCGTTACAAAATATTAATCTACAGTTTAATGCTAGCCGTTACAAAATATTAATCCACAGTTAGCCGTTACAAAACATTAATCACATTTTTAATCTGTATCATATTAATTATGTTTTAATTATTCTAATTAGCAAAAAACAAAATATAGCAGGTTAAGAGCCCCTCAATCCGAAGCTGCATTCGTGTCTGCAGGTCATAGACGCGCGCCACCCGACCCGACTCGAACCCGAGCCCGGCCCGGCCGGCACGCGTATGTGTGGTATGGAGCATACTTGATTAGCTCAATTGACATCTTTCTGAATGCCTATCTTGTTAGACCCTAGAGGGGGGTTGATTAGGGTCTTATGCTAATCTAATCCGATTAAATGCTAATTGAAATTAATTAATAAGTTATCCTAGCAAGTATGAAATATAACAACTATATATAAGCTAGGATAAGTAATATGAACAACAAAGAGATATATCCTATATGATGCAAGGATATATATAAACTAACACAAGGGGTAAACAATCTAAACAAGATAGTGGATGATATAGATAATGAGCTAATGACAATGGCGATATAAGATATGAACATAAATATGAATGAACGCCAAAGCACACTCAAACAAGCAATATGATCACGGAGTTCGGACCTTCCGTCCTACGTCTCCGCTCCCCACTCCCGGGGAGAAATCCACTAACACAATCCGGTTTGGAAGCCGGAACTTCTTCTACACACTCGGTTTTCTAGCTAACCGAAAACTCTACAACTCACACTCTTGTAATCACACTCTACACCCACTAAGTGTTGGATCTAGCCGTGTCTCCCTCAAGTGCTCGGTTACAACCTCTCCCTAGGCACGTCAACCGACGCCACTCCTCTTGGGACGATCCCCGACTCTCACCACACACTTCTCACTCGGTGTACAAGTGTATTACAAAGTGATCTCACAATTAAGCACAAATACAGTAAATGATTGTTCTCTCTAACAAGGTGAGAACTCAATTTAGCACAACTCAAGGTTACAATCTCTCACCACCCAACTATACTATGCAATGAAAGATACAATAAGCTCAATGTGGGTGTGTGTGTAACAATGAGTAAATAAGATCAAATCAACTAAACTCAAGTATGAAATCTAGCTTAAGAACAATGATAATCAATCAAGTATATAAATGTAAAGCTAGAGTTTGAGTTTAGAAAACTTCTCAATTTGATAACAAGAGATGGAGGGATGATAGTTGGAAGCTCAAACTTCAATAGATAATCTCCTCAAGCTCTTGTGGAATTTGATTCACCAAAACAAACTCTCAATTTGCTTAAAAGCTTTTTAAACACACTTAAACCAAACTAAAACCCTTGTTAAAAACTTTATTAAACTTGATTAAAAACTCTCTTGGTTAAAATTGAAAAGACATCAGCAATGGGGTATATATACCCACTAGAAATCTCAGCAAAAACCCCCAAAACAAATGACAAAACAGCCCCCAGAGAAACAGCTCAGAAATAGCCGTTAGAAGTCCAACGGTCATATTGTCGGTCGACCGAAAATCCCGTCGGTCGACCGATGAGAGCAAAAACACGAAGAAAACGTTCTGGACCATCGTCGGTCGACCGGAAATTCTGTCGGTCGACCGATTTGAGCTCTCGGTCGACCGGACCGGTCGACCGATGACTCTCTGGAAAAATACTGACGAATGGTCAATTGACCGGTCGACCGTACCGGTCGACCGAAAACTGACATTCTAGAAAAATCGGTTTTAGAGCTGATTTTAAAACCCTGTTTAAAAATATCAAATAAATTCCAAAAAATGTAAAACTTTGGGGAATGATTGTAGACATGATAATAAACATGCTACAACGACTGGTTTCGAAAAAGGACTTCCCAAATGAAAAATATCATCATTTTACAAACTAGTCCAAAACATGAAAATATGAGATACTTGAATTTTGATGTTTTGACATAAACCAACTTTTGAAACTTTGTGAAATGTTTTTGTAGACTTAGTAAAACATGTATAAACTGATATATATAACTATATATATATACAAAGAAATCAATAAATGTGTGTGTATAGATATTGAGCTTAGAGTATATAACACACATAATATAAAATCTAAAACTACATTACCCAAGCAATCTTGATCTTCAATTAAGCTTGACTTGGTACACGTTGCGGATGAAGCTTGAACTTGGATCTTGAACTTTGAATAGCAAGGCTTCACCGACATTCCGCCAACCTCCTTTGGATATGATCGTTGAAGCTCTATTCCATCCATCCTCCAACAACGTTGTTTGTCTACAATAAATAAGAATACACAAACACTAGACAAACAACATTAGTAATAAATTGTTTGTTAAACATCATCAAAACAAGAAGGCCAACAATCTCCCCCTTTTTGATGATGACAAACAATTTTCAAAAAGGAATATATGCATGAAGGAAATGAACATATACAAGATAATACACATGCATATAAACAAGGAATTGTATACTCACAATATTTCTCCCCTTTGACAACATCAAAAAGGGGACAAAAAGAATAAGAGAGAGTATAAAAAGAATATTTATAGGGATTGCTCCCCCTATCAAAAAGCCATATAGAATATATGCGATGAAGATCATGGCAAAACATATGTGAGCAAGCATACATGAATATGCTAAAAATTTACTCACATACATGAAGATAATGAGAACACATATAAATATGTCAATATGAAAATAGTGTCTCATTAACACAAAAAAATATAAAAACCATATAAAAGAATAGATTTATGAAATCAAAGGAAGAGGAACATGAGAATCATGCAAAAAGTTTTTAAATGAAAACAAATAAACCAATTGAAATCATAAATCAAAGTTTATATTCAAAAACAAATCATAAATCAAAGTTTTAAATCCAAAATGTAAAATCAAATCATTATTGATTCAAGAATCAAGAGAGGCAATTATATCTAGCTCTTGAGCTAGTAACAACCCATATAAATATGTTTTTCACCCGGTAAACAATGTTTGGGAATAAACACCCAATAACTCCGGAGGGTTATAAACACAAACCTCTCATCAAAATCAAAGTTAATAAAGTGAAAACAAAAGAATTTGATTAATAAAAGGGATTGTTTTCATAATCAAAAGATTTTAAGACATAATTTTTAAAACCAAGAAAAGGAAAAGTAAGAACACTAAAATTCTTGGTTTAAAATCAAATTTGTTTTGGTACCCAAAGAACTCTTGGTACCAAAAGATTTAGGGACATGACCCCTATCATTTCTTGGGCATATATGGTGCACTAACATGGTCAAAACAATATTCATTCAAATGACCCTTCCGATTGCAATTTGTGCAATGAAAGAGATCCATTTGTTTTTGTGGACCATTAGCTCGTGCACGGGAATCATTTGCAAATAAAGATTGTTTTTTAAAATTATTTTGCAAATGAGAAACATTATTAAACAAAGGTGGTTTACTTGAGAAATTTGGCAAGTTTGAATATTTATTCAAATCATAACAAAACTTCGCCAAATGACCAAATCTACCACAAACATCACATTTAAACTTTTGTGGCTTAATAAAATCATTTGGCAAAGGTGAAGTCTTTTTCAAATCATAGCAAAATTTTGCCAAATGGCCAAAACGTCCACAAATATCACATTTAAATACATGAGCATGCTTATGAAGAACATGATGAGTATGTGCATGTGTATGTGATGAAGAAGCCTTATGAGATGCACAAGAAGTATTGATATTACTATTTTGAGATTTTTGTGCATCATAGCAAAATTTAGATAAATGGCCTTTACGACCACAAATTGAACACTTATAAACTTTGCTATATATATGTGCTGAGACTTAGCACATATATCCATAAGTTTCTTGTGATTATTAATGCATGTAGTAAGAGTTGAATCTAAATAAGAAATACGATTTTTAACATCATTCAACTCATCATTAGGCATATGTGCATTTTTATTAGAAGTAGAACATATATAGTCATCTATAAAAGAAGCCGTATCATTTTGTATGTTCTTTACTTCTAGCATGGCATTATCTCTTTCATGAGTTAAGGTAGAAATGGATGATGTCAATTTTCCATTTTCCAAAATTAACATGTCATTGTTTTCTTTAAGCATGGTATTTTCTTTTGCAATGACATCCAATTTTGACACTAGCTCCTCATGATCGGATTCTAAATTATCATGCTTGCATTTTAAATCAATAAAATCATTTTGCAATTTGTTAATAAATCATTAGTTGTTTCGAACTCGCAAACCTCACTAGGGCTATCGCCTAGTGCACGTGTGCATGAAGCTCCTTTAGAACTTGAAGCGGGATCCTCCAAAGCTTGTCGGATCGCCTCCAAGTCTCCTTGATGTGCTTCAATAAATTTCCATAAGGTGTAAGCACTATCAAAAGAATCAAACTTGTTAGACATAAATGAATCAAATGCATTTAATAAAAATTCTAACATAAGCTTGTTCATAATAAACATCTTTTTATCATGTTTGCTCCACTTGGATTTCTCCAACGTGGGCACAATATAAGCACAATCAATGATTTCCCATAAATCGATATTTTTAGATTGAACAAATATTTTGAATCTAAAACACCATTGAGCATAGGGGAAAACATTGAATTTAGGAGCAATACTAGAATCATAGCCTAAACAAGATGCATCATTCATATCCATGATTTGTAAAAAATATGCAAGCAAGATACAAATGCAATCAAAACAAGATTAGCACAAAAATATAACTTGGATCTTTAACTCAAGGCGATTAGACCTTAAATCAAAGAGCACCAAGCTCTGATACCAATTGTTAGACCCTAGAGGGGGGGTGATTAGGGTCTTATGCTAATCTAATCCGATTAAATGCCAATTAAAAACTAATTAACAAGTTATATTCTTGCAAGATAGATATACAAAGAGTTAAGTGCAAGAATATGCAATATACACAAGGTGATATATCCTAGCAAAGAGGTATACTATATGATGAATATGTATATATGCAAGGATATATAAACAACACAAGGGGTGAACAATCTAAACAAGATAGTGGATGATATAGATAATGAGCTAATGACAATGGCGATATAAGATATGAACATAAATATGAAAGAACGCCAAAGCACACTCAAACAAGCAATATGATCACGGAGTTCGGACCTTCCGTCCTACGTCTCCGCTCCCCACTCCCGGGGAGAAATCCACTATCAACCGGGTTTTCTACGTTCACCCGAATAACGTTTACACCTCACAGTATCGGTTTTCAACGCTCACCGATCAACGTCACTCCTCACACTCGGTTTCTAGCTCACCGAAAACCTCACTACACACTCGGTTTCTAGCTCACCGAAAACCTCACTACACACTCGGTTTCTAGCTCACCGAAAACCTAACAATCTCACAATGTAACAAATATAAATTGTTCTCTAATATGGATGAGAACACAAAAGAGATATATGCAATGTATGTGCAAGGATATATAAACTAACACAAGGGTAAACAATATGAACTAGATAGTGGATGATATAGATAATGAGCTAATGACAATGGCGATATAAGATATGAACATAAATATGAATGAACGCCAAAGCACACTCAAACAAGCAATATGATCACGGAGTTCGGACCTTCCGTCCTACGTCTCCGCTCCCCACTCCCGGGGAGAAATCCACTAACACAATCCGGTTTGGAAGCCGGAACTTCTTCTACACACTCGGTTTTCTAGCTAACCGAAAACTCTACAACTCACACTCTTGTAATCACACTCTACACCCACTAAGTGTTGGACCTAGCCGTGTCTCCCTCAAGTGCTCGGTTACAACCTCTCCCTAGGCACGTCAACCGACGCCACTCCTCTTGGGACGATCCCCGACTCTCACCACACACTCCTCACTCGGTGTACAAGTGTATTACAAAGTGATCTCACAATTAAGCACAAATACAGTAAATGATTGTTCTCTCTAACAAGGTGAGAACTCAATTTAGCACAACTCAAGGTTACAATCTCTCACCACCCAACTATACTATGCAATGAAAGATACAATAAGCTCAATGTGGGTGTGTGTGTAACAATGAGTAAATAAGATCAAAACAACTAAACTCAAGTATGAAATCTAGCTTAAGAACAATGATAATCAATCAAGTATATAAATGTAAAGCTAGAGTTTGAGTTTAGAAAACTTCTCAATTTGATAACAAGAGATGGAGGGATGATAGTTGGAAGCTCAAACTTCAATAGATAATCTCCTCAAGCTCTTGTGGAATTTGATTCACCAAAACAAACTCTCAATTTGCTTAAAAGCTTTTTAAACACACTTAAACCAAACTAAAACCCTTGTTAAAAACTTTATTAAACTTGATTAAAAACTCTCTTAATCTAATTTGAAAAGACATCAGCAATGGGGTATATATACCCACTCAAAGCTTAGCCAAAAACCCAAACAAAATGACCTAAAGGCCCCAGGAAAACCAGCTCAGATATAACCGTTAGAAGTCCAACGGTCATATTGTCGGTCGACCGAAAATTCCGTCGGTCGACCGATGAGAGCAAAAACACGAAGAAAACATTCTGGACCATCGTCGGTCGACCGGAAATTCTGTCGGTCGACCGATTTGAGCTCTCGGTCGACCGTACCAGTCGACCGATGATACTCTGGAAAAATACTGACGAATGGTCAATTGACCGGTCGACCGTACCGGTCGACCGAAAACTGACATACCAGAAAACAAAGCTGATTTTAAAACACTGTTTAAAAATATCAAATAAATTCAGAAAAATGTAAAACTTTGGGGAATGATTGTAGACATGATAATAAACATACTACAAAAACTGGTTTTCTAAAAAGACTTCCCAAATGAGAAATATCATCATTTTACAAACTAGTCCAAAACTTGAAAATATGAGATACTTGAATTTTGATGTTTTAACATAAACCAACTTTTGAAACTTTGTGAAATGTTTTTATAGACTTAGTAAAACATGTATAAACTGATATTGAAGTCTATAAACTAAGAATACAATATTTTCACAAAATTGCATATTCTATGCAATGTTTTCAAAAACATAATAGAAAATATGAAATATAGAATTTCATATATATAACCATAAAAACTCAAAACATATGTATGTATATATATAACTATATATATGCATAGAAACCAAAACTTATACATATATATATGACTATATATATATACGAAGAAACCAATAAATGTCGGATGAAGCTTGAACTTGGATCTTGAACTTTGAATAGCAAGGCTTCACCGACATTCCGCCAACCTCCTTTGGATATCATCGTTGAAGCTCTATTCCATCCATCCTCCAACTACGTTGTTTGTCTACAAAACATAGGAATACACAAACACTAGACAAACAACATTAGTAATAAATTGTTTGTTAAACATCATCAAAACAAGAAGGCCAACATATCTGAGATCCGATTTTCAACCCATGAGTAAGCGGAAGAGTAGGCTGCTATTGAATCAGCAGCACATTTGCCGGAAAGAGCTCTCCCTATTGCGCATAGCCCTTTCTTGGGCAAGAGACCAGAACCATTCCCCGCACTTTCCTTTATTGTATTAGCTTTGCAGTAAGAACTGATTTTAGTCCTTCTACTTTTACTTTAGTTTAGAGTTTAGGCATTATTTTTTCCTTTTGTTTCTGAAAAAGAATTACTTTAGTTTAGAGTTTAGGCATTATTTTTTCCTTTTGTTTCTGAAAAAGAAAAAAGAGACGCTAATGTTAACTCTTCGCGCTGACGAAATTAGTAATATTATCCGTGAACGTATTGAACAATATAATAGAGAAGTAAAGATTGTGAATACCGTACCGTACTTCAAGTAGGCGATAACTTTTAATTCCTTCTAGGCATGAGAGAGAAGGAAAAGACTTATAAACACCCTTTTTTTCTATTCCATTTCATATGTGGGACTAAACTTTCCCACTACAATATCAAGTTTTAAGTTACACTTGTTATGACTCCAACAATCCCCCACATAACTTAAAACTTAAAATAATTCAGAATTAAGAGTAAAAGAATTTTTTTTTAAATTAAGATTGTTGGTTCCCTTATACTATGTAATAGGTGGAGGTACCTTTCGGTTTGAACCTTCACTTAGTGACAGTTGTATAGATCTGTGAGAGCTTGGTGGACTACGCCTTGAACCAGTCCCATTTATCGAATTTCTACATAAAGCACACATAGTACAGTTTTGAAGAATTCTAAACGGGTTGTGCTATTATCAGCCTTGCGTGGGTATCTTTCATGTGTGTTACTAGGGAGCAGCCCTGATCCCATAGTCGCGGCCTCACAACTACACACATATAGGTGAATCCTAATAAGGATGCGAGCAAGTAAGCATCCTGTCTCATGGGTCTTGGATTCATTAAGAATTTAACTCAACCTTTCACTTGCTTTTTATGAATATTGGTCATCCTAGGGATGGGAGCAAATAAATTCAGTGCTCCTCACAATTAATCACTCGTCCAGTTTGTTTCTACCTATTAAACCTCTGCGAGGTTGGGTTGCCACTGCAATGATTTTTCTTATGGGCTTAATCTCATCCCCCTCGATGATTCTAGGACCACTGTCCTAGATAAGCCTTTAGTTAAGTGATCTGCAAGATTTTTCTCTGATCTTACAAAATCTAAGGCTATTACATGGTTTTTCATCTTATATTTCAAGGATTTATGTCACACTTTCAGGTGTCGATTCATCTTCACATTTGCATTCTCTTGATGACATTTGTCAATCGCTAACCTGCAATCACAATGAATAGAAATAGTTGGTAATGGTTTTTGTATTAATGGAATTTCAAATAGTAAATCTTTCAACCATTCAACTTCTATACTAGTAGTATTAAGAGCTATCATTTCTGATTCCGTTGTACTTCTAGCCATTATAGTTTGTTTAGTAGATTTCCAGGATACAGCTCCTCCTCCCAAAAGGAACACAAATCTAGTGGTAGATTTTACATCTACTAAGTCACTAATCCAATTTGCATCTGAGTATCCTTCTAATATAGATGGATAACCTTTATAATGTAAACCATAGTTTATAGTTCATCTTAGATACCTCAAAATTCTTTCTAGAGCTTCCCAATGACTATTATCAGGATTTGATGTATATCTACTAAGTCTATTTACTGCATAAGCAATGTCAGGTCTTGTGTAGTTTGTCAGGAATCCTAATGATCCAATTATTTATGCATATTCTCTTTGTAATTAAGGATGACCTGTTGATGGGCAAAATCTGCAAACGCATAGACTCGTTGTATCTATAAAGGTCGATCCCACAGGGACTAGGGTTAATTACCAAATCTCACGTTATTCGACTAGCTAAATCTAATGAAGGACTAGGGTTAATTACCAAATCTCACGTTATTCGACTAGCTAAATCTAATGAGTAAATTAGAAGAGATGAAAATTAAAAGAAATAAAATAATAACTAATCAGGTGGAATTCAATATAATGAAGAGCCAAGATTGGATTATCACCACAACTTCGATGCTCAATGATGAATTATTTCAATTCTCGGTGTTGTTTTAAACTAAAAAGGGTGAATTAGCCTAGATTAATCTAAAGTCTCTTTCAAGGTCTAAAGATCATGCCTAATTAATCTCAATTAACCTACTTTCATGGAATCAATATTAAATTAAACCCATTAAGTTTTATGCTAATCCAAATCAATTCCCCAAGGAATCTAGCCTACTTTCGTGGTTCGAGCTCCCTGCTTAATTTCTAAAGATTCGGTATTAATCTTCACCTTTCAGTCCTTCAATTAATTACCTATGATTGCTAATACGGTGATCAAGCGAATCAACAAAATTAAAACACTAGAAATCAAGTTTAAAGATTTAAACTTTCACCAAGAACCTATATCAATTCATCATCAATCACCAAAAAGTTAGGTTCTTTCCCAATCCTAGACAAGAAAACTACTCACACATGATTGGGATAAGAGAATACATCAAATAATTATGAAAATCAATCATAAGAAGAAATAAATCAAAGAGAGGAAAGAATTAACCCGTCTTTCAATTGAGATCTTCAAAATCAAAACTTGCAATCCAATCTTATACAAGAAATTAGTGTCTTTCTTCAATACTTAAACTCCAAAATAATTGCTAATTGATGGCTAAGAGAACATAACAAAAGATCTCCAAAACCCTAAGTCAAAACATCTATATATATGTCCCTAAAAATCTGGAAAATAACTAATTCCCGCGCCACAGGTGTGGTCTGCACCACACCAGGGTATGGTAGAGGCTGTTTTGCTGATTTTGTGCTTGTTTCTTTAGTTTTCGGTATTTTGGCTATAACTTTTGCATCCGACCTCGGAATGAGGTGATTCAAGTTGCATTGGAAACATGTTGAAGAGATCTACAACTTTCATATTTTGAGTTTTTTTATTCGAACTATATCATGGTTGAATTTCCAATTCTTCATACTCGTGCATCCGTTTTCTTCACGAACCATGCCTTCGAAATCTTGTTGTTGCTTCAAACTCTTGTATAACTTCCAACGATCATCAAATCTTTCAATCTTGAGCCAATACCTACATATAAGAACACAAACCATAGCAGTATCCTCGATCTAAACACGAAATATGCATTAAACACTCGTAAATCATGCTTGAAACACACTAAGATAATGCATATTTTACGTGTTTATCACCTGTATTTTTCTTTAGATGTACATTAGGATCATATGGAGTAGAAACAGGTTGACAGTTTGGATCATAAAAATTCTTGAGGATTTTCTCTATGTAGTGTGATTGTGATAGCACATATCCATTCTCATTTTTTATGATTTTAGTAATAAGAATTAGGTCAGCTTGACCTAAATCTTTCATGTCGAATTTTTGTGATAAGAAGTGTTTGATTTCATTTATGGTTTGTATGTCAGAACCAAAAATAAGAATATCATTAACATATAAGCATAAAATCACAATTTTGTTGTTATTATCTATTTTATTATATACACACTCATCTGTTTGATTAATTTCAAATCCATAAGATAGTATAATCTCATTAAATTTTATGTGCCATTGTTTTGGAGCTTGTTTGAGACCATATAGTGATCTAATAAGTTTGCATACTTTCTTCTCTTGTCTAGAAGCTATAAATCCCTCAGGTTGATCTATATAGATTTCTTCATCTAAATATCCATTTAATAATGCAGTTTTAACATCCATTTGATGTATTCTTAATTTGTGAATAGATGCTAGAGCTATAAGGACTCTAATGTAGTAATCCTAGCTACTGGAGAATAGACATCAAAATAATCAATACCAGATTTTTGGGTATATCATTTAGCTACTAATCTGGCTTTATATTTATCTATTGTTCCATCAGGTCTGAGTTTCTTCTTAAATACCCATTTACATCCTATAGTTTTACAGCCTGAAGGAAGATCACTTAGTTCCCAAGTATGATTTTGAACTATAGATTGAATCTCATTATTTATAGCTTCCTTCCAAAATAGAGCGTCTACTGATTTCATTGCATCTTCAAATGTAATTGGAGAATCTTCTACAAGTAATGCATAGAAATTTTCATGGACTAATTTGTTTAAAACTAGTTTCACCTTGGTTAGAATTAGGATCTGAATTGCTAGAGCTAAGACCTGTGTTGTTTACTCTAGTCTTGTAAGGAAAAATATTTTCAAAGTAATGTGCATCCCTAGCTTCAATTATGGTGTTGTTGGCTATCTCATTAATATCAGAGTTGATTATTAAAAATCTATTTGCATTGCTATCAGAAGCATAGCCAATAAATATTCCATCTACAGTTTTAGGGCTAATCTTCTTTCTCTTATTCTCAGGTATTTTAACTTTTTCTAAGCACCCCCACACTTTCAGGTGATCTAAATTAGGGTTTTTATTCTTCCAAATTGTGTAAGGTGTTTTATCAGAATTCTTGAATAGAATTCTATTTAGTATATGGCAAGCAGTCATGAGAGCTTCTCCCCACAAGTTTTCTGACATACCATAATTAATTAACATTGAGTTTACCATGTCTATTAATGTTCTATTCTTTCTTTCAGCTACTCCATTAGATTAAAGTGTATATGGAGCAGTTATTTCATGAATGATTTCATTCTATTTATAGAATTGTTTTAATTCATTAGATGTGTATTCACCACCTTTATCTGATCTTAGTATTTTAATTTTTCTATCCAACTAATTTTCAACTTCTGCTTTATATATTTTAAATTTGTTTATCACTTCATATTTGGTCTTAATTAAGTAGAGATAACAATATTTAGAAAAATCGTCTATGAAAGTTACAAAATACTTGTTACCTCCTCTAGATGTTCTTCCAGAATCACAAACATAACTATGGATGAGTTCTAATATCTCAGAATCTCTATCAATAGTATTAAATAGTTTCTTAGGAAGTTTGGCTTTTACACATATTTCACATTTTCCATCATCTTTTATATTAAGCTTTGGAATGATATTGAGATGCATCAATCTTTTAATTGAATTATAATTCACATGTCCTAATCTTTGATGCCAAGTGATAGAAGGTTTGATATTTAAAGCTATTGGAGATGCAAGAGTAGAATTCTTAACATTCAATTTAAAAAGACCATCACATAAAAAACCTTTTCCAATGAAGTTCAATCTCTTAGTTATTATAACTTTATTTGATTCAAAAACAAGTTTGTAGTCTTGTTGCACTAATAAAGATCCGTTAATCAAATTTCTCCTAATGTCTGGTACATGGTGGACATCCTGCAGGATCGAAGTCTTATCAGAAGTCAGCTTTAGGTTGATCCGACTTATTCTAGATACAGGAGTGTAGGTAGAAAATTTATAGTAAAAGAAATAAAAGAAAATTTTGATTTAAATTCTCTCGATCTCAATTACAATTGGATTTCGATTACAAAAGAGAGGAGAATGATTCGGATTCTCCCCTTTGTTTAAAATCGGATTCTTCTCGGTAGTGATGGAGTGCCTCCTTCAAATGCTTGCGTCGAATTTTCTTTCAGTTTACGATCCGACTGTCTTATCTCGTAGGAACAATTAACTTATATGGTAAGTTTGATGGTTAACTCTTAATGAGTTTAAGAACTCAGAACAAGTTAGAACTATGTGAAAAGAGTTGTTAAAACCGAAGAAGCGGTTAATAAGCCAAATAGATTTGTTTGTTGTTGAAGAATCTGATCTCCTAACTGCCAAGAACTCTATTGTGCTGATTTCGTAGATGATTTGATTTTTAAAATCTAGCCGAAATCTCCAATCTTTGAACCTCTTTCTCTGTTGAATTTGTTGGGGTTTTATAAGAGGATAAGGGGTTGTAACTGCCCCCTTAATCCACTCCTGAGTGGGCGTGATTTCCTCAGATCGTGGGAAAATAGTTCTGAAACCGTTCGACTCATGTTTGAATGAGTCAAACGCCCAATTTGGCATTCAGAACCCTAACTCCGCGTCTTGGAATTGAGACTCGGAGTTGGGTATTGACTGAACCTCAAAAACATGACGGCCGCTCGCGTTTCGCTTATTGCGGTTTGGAAACGCGAGAGTCGCCTGCATTTCAAAAATTAGAACGCGAAGATGAATTCCATTTAGAAGGGATTAGTTGACTTGTAACCTCTTCTGTAGATCGCTGCAAGGACCATTGTTCAGTAATCCTCTCTTTAGCTGTCGTGCGGTGTGAAAGTCGTCAGATTGTAACTCTCACTGTTGAGCACTGAATAGAGTTTTCATCAGTTGTCGGAAGTGTTGTTGAATTATAACTCTTCTCGATTATGTGAAAAGTCCTCCATTTGCAGCTTTCATTTATCAGCATGAAAGTCATATGATTATAACTTTTATCATTGAAGCTTGATGGGGATCAGCTATCTATTGTGATTTTTAGACAGCCTACAGAACCCCCTCCAAAGTTTTTAAAAGTTCACGGTTAACTAGGACGAATTTTCAGAATACTTTGGATCCCAAAAATTAGTTGATTGATTGTTCACTCCGTGTGATATGAAGACATCGCGAACATGGTTGTCGGATTGTTGAAATTCTGTTTCCTCAAGCCAACCCAAGTAACTTTTGAGTCTTGATGACAATGAACTTAGTCAAACAAGCTAAAGCCCAAATCATTATTGATGACCTAGACAAGAGCGATGATGACAACAATTTTGTCTGGGTCTTTGAGATACTCTACTCGATCTGCGATGAGGTGTATTCATCGGATTTCGTCTGGATCCTTCAGATACTCAACTCGATCTGCGATGAGATGTATTCATCGGATTTCGTCTGGATCCTTCAGATACTCCACTCGATCTGCGATGCGGTGTATTCATCGGATTTCATCTGGGTCCTTGAGATACGCCACTCGATCTGTGATGAGGTGTATTCATTGGAATTCGTCTAGAAATTCTTGTAGGCATTGATGAACACTCGAAATGCAGCTTTCAGCTTCATTGATCTTTGTTGGGATGTTAAACCATTTAGAAGAATGAGTTGTGTGCAGCTCCTGTCTTCATTAATCTTAGTGGGAATGTTTAGCCATTTAGAAGAATAAGTTGTGCGCGGCTCCTATCTTCATTAATCTTAGTGGGAATGTTTAGCCACTTAGAAGAATGAGTTGTGCGTCGAATTGAGCTTGACGATTTTAGCATTGTTGATTGTAACCTATCTGTACTCGTCCAAGAGGCTACATAACTGCTTGTCATACGCCAATTTTAGCATTGTTGATTGTAACCTATCTGTACTCGTCCAAGAGGCTACATAACTGCTTGTCATACGCCAGTTTCTTCTCGGCTTTGGTCACCTTGATAGGCTACATAACTGCTTGTCATACGCCAGTTTCTTCTCGGCTTTGGTCACCTTGATAGCTGATATCAGCTTCTCTCTATTTATTTAAAGCTGTGTCATAGTTTCTGTTGGTCAAAACACGTGGGTGAATTCTGCGCTTGAAAGTTAGAACGTGTGGGTGAATTCTGCGCTTGAGAGTTAGAACGCGTGGGTGAATTCTGCGCTTGAAAGTTAGAACGTGTGGGTGAATTCTGCGCTTAAGAGTTAGAACGCGTGGGTGAATTTCGCGTTTGGAAGTTCAACCAACTCGAATGCTAAAATCCCGTTTGGGCGGGATTCTAGCCTAGAATCTCGTCCCGATTTGACAGCTCATAGTTGTCTATAAATAGACCACTGGGGATCAAATCAAGAGTCATTCGACTCTTCTTGAAATTTTAACGAAAATTTTCGTTCTTATCTCCGGTGAAGACTGTTTCTCTTCTCCATCAACCGAAATCAATGGCGCCCAAGAAGAAAACTGTCTCTCGACCCTCCAAATCCAACGTCGCCGTGGCTCAGGGTTCATCGACGTCTATGTCGGCCGGTAGCGCCATGGCTCAGGCGGGCATGTCGTCGGCTCAACTCCCTTTAATTGGTGGTGAGTATGACCTTCGTGGTCGCCAAACTTGCTGTGACGAGTTCTGATCTTTGAATCAACGAGGAGACTCGTTTCAATAATGCGAGGCAGAGACTCTATCGTTTAGTTTTTTGATGCGGGGCTCAACCTCTGCGTCTGATTTTTTTCGATGCGGGGTTCGACCTCCGTGTCTGATTTTTTAATGCGAGGCTTGACCTCGGCGTCTAATTTTTTTTTAACGCGAGGCTTGACCTCTGCGTCTGATTTTTTTTAACGCGACGCTCGACCTCCGCTTCTGATTTGCCTTTGCACTGCCTGACCCTTTTCTTTGTTTTGCAGTGCATCATACCAGTTAGCCTCTCCCCTTCCGCCATCATTTTGGGCATGAAGGTGGCGTGGATCAAAACATGGCATTCAACCTACGCCAAGAACTCCCGGTTGTCAGGATTACTGAGAAGAACCGTGTGGAGATGATCACCCAGGCTTCTCCTGAAACTCTTCGGATATTGGTTACGGATGCTAAATTTGAGAGCCTAAGCCGTAAACCGATAGTCAAACCAGGATTCCTCTTTGGGGATTTTGTTGACTTTGAAGTAGGTATCGCTTATGAAGGGAACTACAAATAGCTGGGGAAAGTTGGAGACCATAACCTTTTCTTGCCTAATATGGAGAGAATGTTCCCTATATCATATTTCCAGTGTGCCTCCATCCCAAGGCGTATAGATTAGAACCTTGTTAAGGAACAAGATGGAGTCATTCTCGGAACTTTAACTTTTCAAGGGGTTCGCATAGTGGGTTATAATAGACAGGTGATGACTTTATGACCAGGTTTGTTCACCAAAGAATACCTAATCAGTGAAGTGGTCAGTCCGGTGAATACCTTTGTCAAGAAGTTTATGTCGAAGAAGAGAGAATTTCTCGTGCAAGGATTTAGAACTCCTGGTTGGGTTCACTCTCCGGTGATAGGGTGGTGGACCCGGATGACCAACTTTGTTTTGGAGGAGTTAGAGACACCTCTTACTCGAGCTGGCCTGAAGATTCCGGTGCGTGCTACTAAATTCGGGATCATCTAGGGCCACTTTCATTTCTTCTCTATATTAGAGAGATACAATCCCGAGACCTGTACCTTCTTCACTCCGGTAGGGGAGTTAGGCTTCGCTCTTCACGAGATGCATGACATCTCAGGCCTTCTTATCGGGGACTTACCATATGAAGAATTTGTTTCGGGATCAATGAAACTTAAAATTTTGAGAAAAACCAGCCCTGAAGTTTATTCCACCCTTTGGGAAGTCATGTGTCACCTCCACATTTGTATGCAGCAGACGGGGGATCGAGGAGGCAGCATAAAACAAGTGTCTTGGACGGAGTATTTATTTCAGAACTTGACAAATAAAGGAGCTCCGATGACTAGATTGCTTGCAAGCACTTTGGAGGAGATTCAGGCCCGAATCGATGCTGCGACCTCTCATTATACCAACGAAGCCAAGGAGGATGTTTTCCCGGCTCATACAGAGTTTGAAAGCTTCCACTATCAAGTTCAGATTCCCATCTCAGACACGACACTATTGGCGGGATTTCTGATGCTATGGCTCAAGCGATGCGTCGTCCCTACCAGGCCAATTGATGCTCTTGCTGCTGAGATGATTTACCCAGCTGTTCTTTTGGCGCACAGGAGGCTATTGAATCTTCTTTATGCCATGGTAGGCTGCTTGCAGAGCGAGTTATGTGAGTTGGCTGTGGACTTTGTGAATGTTACGGAGGTAGAGTATGGCGGCAACAAGACTTTCAGAACTCCCAATCCCCAAATACTATTGCCTTACACTTATTTGATGGCTTGGTATGTGCTTCATTGTCCTCCCCTAATGAGTGAAGTCTCTCCTCTAGGTGACTCATTCACTCCATTTGTACAGCGACTGGAATCTACAAAGTGGGTGGGGAATTATATGGTTAGAATTCGCCAGATCCTATCGCGAGACACTAACTACCACATCTTCCGCTGTTTTCCCGACTTTGAAGGTGGGATATATGGAGCGGAGTATCAGGATGTGGCAGGTCCTAATGGATTCACCTAACTGAGCGGGGGTGTTTTTCATTGACTCCTCTCCATCAGGCCAGGCTACTTGATTTTCAGGCAGGGCGACAAATGCTTCCTTGAGCCTTACCAACCATACAGGTTTGCTCGACAATTTGGGTATGATCAATTGTATGTTGAAAACCCTCGACCTCAATTCTCAATTGTAAGCAACTTGTACGAAGGGGCCAGAGCTTGGTACTATTCTGTAGCTGGTTGTACCAAAGCTATCTTCAAGCTCCTCCCTAAGACGCCCAACTGCTACACCTCTATGGGTTTCTACAATTGGTATTCTGCTGCTTCCCAGATCTCTGGCTACAACTTAAATACGTCTTGTCTGAAGGAGATCAGACGTATGTACGCTCCAAGGAAGGGGGCTAAGACATCCAGCCTGAGAGGGATTGATGAGTTTTTGTCTGTTGAGGACCCATCTGCTGGACAAGAAAAGGAGAAAGCAGCTAAGCCTGCTCCAGTGGAGGAACCCCGAGTGGTTGATTCTCCCACGGCAAGGGCCGCTAGAAAGAGGAAACTCTCGGCAGATGAAACTGGTCAATACGATAAGTAGACCCACCGGAAGTTGATGGCCGACGTTATCAGAGCTGCAGAAGAAGAAGAACAGCATGAATCTTCAGTTGCAGGCCTACCACATAGAACTAGGCTCCATTCGCATGGTTCGGCCTTATCAAGTGAAGCTTCCTCTTACCATTCTTCCGAGGATGAAGAGGGTGAATTAATGGCTACAAATGGAAAATCTGCTCCAGCAGTAGACCCTCCTAGAGCTCTTGTGTTAGAATCAAAGGGACGTGAAGAGAATCTATCCCCTCCTTCAGCACTAATGCCATCAGCTGGTGGTTTAAGTCCTAGTCCGACAACGGGACTTATGACTAAATCGGCTGCCAGCACAAGTCCTCCTGAGTCTTCAGGTGTACGTGATGATGAAGAGGAAGTAAATTATGAAGCCTCCTCGACTGGTGATGCAACTGGTGAAGATAGAGGTAATGAGGATGCTGAAGTTGGCAACATGCCAGGTGATGGCGAGGAGGACGAAGAGCACCTCCTAGAGCTCTTGTGTTAGAATCAAAGGGACGTGAAGAGAATCTATCCCCTCCTTCAGCACTAATGCCATCAGCTGGTGGTTTAAGTCCTAGTCCGACAACGGGACTTATGACTAAATCGGCTGCCAGCACAAGTCCTCCTGAGTCTTCAGGTGTACGTGATGATGAAGAGGAAGTAAATTATGAAGCCTCCTCGACTGGTGATGCAACTGGTGAAGATAGAGGTAATGAGGATGCTGAAGTTGGCAACATGCCAGGTGATGGCGAGGAGGACGAAGAGCATGATTCTATGGATGAAATCACTACTTTCGATGATGCTCCCAAGGTCCCATCCAATAAGGCATCTGGTTATCTTCCTTTCCACATCTCCGGTAAGCCTAATTTACTTCGAATTCTTCGCACGTTATTTCCGCGTTCCGACCCTTTTTGCGTGCAGGTTCACCTCCTCCCGGGACAACTACCATCACTCCTCCTTCAGAACAGTAGCTCGTACATGTGTCAGCTCCTTTGCAAGAGAAACCTTTGCCTAGGTCATCCACAGCAGTTGTTTCGTCAGCAGCATTGCCCGAGACTATCACTATGACTTCTCCTCTGGAACAGTAGCTTGTGCATGTGTCAGCTCCTTTACAAGAGCGGCCTTTACCTGGCTCATCCACGGTAGCTACTTCACCGGCAGCATTGATGAAGATTTCACTTACACCAACAGAGGCAGGACCAAGCACATCTCAGGCGAGGGCAATGATGGCTCTAACCTCAAGTCCTTCCCACTTGGACGTTTCTTTTGCTTCTGCGACTTCTACACCCAGATGACTTGTCAATCCATATTTTGATACGTCCACTTCTAGTATCGTAGATTTGTCCTTAATTGCTATTTCTAGCCCAACATATGCTCCTGACTTCCTCCATATCTCCTTGGATTATTTGAACAGTCTCGTAAAGAAGGTGATTGAAGTTATCATGGTTGGTCGAGGCCGCTTTGATTCTTTTAAGTCTCTCTTGAAGCAGGTTTAAATGGAATTAAAAGTGTGGGCAATGCCTAATGTTTTGAATGTTGTTCGGAAGCCATTTCTCATTTAGAAGCACAGCTCAAACACTTAGAAACCCTCGGTCATGTAGACATTCAGACACAGATCGTGTCTACTTTTGTTAACCTCCAAGTTGAGGAAGTGGCTCGCCGTGAGGCAATTGAGCGGGGTCTGGCTGAAAAAGAACTTTAAGTTACGCACTTGCAAGAGCAGAGCAGTCTGAGACAAAAAGAATTGGAGCTTTCCACTGCTTCTCTGGACCTCATTCGTACAAAACTCGTCGAAGCTGAGGCGGAAGTGCTGAGATTGAAGGCTCAGCTATCTCGTGAAGAAGTCGTTGTTAATATACTTAGTGCCAAAAATGTGGACACCCTTTTGAGTAATCATAAAGAAGCTCAGGCTCTTGAAAGAGCAAAGAAGGAGGTAGCTGCTGAAGTAGCACCCACTAAGGACGAGCTACGGAGGAAGGCTGAAGATGTTGTACGAGCCAACCATGAGGAAAAGCTCTCTGATGCCAAAGCTCGGCTTGCTTCTTTTGATTTGACCTTGTATTATTCTTTTTCATAAGTACAGCTCTGTATCACTTTCTTTTGGCTTCTGAATAAAAAGTGATATTGGTTTTTTATTATTTCTTGCATATGTCATGTTTTGAACTTGAAGCAATAAAATCACGAGAAATGCCAGAGGTGTGATCCTAACTTAGCACAAATTTTCTTGATAGATCAGGTTTAGAAAATTTTACTTTTTATCATTTGATATAACTCCAGAAAATTTCTAACTGTTGGGAATAAATACTTTATTATTCTCCCAGAATAGGGCTGACTAGTAGAATTCTTCCTGTGTTATGCTTTTGCTTTAAACATTGAAAGAAATCTGTAAGTGCCAGACGTGTAACATTAACTTGGCGTGAATTTTCCCCTAGAGTGAAATTCACAGATTTTCCTTATTACCACTAGGGATAATTTTGGAAAGAGTTTAATCCGTGGAGGATTTTATGAGAACACTTCTTATGTAGAGGGATAAAAAGGTTCAAATTGGGGGGGGTGAATTATTAGAGGTATGATGTTAACGTAACAGGCAAAATGTTGTAATCTGGACAACTTTGAAGACTTATTGCTCTATTGAAGAGAGTCGATAAGTTGATTTTGTCAAAGGTGTGACAGGAGAGATATTACGATCGGGGTTATTTTGAGGACTTATCGCTCTATTGAGGAGAGTCGATAAGTAGATTTTATCAGAGATGTGACAGGAAAGAGATTGCGATCGGGGCAATTTTGATGACTTATCGCTCTATTGAGGAGAGTCGATAAGTGAATTTTGTCAGATGTGTGATTTTTAACGTGATAGGAGAAATATTACGATCGGGGGAAATTTTGAGGACTTATCGCTCTATTGAGGAGAGTCGATAAGTGGATTTTGTCAAAGGTGTGATTTTTAACGTGACAGGAGAAATATTACGATCGGGGTAATTTTGAGGACTTATCGCTCTATTGAGGAGAGTCGATAAGTGGATTTTGTCAGAGGTGTGATTTTTTAACGTAACAGAAGAAATATTACGATCGGGACAATTTTGAGGACTTATCGTTCTATTGAGGAGAGTCGATAAGTGGATTTCGTCAGAGGTGTGATTTTAACGTGACAGGAGAGATATTTTAGCATCTCACTAGGGAGGATTGCTAAATGTTTTATCATCAGAGCGATGAATTGTACTACTTGTGATTTGAACAAGATTTGGGGAATTTTATCACCCCACTGAAAGGAAGTTGATCAATTAGTTATTTGATACTCTGCTGAGAAGAGTTGGTAAATTAACCAGGATTTGAATGATTTTGGAGATTTATCGTTCTATTGATGAGAATTGATAAGTGGATTTTAACAGAGGAATCATAGTCATGTTGGTAGTGATGGCAACTAAATTCAACCTCTGTGGGGATGATGGTCGTCTAGGGTGTAATATTAACCTGACGAGGATTTAGATTCTACCGAGGAGATACAGAAGTTTAACTACCCTCTGTTAAAAGAATCCATGGACTTAAGGAACAAGTGTCATGTTTGAAAACACTAGGGTAAATTCTCTATTTGGAAGAAGTGCAACGCTAAGGTGATCTTTGCGTTTGAGATCCGAAACGCGAGGTTAAGAAACCTCGTAACGCTGGTCTGGGCCTAGCTTTTGGGGGAATTAAACGCGAATGTGAACTTCACGTTAAGATTAAAGTCTTAACTAACTTTATCCAAAAACGCGAAGTACGGCGTTTCAAAAAAAAATGGTTGGGATTCTCTCCTAGAATCCCGTGCCATCTTAACAGCTTGACGGCTGTTATAAATAGACCCGAGTGGTCATGTTAAGAGTCATTCGACTCTTTCCATGCGGTGTTCTTGTTCCTGCGGGAACGTCATCGTCACCGTCGCCATCGTGGGGGCCTCCCTGTCGTGGTAAGTAGTGATCAATATAACTTGCTTTGACAAGTTTTCTGAAAACCCTAGATGGGTTCTTGACAACGAGGAAGATGACTCGTTTCTTGTTTAATGAAAACACAGAGTTAGGACTCTGTGTTCATTATGAAACGTAGTGTTGACTCTAGCGTTTTGAATTCTAAATGTGGGTCTCAGCCTTCGTGTTTAGGATTTACAACGCGTGTCTCGACTCTCGCATTTTAATTTACAACACGAGGCTCGACTCTCGCGTTTGATATTTTCAACACGAGGCTAGCCCTTTGTGTTTCCAGTTTTGTATTTATATCAACAACTTGTTTTAGCTGCTAATCTTTGTTTTTGATTTTGCAGTGTTCCTTCCAAATGAGCCGCTTTCGCAGGAGCATCATTTTGGGTATATTGGCAGCCTTGACACGAATGAAGTTTTTGGCCTTCACGGCAGAATTCCATTGTGCACTTTCTCTGACTCAGAGACAACGAGCATGCTCTGGTTCCCCTGATGCTCTACTCTCAGAGCTTTGATCACTGATTTAGACTTGGAGACCCCTACCGGCCATGATCAATTTTCAAAACCAACATTCATATTCGGAGATCACATAGCCACTGATAACCGTTTTATACATGCAGAAGATTCAAATCTGCTGCAGAGAGTCCATAACCGCTTCCTCTTCCTCCCAAATATGAAGAGGATGTATCCACTCTCCTACTTCTTGAACGTGAGCTGTCGTTGAGGTTTGACTTTTGACATAGTCAAGGAGAAAGAAAATATGTCACTTGGATTTGGTCGACAAGCTCGCACACTGTAGGCATATAAAATTGCTTATAGGTCCCTTAGCTCAGCTCGGCACGAACCGACAAACCAACGAGGCGACGAGATCGACGAATCGCACGCAAGCAACGGAATACATCCATTCGCGTGCGGGATCAAGCCAAGTGTTCGAAGAGTCAACGAGTCATCCAACCGAGAGCGGACTCGAACGAATCACGATCGAATCAAGATCGGTTTCGGACTCGAACTCAGAAGTGGATTTACTGCCAAATCAGGAATCCGACTTACTGCCAAATCAGGAATCAAATCAGAGTCTGGATCAACCGAATCACGGACAGAACCAAAGGCGGAAAACACCAAAACCACCACCTAGAGGGGCTCGGCCGAAGCCGAGCCAACTTCAGGTGGCTCGGCCCAAGCCGAGCCACCTCAAGGTGGCTCGGCCAAGGCCGAGCCACCTCCAGGAGCCACCTCAAGGTGGCTCGGCACAGTGCCGGCCACCTCGAGGTGGCCGACAGTGGCCGACGGTGGCCGACGTTTCTCTTTTTGCGGGCACTGTCCTGAGAGCCTATAAATAGGCCACCCCCTTGTCATTTGAGAAGGTTGGAAATTTTGGAGAGAGGCGAAGCCCTGCTGGATTGGAGACTCGGAACTTAAAAAAGATTGAAACTTTGGGACTTCGGGGACTCACTCCTTCAGATCTGGTGCTCGGCGATCATCAACGTCAAATAAGGCAGGTGTTCGAGAGGATCAGATCTCAGATCTACGCAGGCATACTCCGGATCTAAGCTTGGTCTTAGATCCCGAGACTTGGACGATTGTTTCCTTGGTGAAACAATCCTCCCCGGCTATTATTTCCTTGGTGAAATAATACCCGTTGTACTGCGTAGATCCGACCGGATCTAGATCGCGCGGTGGTCCACGGCAAACAACCCCGGCGCAGGCAAAGAACCCACAAAGCGAGCGACCGCAAAACAGGAGCTCGCGATTCGTTCGACACAAAAGGAGAAAAGTTGTAATCTTTGTTTATTTTTATTTGATTTTCGTTGTAACCGGATCTTATAAAAAGACCGGATCTTTTGTAACTCAAAAAGTTGTAACTCAAGATGACAATGGAATCAATAACAAAGAAAGACACGAATTTTCCAGCGAACAATCTGGCGACCACAGTGGGAGCCACCGATCTCGCTGCCGAGATCGGAGCGTCGCAGCCGCGGATCTTGATCCCAGTCGTGGAGGAGGTCGAATACGAGTTCGATCAGACCAAGTTCGAGGAATACCTTTCATCCTCGTCTAGATCAACCTCCCCCCGCAAGTCCAAGAAGTCCAAGTTCTCTTCCAACAGAAAGGTGCGTTGGTACGAAGAAGTTGAAGCTACCAACGACGACCTCATCTCGATTGACGCCAAAGTTGCGTCAGATGAGGCTCCACCAATCTCCAACCAGATCAAGCTGGTTCCAACCAATTCCTCCGTCACCAAAGGAGCGGTGACTCTCTCAAAGAGAGCCCGCCAAAGGCAACGCCAACGCTTGGCCAAACAATTCGCCAAAGCGATGGAGTCCACCGACGGAGTCCGCTACAACGCGGGTCTGAAGAACAAGAGAGGCAAACAGCCTCAACAACAGATGAACGGCACCTCTTCCAAGCCGCCAACAATGGAATGGATCCGTGTCAAACGGAATCGTTCGACGCTGGAAGAACGCATCCGCAAACGCCGCGCACTATCAGCGCAGGCACGGGCTCAAGCCGAAGAAGCCCGTAGAAAGTTGCAGAAAGAAGTGGCCAAGAAGCCGCCACCAACTCGCAAAGTTTGGAGGCCAAAGTCTGAAGCGGCAATTCAGGCTAAGGAGCAACCTTTGCAGCCTCCAACCAAAATTCAACCTCCGGCGAACCCAGCTAAGTCGCCGAGAATTCCCATAGCTACTCCGGGAGATCATGCAGAATCCTCCCGAAGAAGAAAGCCAGTCTTGGAGCGCCTCGGTCCAATTCCCGATGAGCGAAGCAAAGCTCCGATCCAAGAACGTTTGGGCCCACTAAGAAAACCCCGAACGAATCAACACGCTGGGGGTCACCGCTACCTCCAACATGACAAGGAGCTCAAGGCAACTGCGCGCGCTAATTTGCGCATTGAGGTCCAAGAGCCCGCTGAGAATTCACGCCCAAAAAGGCATGTCTCAAGGCGCGTGACTCTTGAAAGTCCAAGGAAGGCAATTCGCCCTCAGATGGAAACATTATCATCTGATAGTGATAATGTTATACCTGAGAAGTCGTGCCCACACACGATAGGTTACTCCGACTGTCAAAATGACGAGTTGTACTATCGTGCTGGGGGTACGAACAAAACAAGAAAAAGAAGCCCTCAAGGGCTCGAAACTCAGTGCCCATGTGCCAAGCTCATTCGGGTAGTACTGTCTCAATGCAACTGCATCAAGGGAGTCCCCGAGAGAATTTCAGTGTTCGAAAGGCTCGGCACCGAAACGCCAAAACCAAGGTATAGGCGTTTCCGGCAAAGAAGAACGGTGGTTAAAGACGGAGAATTTCCGAGGGTCACCGCCAACATGACCAGCAAAGAGACATCGACACAGATTGATCTCAAATCGTTTCTGGAAGCGTCCCGGCGTGTAACCCGTCTGCAGTCCGGAGCCATCGCACGAGGAACTTATGGTAGGGTTCGGACAAGATTGCCTTCGGAAGATGAAGAATCGGATTCCTGCTCTGCTGTCGCATCGGACAATACAGTGTCCAGCGAAGGACAACCCCGCGAGTCATTTATGATAAGCGCGGAAGAAATGGCCAAGATGCTTGAAGACGCTTTGGCTAAACAGAAAGAAAGTTTCAAGTTTGAGATGCAGATGGCCATGCAGACTATGAGAGAGATGCATGAGCAACAAATCCAGGCGTTCAGGAACCAACAAGGTGAACCAAGTCACCGTAATCAGGTTGTTCAGGAAGAAGAGCACACGGATAGGGATGGAGCTCACAATGCCAATAACCCTCCCGTCAATGCAAGGGGTGGTAATGAGGATGCCAACGAGGATACAAGTGAAGACTTGAAGATCAAAGATCTCGAGAGCAAAATCAACACATTGATCTCCGCTCAAGAGACGAAGAAAACAGGCATTCCCTGTCCATACCCACGAGAATGGGAATCGATCCCCTATCCGGCGAAGTTCAGTTTAATCAACTTCACGCCGTTCGATGGGAAGGGTTCCCCCACTCAGCATTTGATTTATTTCAAATCGCACTTGGGTATTATCTCCGGCAATGAGCCTCTGATGGTGCGGTCATTCGTTGGCACTCTTCGCGGAGCCGCCTTCGATTGGTACCGCCGCCTCAAGCCAGGAAGCGTGAACAGCTGGGATGACATGGAGACCAAATTCCTGGCCAATTTCTTCGACGACGACACCGAGATATCTATCGGATCATTGCTCGATGAGAAGCAGAAGGACGGGGAGTTAGTCGACACCTTCGTCAAAAGGTTCCGGAACAAGGCGATGAATTGCCGGGACCCGATCACAGAGGAATTCATCCTCCAAACTTGCCACAACAACCTTGCGTTGGACGTGTTGGAAGCAATGGGAACAGCACCGTCTGACACTTGGAAGGATCTGAAGGTGCGCGGTGAACAAGCCGAACGTTTCCTCCGAAGGAAGAAGGCCGAGAGGAACCTACCGACGGCTAATCCTCTGGACTCAAACTTCGCCTCTCGTGGTAAGGGCAAAACACCTGCAGCTACTGGTGGTGCTAATCAAGCGTCACAACAGCAATCCCGAAGGCAGCAAAAGACTTCGGGTCCGAGACTCCAAAGAGAGTATTCCTTCAAGGACGAAGACGTTCCAGCCATCTTCGAATCCCTCCTTGAAGGTAACAAGATCAAGCTACCACCTATCACAAGGCAGCAAAAGACTTCGGGTCCGAGACTCCAAAGAGAGTATTCCTTCAAGGACGAAGACGTTCCAGCCATCTTCGAATCCCTCCTTGAAGGTAACAAGATCAAGCTACCGCCTATCACAAATCAGGAGGAGGCTGACAACACTACGGACCCAAAGTACTGTGCATACCACAGGAGGGTCGTTCATCCCACCAAGGATTGCTTTGCTCTCAAGAATAGCATTCAGACCTTGGTTGAAGCTGGCGTCATAACGCTGAGGTAAGCCAATTGAGAATGGTAAACTCCGACCGGTGTAAGAGTATAAACTGCTTCCTAAAACTCCAAAGAGTATACGAGTATAAACTGTTTCTCAATCCTCCGACCGGTATAAGAGGTTAAACTACTCCCTGATACTCCAATAGGTATATGAGTCTAAACTGTTTCCCAACTTCTGACGGGAAGTTCCTGGAGAATATTAAGGTAATATTCTTAAGGATAGGACGATTTATGTAATGGGAAGTTCCCAAAACCACAGCAATGTAATGAATAAGAACTCCCATTCTCACCATGTCTATGCACTCAACACTCTCTCTGTTAGAGTCTGGACGTAAAGTACCCACTTGGTCAAACCTTCTTACAGTTAGGACCACAGTCAAAATCCCCTCTCGATTCCCCCAATGAACGAGAGGTCCACAAATTGAGCGATCAAACCTTCCTACAGTTAGGATTGTCTCAAAACACCCACTTGGTCAAACCTTCTTACAGTTAGGACCACAGTCAAAATCCCCTCTCGATTCCTCCAATGAACGAGAGGTCCACTTTCAAATCGAGTGATCAAACCTTCCTACAGTTAGGGTCATCTCAAACTCCTGCTTGGTCAAACCTTCCTACAGTTAGGACCAAAACCGCAATTCACTCTCGATAAACGAGAAATTCATCTTTAGTTCGGTAATCAAACCTTCCGACAGTTAGGGTTATCCGAATCTTTTCGATTCTCGGAGTGGAGATCCCACTCTCAGTTTCACCTTTCCGGATTCTGGAGGTGGAGATCCCACCTCGAGTCTCCTTTCCAGTTGAAGATGGAATATAAAATTCTTCTTCTTCATTGTCGGGAGATAGAATATAAAAATTCTTCCCCCATTTCGGGTTCGTCTTTGCCCCAAGAGAAGACACCACCTTTTTCAAATCCCAAAATTTGTGCCTCACAGGTACTAGGAAGTTTATCCCGAATCCTAAGCAGGGATAAGTCTGCGCCTAACACGCGCTGCCGGTTTAGTCTTTTTCCGCACAAAAAGACACCAGAGTTCGATTCTGGGGTATTCTATCCTGAAACCTAAGCAAGGATAAGTCTGTGCCTAACCCGCGCTGCCGGTTAGTTCTTAACCGTTGAAAAGAACATCCGTCCACATATTCAACATTGTGGCAGGTTGTTATTAATAACACCAAAATCCATGCCTTACACGCATGGGGAATTTCATCCTGAATCCTAAGAAAGGATATGCCGACGCCTAACACGCGTCGCCGGTTTAGTCTTTTTCCGTACAAAAAGACACCAGAGTTTGATTCTGGGGTATTCTATCCTGAAACCTAAGCAAGGATAAGTCTGTGCCTAACCCGCGCTGCCGGTTAGTTCTTAACCGTTGAAAAGAACATCCGTCCACATATTCAACATTGTGGCAGGTTGTTATTAATAACACCAAAATCCATGCCTTACACGCATGGGGAATTTCATCCTGAATCCTAAGAAAGGATATGCCGACGCCTAACACGCGTCGCCGGTTTAGTCTTTTTCCGTACAAAAAGACACCAGAGTTCGATTCTGGGGTATCTCATCCCGAAGCCTAAGTAGGGATAAGTCAACGTCTAATACACGTTGCCGGGTAGCCTATTCCCGTAGCAATGGCAAAGTCTACGTATTCGAAGTCGTAGCATCAAGTCTAAGGGAGTTCATTCCTTTAGCACAACGTCACATGCGGAACGGACTTAAGACAATCCGCATGTAAGCCCGATTCAAACGGTAATCGGTAAAAGCATGACAAATCCGTTGAGGGCTGAGGATTTGCCAAAAATCCTAAGTCAACGTCTGATACACGTTGCTGTTTAGTCTTTTCACAGGAGAAAGACGAAGTCTACGTATTCAATATCGTAGCACTAAAAGAGTTAACTCTTTTAGCATAACGTCACATGCGGAACGGACTTAAAACAATCCGCATGCTAGCCCGACTCAAACGGTAGTCGGTAAAGGCGCATCAAACCCGTTGATGGCTGAGGATTTGCCAAAAATCCTATAAATATGCGAGTCATTGACGCATCAACTTTATGAGTTGGTCTCGTGACTCGAGCATCCAACGACCTTGGGATAAGATCCATGCTCCAATTCCTTAAGAGCTTAAACCGTGTGTACTCCAGCAGACGTACGAGTATAAACTGTGTCAAATGCCGAACAGTGCATCATAATGAAGCCTGGACGCCGGACAACGCGTCGCAATGAAGCTCAAACGCCAGACAACGCGTTATAGATGAAGATTCAACGCAGTCAATCGATGATAAGTTCTGTGTTGAAGCAGCAAACTCGAGCCAAAAAGTCAAGAAATCAAGAATCGACTTCAAGTTCAAATTCCAACAACGGTCAGACAATAAATGCAGCACCGGAACCCCTACAGGCATTCTACAAAGCACTGAATAGCCTGAAGGAATTGAAGGAATCCAGAACAGAAGTCATTCCAGAGTCCCGTTACACCGACTGAAGGTTGGGACAATCACATCCAAAGTATTCCAGACTCTTCTATAAAAGAATGAGACTGAAATACTTTGGAGGGGGTATCTGTAGGCGTATAAAATTGCCTATAGGTCCCTTAGCACAGCTCGACGCCGATTTAACAAACGGACCACCGGGCGACGTATCCAAACAAGACCGTTAGCTCGCCAACGCTGAAGCCAAGCTATACGCAACGGAGCAGGTTAACGAGGCGACAAATCGCACCCAAGCATTGGAATGCATCCACTCGCACGCGGAATCAAACCAATGTTTAGGTGAATCACCGAGTCATCTAAACAAGAGCGAACTCGGATGAATCACGATCAAATCAACATCAATTCCGGACTCAAATTCAGAAGTTGGTTTACTGCCATATCAGGAACCCGACTCACTGCCAAATCTGGAATCAAGTCAAAGAGTCGGACTTACTGCCAAATCAGGAATCAAATCAGAGTCTGGATCAACCGAATCACGGACAGAACCAAAGGCGGAAAACACCGAAAAACCACCACCTAGAGGGGTTCGGCCGAAGCCGAGCCAACTTCAGGTGGCTCGGCCCAGGCCGAGCCACCTCAAGGTGGCTCGGCCCAAGCCGAGCCACCCTGAGGTGGCTCGGCCAAGGCCGAGCCACCCCAGGGTGGCCGAGCCACCTCAGGGTGGCTCGGCATGAGCCGAGCCACCTTGAGGTGGCCGGCCACCTAGGGGGTCGGCCACACGTGCACACGGGCACAGTGACGCTTGGCTATAAATAGGAGAGGGCCTTGGTTCATTTGAGGGGTTGGAAATTTTGGAGAGGCGAAGCCCTGCTGGATTGGAGACTCAGATCCAAACAAGATTCAAGCTTTGGGACTTCGAGGACTTGCACATCCAGATCTGGTGCTCGGTGACCGTCAACGCCAAATAAGGCAGGCGTTCGAGAGGACCGGATCTCAGATCTACGCGTACGAACTCCGGATCTAAGCTTGGTCTTAGATCCCGAGACTTGAGCGATTGTTTCCTTGGTGAATCAATCCCTCCCGGCTATTATTTCCTTCGTGGAATAATACCCGTCGTACTGCATAGATCCGACCGGATCTAGATCGCGCGGTGGTCCACGGCAAACAACCCCGGCGCAGGCAAAGAACCCACAAAGCGAGCGACCGCAAAACAGGAGCTCGTGATTCGTTCGACAAACAAGGAAACAAAGTTGTAATTTTTCATTTCTTTTTATTTGATTTTCGTTGTAACCGGATCTTATAAAAAGACCGGATCTTTGTAATCGATAAACTGTTACAAGAGTGTACAATGGAATCATTAATGAAGAAAGCAACGGTTTTTCCCGCGAACACACACAAATTGGGAGTTAACTCAAGGGTTTGAGGCCCGGTCTATTTAATAAGAAGGATCTTGCTCCAGAGGTGCCACGTCTAGTGAATGTCTTTATTTGCCAATTCATCGCGGCTCAAGGTGAATTCTCTACGCAGACGTTCAAATCCTCAGGATGGGATTGTTCTGGAGAGGGATGTTGGTGGACCCAGATGGTGGATTTTGTTTTTGAGGAGCTTAAGGATCCACTCGCTCAATCGGGTCTCACAATCCCAGTGTTAGCTACTCGACGTAGGATTGTGCAAAGTTATCCCAATTTCTTCACCATGTTGGAGAAATAACCCGGACAGCTGCACGTTCTTCACACCTATAGGGGAGTTAGGTTTTGATCTCCATGAGATACAAGTGGTATCAAGAATTCCCTTCGGTCGGATGCCCTATGAAGAATTCATCCCTACTACCGAGGAGCTCTCCATTTGGAGGGTGGCACACCCAGAAGTTTATGCTACTTTCTGGGAGTTAATGTGCCACTTCCATATATGTGCTCAGGTCATTGGGATGCGCAGAGGGGGTATTATGCATACTGCGTGGGCAGACTACCTTTTTCAGAACTTAGGTCAGAAAGATGAAGCTGTATCCCGTCTTGCTAACATTTCTTCTAAAAGTGCTAAGTCTTGAATTAAGGCTTCTAATGCTGCCTACGAGACAGAGTACATGGAAGATGACTTTGAAGCTGGTGTCATATTTGAAAGTTTTCACTACTAGGCCATAACTCCTATTTCTAACATGGCTCTCCTCACTGGCTTCTTCATGATCTGGTTGAAGCGGTGTGTAGTACCGTCGAAGCTGGTCGAGGCGATATTAGCTGAGGTTGTATACCCAGCTGTCTTATTAGCTCATGGGATGCCAGTGAGCCTCCTCACTGCTATGGTAGGTTGTGTACAGAGTGGCTTAAGGATGTTGACCTCTGAGCTTGTCAGCGTCCAAGGAATTAAGGCTACCGGGAGGAAGGCTGGGAAAACTCCCTAACCAAGAGTACCAGTGCCATATACGTACTTAGTAGCCTGGTTCGTGCTGCACTGCCCTTCGTTGATGACGGGGGCATCTAAAAGCGATGACGTTTACATTCTCTTTGTACAGAGATTGGAGTTGGCCACGTGGGCTAATACCTACATAGTTAGGGCTCGACAGCTCTTGTCTCGGGAAGATAATTACAGAATTTTCTGTTGTGCTCCTAACTTTGATGGAGCTGATGATGAGGGCACTAGCTTTACAGACGAGATTTTTGAGGGCTCGTCCTCTCTAGAAGAAGGCACCTTCAGATGGTTGCTCATGATCAGGTTGGGCTACCTAGTTTATCGCTTGAAAGAGAGGTGCATTATTGAACCTTACATGCCTTCTCGATTCGCCAGGCGGTTTGGATATGATCAGCTTTATGTTGGCAATCCTAACCCGGCATTGGCTCAAGTTTGGAATTTGTACGAAGGGCACACGCGTGGTATTTCTTCTCTGCCAGAGGGACTCATGCGCACTTCACCTTACCCAACTCACCGCCTGGCTGTTCCACTATTGCGGACTTCCGTAATTGGTTTAATGAGGCTTCTCGAATCCTAGAATATGATATCTATACTTCATGCATAAATGAGATTCGGGAATTGTATCGATCGAGGAGCGGTTCCACAAAGACTCGTTTACCGGGGATAGAGGAGTATCTATCCTGTGAATGGGAAGCGGTCGGAGCTGTTGAAGCCCTAAGGGAGTTGCCCACCATTGAACCTTCTGAAGAAGAGGCTCCTATGGAGACTGAAGAGGGATTGTTAATTGCTCCTGAAGAAAAGGCAACCGAGGAAGTTCCTGAGGAAGCGCTGGCCCCTGAACATCGTTCTTTGATATTAGGTAAAAAGGCCCTTACTGTGGCAGATGAAGGCGAGTATGATAGAAGAATTCACAAGAGAAAGCATGTCGCTGCCAAAAACTCCAAGAGGGCCAAGTTGATGGGGGACGCGATGAAATCTGCACCTGTTGCGTGCTTGGTTGATAGGGAGGACAAAATGCTTCAATCGATCCCTTCTATTCCTGAGGAGGCGGGAACCGAAGATATGTTGCTCATTGAGGGTTTGGAATCCGTTTCTCCTCCTCTCATCCGGGATCAGGGTATACATGAAGGTCATCCTTCCGAGGTTGTTCCTCTACCTACTCGGGATGAGTATACGGGTCCGATCTATCCAACTGCTCCTCCTCCACGTTCGAGAGCTCTGAAGAAACTGATTGAGGAATTAGAGTATTGGATACAGATGACTATAGATATCATGGGTCTTGGGGTGCTTCCTTTGAGGATTGTGAACCTATCCTGACTAAGTGTTTAGATAAAATCAGGGATAAGGGTGATATGTCATGAGCTGAACATTGTAAGGGGAGTGTCGTCCTCTTGAAGGCAGAGTTGGCAGCTTTCAAGGAGCTGCAGTGCACCAATCTGGAATCTAAAGTGGAGTCGGTTCTCTCCTTGGCTACGATCTGGAAGATGCATCATCAAGAGATCCTTCACAAGGACTTGTCTGATAAAAAGGCTCGAATCACGATCTTAAGGAAGCAGCATACCCATATATATATTGATATCAATAGTGTTGTTTCTGATATTCGTGCCACTAAAGAAGCTATTGCTCGATTAGAAGCTGAGTTGGACAAGAAGAAAGCCCAGTTGGCTCAATATGAGGACGTCGGAAAAGCACTTCAGCTTCAAAGTGGCAACATTTCTAAGGATTTTTGTAGCACACTCCAAGCATCTGAGAGAATTCGAAGAGACATTATCGTTGCTTCCCCTGTTGAAGCAGAATTCAGAAGGGAAATTGAAGAACAAGTCTGAGCAGCTCACGAGAAGAAACTTTCTGCTTTCTAATCCAGGCTGAAGTCTCTTAAGTTGATGAATCCTGATGCTTAGATTTTGTACTATTTTTGGCTGGGGAATAATTTTGTATCATTTTCATTTTGATTATTGTTATTTTGTATTCAAATTAACAATATTAAATAAAAATGATATCATTTTGCCTTTCATCATCTCTTTTGTTGAATTCTAATTCAGGACAATGAAAAGTAATGCAAATGCTGTAAGTGTAGTGTTAACTTAGCATAAAATCGAAATTCTCTTTATTACTACTTAGAATAATTCCAAAAAATTTTAATCGTCAGAGGTGTAGTGTTAACATGATGACATACAAGACAGGAAAATTAAACATTTATTCCTAAAATCGACAACCCCCAGTCTAACTTGACTGGCATTTGAGAGAGACAGAAGGGGGATGCATGATTTATGGGAAGTATCTCTTAAGGAACTTCCCGTTAATTGGCGTCATGAGCCTATCTCCTTTTTGATCAATGAGGCGATAAGCTCCATTCGAATAGACCGATTCTATTACGAAGGGTCCCTCCCATTTGGGATTGAACTTCCATTTGGTTTTGTGGGTCATTACCATGGGTTTCTATTACGAAGGGTCCCTCCCATTTGGGATTGAACTTCCATTTGGTTTTGTGGGTCATTACCATGGGTTGTCTGTTGACCAAAACTAAATTACCTTTCTTAAAAATCCGTTCTTTAACCTTTTTGTTGTAGGTTTTGAAAATTCGAGCTTAATACAATTCGATCTTCTGCTGAGCTTGAAGTCGTTTGTCGTCTAAAGCTTCAAGTTCCTAAAGACGTTGTTGATGTTTTTCTTCCTCTGTCAGTCCGGTTGCAATAGCGACTCTCAGGGAAGGGATTTGAATTTCTAATGGTAGTACAGCTTCACAACCGTATACTAAAGAGAATGGCGTAGCTCTTGTAAGGGTCCTCACTGTTATGCGGCAGGCCTGTTGGACCCTAGATGGGGGTGATTAGGGTCTTATGCTAATCTAATCTGATTATATGCCAATAAAAACTATTAACAAGTTATCCTAGCAGGATTGAAATACAATAAGATAAATGAGCTAGGATAAGCAATATGAACAATGAAATATATCCTAGCAAAGAGAATACAATAAGATAAATGAGCTAGGATAAGCAATATGAACAATGAAATATATCCTAGCAAAGAGATATACTATGAGATATATATGCAAGGATATGAAACTAACACAAGGGTAAACAAAATGAAACAAGATAGTGTATGATATAAATAATGAGACAATGACGAAAAGAGCAATGAGCACAAATAAGAATAAACACCAAAGCACACTCAAACACAATCAAATGATCACGGAGAGAAATTCACTATCACAATCCGGTTTGGAAGCCGGAACTTCTACACACTCGGTTTTCTAGCTAATCAAAAACTCTACAATTCACACTCTTGCAAACCCACTCTACACCCTCACAAGTGTTGGACCTAGCCGTGTCTCCCTCAAGTGCTCGGTTACAACCTCTCCCTAGGTTCGTCAACCGACACCACTCCTTTTGGGATGATCCCCGACTCTCACCACACACTCCTCTCGGTGTACGAGTGTATTACAAAGTGTATCTCTCAATAAGCACAAATACAGCAAATGATTGTTCTCTAATATAGATGAGAACACAATGAAAGCTCACACTCAATTGTTACAACTCTCACCAACCCAAATATACTATGTATAAAAATATGATAAGCTCATGTGGGTGTGTGTATCAATGAGAATAAATAAACCAACTAAACTCAAATAAAATCTAGCATATAGAAATTATGAATAAAATAATAAATAGCTAGAAATAGAGTTTAGGAATTCTTCTCTGAAAAACAAGATGGAGAGATGGATTAAAAGGAAGCTCAAACAATGTAGATGATCTCCTCCACTTGTGAACCAACCAAAACAGCTTTAAACCAAACTTAAACCCCTGTTAAAACTTTTATAAACTTGTTTAAAACATCTCATTAGTTACTGAAATAGAAGGGGGTTTGGGGGTTTATATAGGAAGAGGAAGCAACAGTAAAAACCCCAAGGGAAAAGACCAAACAGCCCAAGAATCAGAAATCTGATTCTGCACCAAAAGAACCGTTGGGATAAACGATGGTCGACCGCGGCGGTCGATCGCGAGCAACAAAAACAACAGGAAAAAGCTCCAGAGACTTTGGCGGTCGACCGTGGCGGTCGACTGTGGGAAATCTCGAGCTCACGGTCGACCGCGACGGTCGACCGTGAAAGTCTCTGCTGCCTACTGACGAATGAACTCAGGCGCGGTCGACCATGATGGTCGACCGTGAACTGATATATGAAAATCCAGGTTTTAAAAATAGTTTTCTGATTTTAAAATACTATTTAAAAATATCAAACAAATTCTAAAAAATATAAAAATGTTTAAAAAAGAACTTCCCAAATAAAAAATATCATCATTTTACAAAATAGGCCAAAACATGAAAATGTAAACATGTAGATTTTGACATTTTGGCTAAACCATGTTTTGAAACTTTGCACAATGATTATGTAGACTTAATAAAATATGTATATGATTATTGTTAAGTCCAAAAACTAAGAATATAATATTTTTACAAATACAATAGAAAATGAAACATATAAGTATGTATATGAAAATATATTTGTTTCATATCTAAGTAGTTAATCTAAGTAGTTAAACCAAATCACAATAATAAATATGAAATATGTAATTTCATATTTGTAAACATGAAAACCCAAAACCATGCATGTATATATATAACTATATATATACATAGAAACCAAATACGTGTGTGTATATGATATTAAGCTTAAGGTACTTAACACACATAATATAAAACCTAAACTAAGTATACCCAAGCTAAATCTTGATCTTCAATAAGCTCGACTTGGTACACTTGCGGATGAAGCTTGAACTTGATCTTTAACTTTGAATTGCGTAGGCTTCACTCCACAATTCTGCCAACCTCCATTGGATATGATCGTTGTGGCGCAATCCATCCAACCTCCAACATATTGTTTGCCTAGTATAAATATAAAACACAAATACTAGACGAACAATATTAGATGTAAATTGTTTGTAAATCATCATTAAAACAAGAAGGCCAACAAGGCCCATAAACATTCACCGAGTCTTTCGTCCCAATCGCGTCAGCTCTTGAAAACAAACTTTTTGAGAAGCTTCACAATGGTTTTGTTAAAAGCTTCTGTAAGATCATTTGCTGGCAGATAATATACCGTAGATGCGATACTTTGGATTCTAAACTTATCACAAAATCTCTAAAATTCAAAGCTAACAAATTGTGTCCCGTTGTTATGAACTATTCGTCTCGGGACCCCAAAACGGTAGACGACGTGATGTTTGATGAATTTAACCATATTCAAGGTCTTGACTTCTTTTAGTGGGACTTCCTCCACCCATTTGGAGAAATAATCGGTTACAATCAAAATGAATCGGTGTCCTTTGGAAGTCGGAGGCGAGATTGGTCCCACGACATCCATACCCCATATTTCAAATGGCCAGGACGCAGACGTGGGATGTAAGTTCCCTGGCGCTTGATGGATAAAGTCACCATGAATTTGACAAGCATGATAATATTTGGTATAGTCGACTGCGTCTGAGAGCATCTTTGGCCAATAATAGCCAATTCGTCGAAGGCGATCTCCCAACTTAGCTCCGGGCTGATGAGCTCTGCACATTCCATCGTGAGCCTCCTTGAGAGCCTCTTTTACTTCCTTTCGAGAAAGGCATCGAAGTAAAATCACATCATATGATTTACGATACAATATTTAGGAAATTGTGTCATAATAGAATCGGAGGGCCTTTCGTTTGATAGCGGCCGCTTCCTTAGGATTATCGGGCAAAATCGTGTATAAGACATAATCGATATACGGGAATCGTCAATCCCTGGATTCGAACTCCATAGAGGTTGTGTAGACTTCTCCTGCTATTGTCTTGTCTAAACTTTCCTCTATAGGAAGCTTGGTACAGTATAGCTCGCGTCCTGTGATCGGAATCATTGTTTCAGCCCCAGGTGGCAATGCTAATGAAGTTGCCAACGAGGCTAAAGCATCTGCATAAGTATTCTGAGCTCGTGGAATATATCTAATGAAGAATCCTTTGAACTTCTTAGCTTGCTTTAGCACTACGAAGTAGTACGAGATCAGATCTTCATGATGCACTTCGTATTTCCCTCAGACTTGATTTACGATGAGCTGAGAGTCACCGTAAGCCTCGAGATGCTAAATATTAAGCTCTTTAGCAAATTGCATTCCTAACAATAGAGCATTATACTCAGCTACATTATTAGTGTAGGGCGCGATCAAGAAAAATCCCCTTGGGATCACGTGACCGTTTGGAGAGATGAATACTACTCCTACTCCCTCTGTAACTGCTCCATGAGGATTTGCTCTGGATGCACCGTCAAAGAATAATCTCCACACTTGCATAGCTTCTTGAGCGACACAAGCTTCAGTGACTTCATCAGGCAATTATTCATACAACTTAGACGTTCCTAGCACCGGGTGATCGGCTAAGAAGTCTGCCAACGCTTGACCCTTGACCGCTTTTTGGGACATAAATTACATGTTATATTGTAACAAGAGGATGACCCACTTTGTGAGCCGGCAATTTAGAGATGATGGTTTCATCATCAGAACTCTCAAGGGATTTACCTTAGAAATGACATGAATTATTTGTCCTACCAGGTAATGTCGCATCTTTTGGACTGTGAATACTAAAGCGAGACATTCTTTTTTGACTGGATTATACCAGTGTTCGGCTCACATCATGGTCCTACTTAAGTAGTAGATGGCTTGCTCTTACCCTTGATCGTTGTTTTGAGCTAATAAAGCTCCAAGAGAATGGTCCATGGCTCTCACGTATAACAGGAATGGTTTTCCCGATATTTGGGCCACAAGAACCGGTGGTTAAGTGAGATATCTTTTAATCTCCTCGAATGCTCTTTGGCAATCTCCATTCCAAACAAAGGACATTCCTTTCTTCATAAGCTTAGAGAAAGGTTGGTAGCGCCCCGAGAGATTGGATATGAATCTCCGGATGTAAGCCAATCTTCCTTGCAAACCCCTGAGTTCTTTGATATTTTTCGGAGATGGCATGTCTTGGATAGCATGAATTTTCTCAGGATCAAGATAAATTCCCTTGGATGTGATAATAAATCCCAGGAATTTTCCACTCGATACCCTAAGGAATGATTTTGTCGGGTTCATCTTCAGCTGATGTGCTCGCATGATATCGAACATTGTCTTCAGGTCCGTAAGATGGCCACCTTTGCGTTGGCTTTTCACTGCTATATCATCGATGTAGCATTCAATCTTCTTACGCAGATGTTCGTGGAAGATGGTGTTCATTGCACGTTGATAAGTTGCACCTGTATTTTTCAAGCCGAAGGGCATCGCTGTGTAGCAATACACCCCCAATGGTGTTCTGAATGTTGTATGCTTTTCGTCTTCAGGATACATCTTGATTTGATTGTATCCGAAGAATCCGTCCATGAAAGACATCCTTTCATATCCGTAGGTATTATTAATCATGACATCAGTGATGGGAAGAGGGAACTCGTCTTTTGGACAAGCTGCGTTAAGGTCATGAAAGTTGATGCATATCCGGTCCTTATCATTTTTTTTGGGAACTGGGACAATGTTGGCTACCCAGTCCGGGTGTTGTTCCTCTCTAACAAAACCCGAGTCTATAAGCTTTTTAACCTCTGACTCAATTGCTTCCATGATCTCTGGACGAAACCGGTGTTGTTGTTGTTTGACGGGTTTTACATCCAGATCGATGTTGAGACGATGTGTGGCTACTTTTGGGTCAAGGCCAGGCATATCTTCATAATTCTAAGAGAATATATCTATATACTCTCGGATGAGAGATATAAGGTCCTCCTTCTCGGATGATGATAGGCTTTTGCTTATGAAGATAGGCTTAGGGTCGGATTCCTCTCCCATGTTGACTTGGACCACTTTATTTTCGGTAGGTGGTTCACGCTATTCGAAGCGCATATCCCATAAGATGTTAAGATGTTTGATCCAGGGATCATTGGTTGATTCGATTAACTCTTCGTCACCCCCTGTGTCTTCATCTGGATGACTCGTTGAAATCATGTTCACAGTCAAACTTTTAAAGAAAGGTCCGACACTAACGTAGGATGCCCATAAAGATGTCACGGATGAATGGTCCTGATGCAGATAATTACTAATTTTATTTTCTGAGATAGAAGGAGTTGTGATGTGGCCTACACCTCTTCTAGTTTTTTGATAGTAATCCGGAGGTTTTCCTTCGGGGGTGAGAGACATTTGAATCGGCGTTCGTCATCCTTTCTCAAAGTTCAAACCCGGTTTTTTATTAAAATTATATCTCATTCGCTTCATTAGCTGTATAGAATTAGGTTCATGGTAATGGAATTGAGGAACTCCATCATCTTCCTCTGAACTTCCTCGTTTGAGTTGTCCGAGATGCCTCTGCACACAATGTGTGCCATGGGTTGGTACCTGTATTACGATCATTCTCTGTTTGTTTATTTTTAGAGGACACATCAGACAAGTACGCCAAAATAAAATCTTTATTAATGCACCACTCGCCCTCACTCGGTACATTATTATTGTTCTCAATCTAACCTATTTAGATTTAACTCCCATGGACAATCTTCTTCAGGGTCTGGCTCGACGTCAACTTCATTACCATTATCAACATCTTCTTGCTCTTATGGTTCTGAATAGAAAATAGAATCTATGTGGAAGTTTTCCACTCCTCTGAAAGGGTATTTTTCCATAATTAGGGTTCGAACTTCTCCTTCATCATTAGCATACTTCATGACCTGATGTAGGGTTGACGGGACAATACGGTTTGTATGTATCCACGGTCGTCCTAGCAATAGATTATAGGAAGTGTCCATGTCTATGATGTAACATGTTACCTCGGACTTGAGGTCTCCGATTTGACACCTGAGTTTGATCTTCCCCAGGGGCCGAGTGCTGTTAGCGTTGAATCCGAAGATGGTAGTCTGAGTGGTGTTTAGCCGATGCATGGGAATCCCTAAGACCTGCATGACCCTATGAGGAATAATGCTGAGTACTGAGCCCGGGTCAACTTGAATACAGTTGATTTATGATGATCCGATGTACCATGTGCAGTACAAAGGTCTGCCATGTTTGTGTTTTACTTGTATATCTTCCTGAGTGAATGATATGCACGGTAGACTTATTGCTGCTTGCAGGCATTGCAGGCAAGATTGATCTTTAGAAGCTTCAGGGATCGGAGCGACTTATGTAATAAAGCTCTCCATATTCTTTAATGCCTCAATTAGAGCTTCCTTGGTGGTTTGGGACAACCTTAGGAGCTCGTATAGGGTAATCCTAGCCGGTATGTTGACCAATTGCGCCATGACGCAGAACTAGAAAGGGGCACTCGATTCCCCAATTTCCTGAAGAATGTTCTTATTATACCGGGTCTCCTTCTATTTGTTTTTATCAGCTGACTTCTTCGGGACAGCACCCACAGTGTCCTGGTTTTGTTCCTCAGCTTTCTGAGCGTGCTGGTCATAGTCTTTCAAATAAGTCTTACCTGACCGAGTGCCAGGATTGCCTCCTGGGTATGTTGTCAGGACGATTCTCTCTTCCTCTGAGTCGGTGAGAGGTTTGAGGTGGTCGTCATTCTCGTTTACGGAGGGGCTAATCATGTTGGATTATTTAGCCTTGCCTTTTTTTCTTTTTGGATGAGGTGTTCGCCTACTGTTGGTCTTCAACTAGGTCAGGATGGACCCACATGGTCTCTCTTTTTAGGATAGTGAGGGGTATCAACCCCCTATCCTTCTGACTATGTAAGTTAGTATTTTTCATGTGTATTTCTCCTTTATGGATGGGAATCACGCCATTTGCAGTCGCCACAGGGGGGAAACCACTGAACTAGACCGCTATCAAGTTAGTGGATACGGTCTTTTGCTCTGGCTTCAGGGTAAGCACGTTAGCATTCACCAGATTTTGTAAGATGTCTTTGAAGACATAACATTTTCTAGTAGGATGTCCTAAGAACCTATGATAACGACAGTAATTGGGGTCATCACCTTCCCTGCTTTATCTGGTTTTCTGATCTCAGGGAGCTGTAATTTGTTGTTCTTCCGAAGTAGTTGGAACAGAGTGTCCACATGCTCTTCTTTGAACGAGTATTGCTTGGGCGCTCTTTGTTGGTTCGATGCTTTGCCTTGCTTCGCAGGTGGCGTGCGCGTGTTGGTGTCGGCAGCCAATGTCTCCTTTCCCTTGGAGCGCGGAGCATTGTTCTAGTTGCGTTACTGTTGTGGCTTGGGTTGAGTAACTTCTTCAGCCTTGACCCGAGCAACAATTTCTTCGGCTTGTTCTCCTTGTGAAACCAGTTGTCTCCAGGAGCGGCATTCCGCTATCCCCCATTTGAGAAAGGAGCTGAGTCTGCAAGTTTTGCCTGTAAGTTTCAACTAAGGTCGATTAGGTCATACCTGATGGGCATCACAATGACATACTACGGAATCATTCCACATAAGTCTTGATGGACTCTCCTTTCCTCTGCTTGTTGGCGAGAAGAGTCGGGACCGAAACTTCTGTGTCATCTTCAAATAATCTGGCCAAGAAAAGCCTTTCTAGATCTACCCATTTTTGAATAGATCTAGCAGGCAGTTTCATAAACCACTCGAAGGCAACCCCTTTAAGAGTACCGATGAACAAATGGGTCAGGATGGCGTTATTCGCTATCACATCTCCAGTCTGTGACTTAAAGTAGTAGATGTGTTGGTTCGGTGACCCTGTACCATCGAAATGTTGTAGAGTTGGAGCCTTAAACTTTGGCGGATAGGGAGTTGTGTCCCACTCAGTAGGATAAGGTCGTATCACTCCTTCCTCGTGAAGCTCACTTCTGTTGGCTATTGCGTTGAGGCGGGCTTCTAGCTCATCTACTTTAGCTGACTAAGGATTCGATTCTCTTTCCGTTTCCCTCTCGTTTTTAGAAGAAGACTCCAGGTTGTGAGTTTTATGTTCTGAGTGCTCAGGCGCTTTTTGCTTTCCTTTGGAGATTGTCATCCAGGAGGACTCCGATCTTTAGTCTTTTTCAGCAAGGAGTTGGACCAACATATCCTTCATTTGGAGAAGTGTCTCCTGTTGCGCCTGGATCATGACGTGGTGTTCGTCAACTCTTTTGGCTAAGTCTTCGGGGCCTCCAGACATGTAAACGGGAGCCTCTTGTGCCCCAACAGAGCTTGAGGATTGAGAGTCAGCAATTGCTGAATGTTCATCATCTGAAGTAATCTCCTTGACTAACTTTTGATAATTAACCAAGCGGATGGCTCCTGTTCGGGTTCGAGTGTGACGATATATCCCTTCAAACTCGTCGCAGATATCTCGGACAGTCGGAGAGTGGCTTCTCTCTGATTCACCAGAGTTAGGAGCCGAGGCTTTCCCTCTGACGTGGTGTTCGTCAACTCTTTTGGCTAAGTCTTCGGGGCCTCCAGACATGTAAACGGGAGCCACTCATGCCCCAACAAAGCTTGAGGATTGAGAGTCAGCAATTGCTAAATATTCATCATCTGAAGTAATCCCCTTGGCTAACTTTTGATAATTAACCGAGCGGATGGCTCCTGTTCGGGTTCGAGTGTGATGATATATCCCTTCAAACTCGTCGTAGATATCTCGGACAGTCGGAGAGTGGCTTCTCTCTGATTCACCAGAGTTAGGAGCCGAGGCTTTCCCTCTGCCGATCACGTTGACAGTGACCTTAGGATATTCAGTTTTAGAAACCTTCTTCTTATGATGACGTCGTCGCTTGGTAGATCTGGCGACGTCAGCCAATCTGTCGAACACAAACTTACGAGGCTCAGGTGTACAGCAGTGACATTCTGAAAGGACTGCTAATATAAACCTCTCACACTGGCATGAATGAGCTGCTTGATGTGTTGGTCTCCCTCTCGATAGCAATTCTCGTAAATCAGACACCTGGTTGGGGTCTTTTTCTAAGCGCGAGGAAGGAGATGGCACCCATGTTCTTGAGTGGGTAAGACTGATTCTTGTCAAACATGGATTTTAAACCCATGTTGACCTTGTTGAACTTGGCGGACCACGTTGTATTTTTGAGAAGAAACGCGAGGGTCATGCTCTCGAGAAGAAGCATGAGGGTCGTGTTTGGATTTATAAACATTAGGTCGAGTCCTACGTTTAAATGATGAAACAGACCTCTGAGGGTCATATTTTGGTTGAACGCATCCCTGAGGGCCGCGTTTGGTTGGTGAAACAGACTTTTATGGGTCATGTTTTGCTTGAACGCACATGTGAGGTGTGCATTTATCTTTGGCAGCACTTTCCCGAGGGCTGCATTTTAGAGAAATAATACACCACTGAGGGTCGCGTTTCAGCTGTATTAGTCGAGGCTGATAATTGGGCTCATTGCCGCGGAGTGTACATTCCGGGGTGGACACACTATGCTCGGGCGGAGCCTCAAAAATGTGATCCTCACGTTGGGAAAGAATTCAGCTTTCTCAAAGATGTGCTCGTCGTATGGATCTTCTCCGTCTTCGAGCGGCGTTCTTTTTAGCTTGTTTCAAAGCCTTTACAGCAGCGTCATTGGCGTTTATAGAGCTCATTTCTTCCATAGGCCGTTTGTGACCCGTAGCACATTGTGTTGACGCGGACGTAGAACGGTCAACTTATTGGACGAGTTTGGCAGAAGCTAAGCCCACTCCTTTAGAGGAGGGGTTGTTTGATGAATTTGGGCCAAAGGAGAGGGCTTTCTTTGGTATTTTAGCAATAGCTTTGATATCCTTGGAGATCTTGCGGATGTCGCGTCTAGCCTTGGGGCTAAGTGATCTAGAGGAGAGGGCTTCCTCGTATTTGGCTTGGTCAAACTCCACAATAAGAGTTTTAACAGTTGTTCCCGTGAGGTGGACGTCGGATTATGCCACCACTTCTTCGTCAGAAAAGCTAATCCCCAGTGGAGTCGTTATTTTTTGTTTGTGAAAAATTTATAGTAAAAGAAATGAAAGATAAATTTGATTTAAATTCTCTCGATCTCAATTACAATTGGATTTTGATTACAAAAGAGAGGAGAATGATTCGGATTCTCCCCTTTGTTTAAAACCGGATTCTTCTCGGTAGCGATGGAGTGCCTCCTTCGAATGCTTGCGTCAAATTTTCTCTCCGTTGACGATTCGACTATCTTATCTCGTAGGAGCAATTAACTTATGTGGACCAAAAGATTAGGAATGAAGTTCTTTCTCGTATGATTGGCACAGCTTATTTGTGAAAGAAAGAAGTGTTTAAATCACCTTCCTTGAGCCGTTGCACTCTAGACCTTTGTTTCCTGTAAATTTCTTCATTTTTGGCTATATTGAAGGGATCATCTTTGAGTTTAAACCTAGAAAGGATCTCTTCCTTGTTAAGAGATCTAGATTCCTCAATGGAATGGAGGGAGTCGAAAGAAGCTAGGACTTTTGAGTTGTTTTGTTTCGAAGAGCCATATATGTGTTTCTTCCACCATTTGAGACGACTTTTAATAAGCTTACAGGGGATCTATCCGTAACCATCCTTGGAACGCAAACGGTGAATTAAGCATAAGACCTAAAAACCTCTTAAGTACCAGCTTGCTTCAGTATAGCCAAAATACTAGGTACGGACTCATGCTTTAACTGAGAACCGTGTATTACCAGCATTCAATGTTAACCCAAAGATGCATCTAAAAAATACATATATACGTTATCCCAGAGATAAAACAATAAAAAAAAAATCTTGCAATACGCAGTGAGGTTTATCTTTGCGATGGCAGACGCTGGATTATCCAGTAGCAAGTACAACATTTTCAATTGAAGCAGAAGATTTACAAGATAGTAAAACCACCAAAATGATACAACCAAAATAGGAGTTTCCATTACCAAAATATATCATAATTTCGTAAAGCAAAGCAAAATGCTGTTTACTGCAAAAGGCTCCTCCAGTTTATGAATCCGTGATCTTCTGGCATGACACCAAGCCAGAAGAATGACAAGAAACAAACAACCTGTAGAGTGGTGGTATTTCTTGATAAACCAACTTCATATCTTCGATGAGATACAGAACCATGTGATGAATTTTGTCACTCCAGAAAGATCAAACTTACCCACACTCCTTTATTTCCACACACAGATTGTAATTCATTGTTGGAATTTGATTTTCTCCCCTCAAATTAGGGCATCCAAGTGGCCCATGTAGCATTAGTTGTCAACGTCCACATGCCATGCAGCATATGGCATCAATATAGCAGCGGAGAATATAAAACTACCAAGAAACAATATAAAAGATCCGAAAAGTATAAATAATGGAACTACACTCCAAAAACACAAGGGAAAAGAGTGATCAGAACACAGGACGATAATATAAACTAAAGTTTTCCTTATAACTAGTTTAGGAATAACCAAGATAAAATCTGCTTGCTATATAAATATCCTGGTCAGAAGGTAACATGAGGGAACAAGATGTATTATTACAATGGTTCACACGGTATGGAAATTACATAAGCTGTGATGATAAAGGCAGTGTGCTATTGGTAAGGAATATAAACATGAAATGAAACAGGCACAAAGACCTTAATCTTGAGAAACCACGGAATGAATATTTATGGCAATGGCAACGATAGAAGTACATACGTGCATATTGTTAAATGTTCTATACCATGGAGATGGGTGCAATGCCATAACGGTCACCCAAAAGAAAAAGAAAAAAGAAAACTGAGGAAATACATGATGTTTCCGAGTTCTATAAAGCATTGGCTAATATAGAATACTCAAATTTTCATGAAGAAAATGGACAAACTATCGAACTTTGTTGAAAAAAGCAGCAGAACTAGTGAATCTTATCTAAAACTAAATGGAATTGGAACTCATTGTGAATGCACTAGACTTTTCACTTGTTAAGTCTCCAAATACATCTTTGATATGTTTGGGCATATTACAAATTTTAGCTAACATCAAAGGACATTCCAACAAGTATCCAGGCACCAAGGTACCACTGTTCTGATACACGCAGGGAACGGACAAACGTGTCCTTTATGGAAGTACCTGACATGCAACATAGTTGCTTGGTTCGCAAGTAAAGTTATTCAAGATGGTGTAGAAAGGTGCTGCAAGTCCAGCCATTCAAAATAATTGGCTGCAAAATATTATAGTGAATTAATTATATATAGGAAAGGGAAGGTAGCTAGTAGTTTTTGTTTTGTAATATATTATAATAGTTTTGCACCCAATTAATCATCTTATTCTTTCCTTGCACTCCTCTAATCAGAAAGGAGTTTAATTCAGGAAACCCACCCTATATAAAACTTTCGTAAAGATATAAACTGGTAACATGCTTCCAGACTTGGGAACTACCAAACACAGATTTAGAAAAATGCTAACAAACTTGCACCCATAAACTTGTACTTAGTATATCGTGGCCAATGCTATCCTGCAGAGGCTAGTAAATCAATTATCTTCCAAATTAATAGAAGAAACATATGCATGAAAGAACGTTACTCAACTGAGAGAAGGAAAATACATGTGCCCCAAAATTTCGGCAAAAAAAGACAAAAACAATACGTCTGCACAGAAAAAGACAGCCACTTCAAGAGGGCAGGCTGCCAATAACTTTACATTGACAATGGCAGGAGCATTCTTCGCTTACTTTTCCTGTTCTGCCTTACTTGCTTTGTAATTTTCATGCACACAAGAAAGAATGCCATAAGGCATATTAATATAAGAGCAAGCTTCATGTACCTGAAGTACAACGAAACCGCCGAGAAAACAAGGAAAACAAACATTAAAATCTCCCATATCACATACAAGATGTCCGCCCTGCAAAAGAAATATTAGACACGTTCAGCAAATTTGACTTCTCTTGCTTTTAATAGATCCAAAGCAGTCAACTTCTATAGACAAACTGACAACTATAACCTAGAAATGGAAAACCTTAGAAGCATACCATGCATTGATTAACTTCTAGATGCTACTAAAATGTTACCCTTGGGATGAATCTATCAGCTGTACACCACTTTGATAAATGAATATGCTACAAAATATCTAAAAGAGATTAATTCTCAAAGCTTTAACAGGAACAAACCTTTTCTTGGAAAAAAAATTGTATCCAAATAAATTGTTTCTCCCCTCAATTCTAGTATTCTATACATTATTTAATGTTGTGTTATAGAAGGCGCTATGTGGCCCGGGCACTAGATCCGGCACCTAGAGCCTAGGTAGGGCATAGGCGACTTTCCTTTTTTCAGTTACAATAATTGATAATAAATGCCAATGTTATAGAAAGCGCTAGGCACTACTAGGTGTCGGACTGGCACTTAGCGCCTAGGAGCCTAGGCAGATTTCTTTCTCTGTTTAAGTAGTGGTGGAGTTGATTTTCTAAAAGTCGAGAGAGGTGTAGGTGTTCATAGTTAGTGGAGGTAGGAGGAGTTCGAAGGAGGTTACAGAACATGGAGGTTTATGCGCAACAAGAACATGAGGTAGAAGCAAGCAACTCAATTCATAATAGGAGCTATAGGTTTTGTAGCATGTAGAGCTTAGTAATATCACAGAAGTGTTAAATAACATGTAAACTACCCATGCTTTATTAACTAATGATATTCCTACTGATTTACAAAAGAACTAGAACCAATTTAATAAAAAAAATATTTTTCTTTGTCAACTTGATAATGACAATATATTTTCTCCTTTCCTATTATTCATTTGGGATCAAACTTATCTGGTTCTACTTCAAACCTATGAAGCACGGATACTCCCCCAGAGGCCACGAATCCGTGTCTGACACGAATCAGACACGATTCGCGCAAGACACGTGCACGACACGTGTCGGACACGGTCAATCTGTGTCCGACACGGGTCAACGGTCAATCTGTGTCCGACACGGGTCAACGGTCAAAGTTGGCCGGACACGGTCAACAGGGAGTTGGACACGGCTCAGACACGCCTACTGCGCCCGACGGAAGCAAAAAAAAGAAGCAAAAAAGAAGCGGTGGCTAGGGTTATTGGGTTATTGGGTACATACCCGATTTCCACTTGAACCCGAAAATCAAAAGAAGCGGTTCCTAGGGTTTTTTGTCGCTCCTTCTCCAACTCTTTCTCCCGAAAGCAAAAGGAAGCAGCGATCTCCACTCAGCAGGGCGAGGGCGAAGACGAGCGGCGACAGAGAGCGGCAAGCAGGGGCGAAGGCGACGGGCAACGGGCGACGGCGAGCGGCGACAGAGAGCGGCAAGCAGGTTCTTCTCCTTTTTTCAGTTTTCTTTTATTTTCCGGGTTTTTTTTTGTTTTGAAGTTCTCTTTTTTAGGGCTTTCGTTCTCTCCCTTTCTCTTTGGTCTTCGGTGTTCTCCCTTTCTCTTCCCGTTTTCTTTTATTTGTGTTGGGTTCGGTCTTCGGTTTATTTTTCATCGTTTCCCTTCTTTTTTTTTCCCGTTTTCTTTTATTTGTGTTGGGTTCGGTCTTCGGTTTATTTTTCATCGTTTCCCTTCTTTTTTTCACTATTTCTTTCATTTGTTTTCATTTAAGTTTTTTTATTTTCTTTTTTCTGCTCAGTTTTCCACTGTTCTCCCGTTTCTTTTCCATTGTTCTCCCGTTTCTTTTTTCACATTTTTTCCTTTTCTTGCTGCTGCTTCGGTTTCTTTTTTTGATTGTTAAGCCATTTACTTATATAACTATAACTGTTAAGACATTTACTGTTAACTGTTAATGGTTTCTTATTTAACTATAAAGCAATGTTTTTGAATGTTTAACTGTTAATTATTTGAGATAGTAAGTAAGTAAACTGATTTTTAATTAATAATAGGTAATTATTAAAGTTTGGTTTGTGGACTATTTTGATTAATAATAGGAGAGATTTAAGGAGAGATTTGTTTAACTGTTGAAATGTAACTATTTTACAAAGTGAGATTTAAGGAGAGATTTATCTTAACTGTTAACTACTGGTTTTTTTTATTATTATCACTGTTAATTGTTAACTATTTTTTGCAAAACTAATTGCTTGTTTCTTATTAATACATATCGGTCATAATTGTTGAAAATGTGCTACGATTTGTTTTCATGTGCGAGATTGCGAGAGTGCGAGTATTGATTCTTGCTATTGAGCTATGCCTAGTGCTACTAGTTGACTTGAAAGTTGAAACTTAAAACTTGATTCGCCATTTGTAACCTATAAAGAAGAAAATAAAATTTAGCAATATAGTTGTTAGTGATGCAGTATACTAGTATGAAAGTTTGAATAGTTTGCAAGCTTGAATGAAAATTAACGTACAAGTTTAATACTTTAATTGACTAAAATATTCTATATATAATAATAATTTTTAAAAAAATTCCCTGCCGTATCCCCGTATCCTATTTTTTACTAAAATATTCTATATATAATAATAATTTTTAAAAAAATTCCCTGCCGTATCCCCGTATCCTATTTTTTGGATTTTGCTGTATCCCGTATCCGTGTCCGTGTCGTATCCGTGTCCCGTATCCGTATCCGTGCATCATAGCTTCAAACTAGGGGAACATTGGTTTTTTTTTTGGGGGGGGGACCAGTTATGGGGCAAAATTGGGCCAGAAAAGAACTAGCTTAGCCTAACAATCTTATTTTCCAAACTGGGACTGTGTTATTGGATTGGGCTTATCCTAACTAAAACTAGCTTTAGCACTTTGCCAAATAGACCGTTAAGAATGGTAATTTCCGTAGTGAAAAGCTAAAAAAGGCCTTACAACGTTAAGAAGTTAGACTTAGCAATAAGTAGATAAAACAAGTGGAACTCAATTTTAAACAAAATAATGAGTAAGAAAATTGACCATATCGATTGTCGAGAAATATCTAGGAATAACCAATTTTTCTACTCAAGATCAAAGTTTCAAAAAGCAATTTAGGTGCCAGGGAACTGCCTAGGAGAAGGCAAGCAGCTAGCCTACCCTACCTATGGATTAAGGGCAATAATTAGGTTCTACCAAGGGGAAAAAATGAAAAGAATCTGATGGTCCTCACGCTATATAACCGTTTTTCCTATTATCACCTTTCGTCCAATGACCTTGCTTCTTGCCTCTGTCATCGTCAACTTTCCCCATATTTATCTACAATCACCTCCGTGAGATTAATGCACGAGAAAGGATGAGGGACCAATTCTTAACCTATTTATTAGATATGGAATTTGTTAAGACCTTCTTTACTAGTTTAGCTAATAGAAGTGGGTTAAGGATTTCAATAATGAGATGTCGGTTCTAACGAGACATACTTCTAATAGTGAGTCAAGAACCGAAGTCTAGCCTTTTCTCTGAGAGAAGAGGTGGCAGGGACAAAGAAAGACAGATGAGTTAGTGACACTATTCAAGCTGATTTTATTATTTTGCATGTTTGTTCATCATAAGCTTGATTCGGCAAATCACGTATCAACTAAGGTTTGACTCAAAGGTAGTGTGGCCCCATACGCAGGCTTTAGAGATAAGTGAAATTAGATTTTCTTTTAGGCTAAATTGCACTTAAATACCACAAAGTTTTTCCGCTCTGTCACTTACTCACTTATATACCACAAGTTATATTTTGTGTCAACAAAATACTATAAATTGTTAAAAAAATTATCACGAGTGCGGTTGATCATGCAAACGTGCAAATTTTAGAGCTTTGTGACTATTATTATTTGTCAAAATTGATATCAAATCAACTAAAATCTTTTCCAAACTTATCTTAATTCCACTTTAAAATAGAGTAGGGATATGTCTAAGGATAAATTTAATAAATATTAATGATTAGAAAGGGTATAAAATTAACATGCTAGTGTTATATAAGTACATTTAGGTAAAAAAAATTCGCGTTTGAATGATTGGGGGTATTTACGTGCCAATTTTTTAACAACTTAAGGTATTTTTTGACACAAAATACAGCTTGTGGTATATAAGTGACGGAGGGGGAAACTTTGGGGTATTTAAGTGCAATTTACCCTTTCTTTTACGTCTAAGCTAGTTAAGGTCTGGAAACCTATCTCACTACCAGCAGTCTACCATTTGTGAAGGATTTAAGAGGAAAAATAGGGTAGCTGTTTTCTCTTTGTGCTGGGTAGGATAACAGAAACCAACTTTAATTTCATGGGAAGTGGCGAAATATAACCATGCACACCCAGGCCAAGCATCGTTGTTAGATATAGGAAGATAAAAATGTAAACAACCACTGTCTACCAACTTGGTTAATGATAATAGAAGCAACCTAAAACTAGCAAAGTAGACCATTTTGGATAATTTTTTTAGCAAAATATATTGTTCAGATTATCAGGTTCCCAAATTAAAGTTATTGTTTTTATACAAGAAAATGATTCAATATGCTAAAATTTGGTAAAGACCAAGGAATCAAAAGAAGACAGCAAATGGAGAGAACTGTAAAAATCTAGGGAGAACTCACCCCTAAAAGCTAGAGTTAGATGAAGCGAACCTAAATATCTTATAAATCATGAATTGACTACTGATTTATTAAAGTCGGAATCAATGCATCTTAACATGCCCACATGATTCTGCATTCCCGGATGGGGTCATAGCGCCACTAATCTAATCCAGACCGAACGCCGCAATACCAGCATAACCACCCGTCCCGCTCTGTTGCAACTGGGATGTAGATCTGGTATCATTTGTAAGAGTTTCAGGAGCCCAAATCTCTTATAAATCAACATTTGAGTCCCCATTAACCCCAATTTGGTCAATGCGGGACTAAATGTAGATCTGAAATTGATCAATACTTCTAGTCGAAACTCAAACGTTTGATGAAGGTAATGATGAAAGGGATGTACTTTTACCCAAAATAATAATAATAAAATTTCCAGCATATCATGAACAAAAACTTCACCTTTAAATCAAAATTTTCTATAAACAAACACAAAGGAGAACAACCAGATACGATCAAAATCAAACCCTAGCCACAGAACAAAAATTAAGTTACCTCGTCGACGAGACGCTAGACGTAGATGAGAAGAAGGAAACAGAAGCCCAATCATACTTAGATCTGATCTGATACTCCCTCAATTGCTCCGCGAGATTCGAACGCGTTATCATCTTCATCCGATCTCGAATCTGAAATCAATCGAGGTCGTAATAACGAAATCTAGGGTTTCTGCGCTCCTTCTTCCCCTTGTTCGTTTAGATGAATGAAATCGCCGTTGTTGTCGCCGGCCGATGAGAGATTAATCGGCCGGTCGATGAAAATTTGGGATTTTTTTTTTTTTTTGCCCTTTTCTTTTTCACTTTGTTTTTTTAGATTTTAAAAGAGAAAGGAGGAAATATTGACCTGGTCTTTTTTGGTTTATGGCGAGAATTGTCCCAGATGGGGAATTTCGTTTGGGCTTTTTCACGTTGGTCCGTTAAATCTTCAATATATTATGAAGTTTTAGCCTCAAAACATCAAATTTGCTATTTAGTCCCTCAAAGCATACTGAATATTCCAACTTAGTCCCTACAGCTTGTTATTCTTTGATTTGGAGGGAATATTTAACTCAACTTAAATTTTTTTCACGGGTTTCTCACCATACCCCTTTATTAAAAGTTATTCTTAATCCAAATTCAGATTTGTCTCCTTAAACATGTCTAGAGCCGCTTCATTACACTTGTCTCTTTAATATTTTTTGGAGGATTTTCAGATATGAAACAACTAGTTGAGGGTCGAAATGTAATCTGTTGTTTCTTTGTTAACAATTATCCCAACCCACATTAGATTAAATAAAACTAAGAGGAAATTGTTTAAAATAACTAACAAATTTTGAAGGACCAAATAGCTATTTCAATGATTTGTGAGATTAATTTCAAATATTTAATGGACAAATATCGAACAAATATCAGCATTAGTCTACCGGCCTGCATGTGAATGAACAGTTCTAAACTTTGTACATGACAAAGGGGTAATTTGGTAACTACCTTCTCCATTGTAATTGCTACCCTCATAAACTTTCTTTCAAGTCACAAAAGTCGCAATATGCTCGAATATCAGCGGCTGGTCGAGCCTTATGCTTCGATCCTACCTTATCACTACACAAAATACACGGGTTACATTTAACTAAAAAAATTACATTAAAAAAAAAAGCAAAACTGTCTAAAATGAACTATCAGTAACCGTGATAGATGAATGATTAGGAATTTATTAAGTTAACTATACAGTACATATAGGTAACCGGTAAATACTTCTTACCAAAAGCTAGCAGTGCCAGTTGAACCCTCTTGTAAGCTTCTTTGTAAATAAACACTATAAAGTTAACTATATAGTACATATAGGCAACGTTTAATGTTGGGTTCGATTAATCCAACGAACCCATGTGGCCCAACCTACTCGATTTTGGATTTGATTTAAAGGGGTTCGATTAATCCAACGAACCCATGTGGCCCAACCTACTCGATTTTGGATTTGATTTAAAGTTGCCATCGATTCAAGTTAGGATCAGGCCCAACCTACTCGATTTTGGATTTGATTTAAAGTTGCCATCGATTCAAGTTAGGATCAGGATGTTAACCACATGGTCTGGTTAGACAGTTTCATGTTTATCAAGTTTTGTGGTTACCTTAAATATCTAAAGGATAAGATCGATTGGAGTGTAATCTCACGGTTATGATTAAACCATGATGGGTAGGGTTAATCACAAATATCTATTTAAGGGTGGGAGTCACTCCTCTCAGCCGTACGCAGAAAAGAGACCAAAATTCTCATCATTGGTTACGGGAGGAGAGAGAACAAGACTTCCATTGTTTTGACAGTGAACAGTAACTTTAATCTATTTTTTCTAGTTCAACTATTCATGTCTAGATCGTTATATTATCCAACGATGGTATCAGAGCCTGTTTGTGCATGAATTTTTTGATCTAGAATTAAAGTTTTAATTTTCGGATTAAAAATTGGTCAAAGAAATTCGCCGCAGGCCATTGATCATTGAGAGAAATCTGTCGACTTTCATCTCTTTTATATATATATTCGAATTAATCAAATTTCATCTTTGCTGCGCATGAATCTTTTGCATCTGGATTAATTAAAAAAATATTTTAATCATGGCCGCAGCAACCATGGCCGCAGCAAACATTATACCATGGCCATCTAGGTTTTCTTTTGCTGAGTTTCCTCATCCCGCCGTCGCTCGCCAACGAAGGCGACATCATCGTCCTCACGAACTCTAACTTCGAGAAGGAGGTCAGCTAGGATTGCGACGCCCTCGTTGAGTTCTCGTAGATCTCGTTTTTATCGGCGGCGTGGCGGCAGGGATGCGGCGCGATGTCTAGGATGCGGCCGGCGGCGGAGGGTTGGGTGTTGGCGTCGACAGTAGGGTGCTGGCGGCGGTAGTAAGGGTTGGGTTGGGTGGGTTTAGGGTTAGGGTTTTAGTTAATTAATTAATTAATTTAATTAGTAAATACTTAGATTAATTAGTATAATTAACTACCATTTATTATTTGAGTTATATAACCCTATAACCTCATTAAGCCAGACCCGGTCCAGTATTTAATGGACCCGACCCACTACAGTAATGTATTGGATCCATTAAAATTCGGACCCAACCTATTATGAAATGGGTCATGCCCATTAATTTCCAGACCCGACACATTATAGTTTTGACCATTCATTTTGTTTTGGTCGCTACAGATCCGTTTTAAGTTTGATTTGAGCCCATAAATAGTCATTGGAAAGATCATTTGTGTATTTTAAAACTATACAATTTTTATTTTCATTTCATAAAGTTTTAATACAGGAATTTGGACAATTCATAAAAATTATTGTATGCATATAAAGATAATTGATTTACCCTGATTATATCCTTAATTCAGATGGGGTAAATATTTGGGTTCATGATAAAATGAATTAAAGTATTAGATCAACCTATGGGGTTAAGGTAGATTAGTAAAACAGTCACTTAGAAATTATGGTAGAGTAGGTTAGTGTCTTGCCCAAAGGTGACCAACCTATAATACCCTAATTTTCTAAGGTTGAGTTTAGTCTCATTTGGACTGGAAGGCTACACTTACCTATGGATGGACTACTAGTCTTGCCCAAAGGTGTCTAAGAAATCCCCTACAGGATAAGTGGTACAGGATAGTTGAAACAGGTCAGTGAGAGGAGAATAACCCTATTGCCCAAAGGTTAGGAAGTGTTCAAATCAAACTGACGCTGTGTAGGCTAGTCTTGTAGGTGATTATATATATCACATTTGGGGGGTGAATAGCATGTCAAATCACTTGCCTAAAGATGTGATGAGATGATGCACCCGCCTATCCCGCAGAGTGGAAGGTTGCATACATAAAACACTCTGACTCATCCATTCTAACCTAAATTGTATGAGGAAATATTAAAGTTAATAAAATTAAATGTCTCATTTGATTTATATGTACATGGCTTTATGCAGATGGACAGACAATTTATCCAGAAGCATCTGACTGGGATTGAGCCCCTCACCGGTTCCAACTATGGCAACTGGAAGATGCAAGTTGAAATAGTACTTGTGTGTCTTGACTACGACTATGTTCTCACTAAAGATAAGCCAGAAGAGCTTGATGAGTCATCAAGTCTATCTGAAAAGAAATCTCATACTAAGTGGGTCAAAGCCAACAAGCTTACAATGTTGATCATTAGAGCATTAGTAGACCAGACTATTTGTAGGAGGATTCCGGCTTGTGAAACTGCTAAGGAATTGCTTGAGACCATCAAGAAGCAACTTGAGGAATCCATTAGAGCAAGAAAGTATAGTTATCTGGTCAAACTCATTAATCTGAAATATGATGGTAGTGGTGATGTTCGTCAGCACATTTTGAAGGTCTCTTAGTTGATCATTCGTCTCAGGGAGTTAGGACTTCAGTTAGAGGATGTTCTGATGGTTCATTTTGCAGTCGATTCTTTACCAAGCAAATTTGTCACTTTAAGGTGAACTATAATTCTCAAGACATGAAATGGGATTTGAATGAGCTTATTGTTGTATGCGTTGCTGAGGAAGAGCCGGCTGAAAACAGGAAAAGCTAAGATGGCAAATCTGGCACATGACAAGCTTGGACCAAATAAGGCAGGAAAGAAATCATTCAAGAATCAAGGGCACAATAAGGGGGAGAAGTCTTTCGGTAATTTTTCCACTGTTTCTAGCACTTCTTCAGCAAGAGAAAAGGTTGAATGTTTCTTCTGTAAGAAACCTGGTCATATGAAGAGAGACTGTCTGAAGTATAAGCAGTGCTTGAAGAAGAAGGGAGGTAAGGATTTAGTTCATGTTTGTTGTGAAACAAATTTAGTTGATGTTCCCTCAAATTCTTGGTGGATTGATTCTGGTGCCTCTGTTCACATTTCAACTTCATTACAGGGAATAATCAAAACAGTCGAAAGGCAAGGGCAAATGAGCAGCTATTTTTGGGAAACTCACAGCCTTTGGAGGTGGAGATCGTTGGGACTTTTAGTCTGCGCTTGGATTCTGGAGTTTCTTTAGTTTTATCAGACACTTTCTATGTACTTTCTATGAGAAAGAATCTTATTTCAGTTTCTAGACTTTTTGGATTTTGTTATACCTTTGGTTTTAAGAATAATTATGTTTCTATCAGAAAAGGTTTGGATGTTATCGGACATGATTTTGTTATACCTTTGGTTTTAAGAATAATTATGTTTCTATCAGAAAAGGTTTGGATGTTATCGGACATGGTCTTTATAGATTAAATCTGGATGCACCTTTTCCTACCCCTCTCTGTATGACTGTGAATTCATCTTCTTCTGGTACAAAGCGTCCTATGCTTAATAGTAATTCTTCCATACTTTGGCACCGGAGATTGGGAAATGCTTCAAGAAAGAGATTGGAATCCTTAGTAAAGTCTGGTGTTCTTGAATAGTTAGATTTCTCTAATTTTTGGTACTTGTGTTGACTGTATCAAGGGAAAGATGACTAAATTGAGAAAATTTGAAGCTCCTAGGAGTGAAGTCTCCTTGACCTCATTCATACAGATATTTGTGGACATTTTCCCACTCCCTCTCATGGTGGTCAGCTGCTGAAGAAGAGCGGCTGAAAACAGAAAAAGCTGAGATGGCAAATCTAGCACATGACAAGCTTGGACCAAATAAGGCAGGAAAGAAATCATTCAAGAATCAAGGGCACAATAAGGGGGAGAAGTCTTTCGGTAATTTTTCCACTGTTTCTAGCACTTCTTCAGCAAGAGAAAAGGTTGAATGTTTCTTCTGTAAGAAACCTGGTCATATGAAGAGAGACTGTCTGAAGTATAAGCAGTGCTTGAAGAAGAAGGGAGGTAAGGATTTAGTTCATGTTTGTTGTGAAACAAATTTAGTTGATGTTCCCTCAAATTCTTGGTGGATTGATTCTGGTGCCTCTGTTCACATTTCAACTTCATTACAGGGAATAATCAAAACAGTCGAAAGGCAAGGGCAAATGAGCAGCTATTTTTGGGAAACTCACAGCCTTTGGAGGTGGAGATCGTTGGGACTTTTAGTCTGCGCTTGGATTCTGGAGTTTCTTTAGTTTTATCAGACACTTTCTATGTACTTTCTATGAGAAAGAATCTTATTTCAGTTTCTAGACTTTTTGGATTTTGTTATACCTTTGGTTTTAAGAATAATTATGTTTCTATCAGAAAAGGTTTGGATGTTATCGGACATGATTTTGTTATACCTTTGGTTTTAAGAATAATTATGTTTCTATCAGAAAAGGTTTGGATGTTATCGGACATGGTCTTTATAGATTAAATCTGGATGCACCTTTTCCTACCCCTCTCTGTATGACTGTGAATTCATCTTCTTCTGGTACAAAGCGTCCTATGCTTAATAGTAATTCTTCCATACTTTGGCACCGGAGATTGGGAAATGCTTCAAGAAAGAGATTGGAATCCTTAGTAAAGTCTGGTGTTCTTGAATAGTTAGATTTCTCTAATTTTTGGTACTTGTGTTGACTGTATCAAGGGAAAGATGACTAAATTGAGAAAATTTGAAGCTCCTAGGAGTGAAGTCTCCTTGACCTCATTCATACAGATATTTGTGGACATTTTCCCACTCCCTCTCATGGTGGTCAGCAATACTTCATCTCCTTCATAGATGATTTTTAGCGCTATGCCTATATTTTTCTTCTTCACCACAAATATGAGGCACTGGATGTTTTCAAGATCTTTAATTTAAGCTGAAGTTGAAAAACAGTTAGAAAGAAAGATTAAATCTGTGCATTCTGATCAAGGTGGGGAATTCTATGCTAAAAACGATCAGGACGACACAAACCATGGTCCCTTCATTGAGTACTTGAGGTCACAAGGCATTGTTCCTCAGTACACTCTCCCAGGTTCCCCGCAACAAAATGGAGTAGCTAAAAGAAGAAATCGTACTTATCAAGATGTTGTTTGCAGCATGATGAGTCATTTAGATTTGCCTGAAAGTTTTTGGGGTGAAGCATTGATGACAGCTGTATATGTCATAAATCGTCTCCTTTGTAAGATAGTAGCTGAGACCCCGTTCAAGCTTTGGACTGGCAGAGATCCTAGTCTTGGTCATCTACGTGTTTAGGGATGTCCAACAGAGGTGCGTTCTTATAATCCAGACATTAAGAAATTAGAAGTCCGAACAGTGTCATGTCGCTTTATCGGCTATCCTACAAGATCTAAGGGCTACAGGTTCTATTGTTCTTCTCGGTCTACCCAGTTCTTCGAGACACAACATGCTGAGTTTCTGGAAGACGCTAACACTTCTTCATAACATCATGGTCTGAATTTTGAGGGAGTTTTAGAAGATGAGCAGTCGCTTCCGCTATTAGATGCCATCTCACCCGTCTCTCACCAACCACTCCTCTCGGTGTACAAGTGTATTACAAAGTGTATCCTCACAATGAAGCTCATAAATAAAAATAATTTGTTCTCTACAATAGATGAGAACAGGCTCAATCTCTAAGTTACACTCCCCACAACCCAAATTATACTATGTATGAAATACAATAAGCTCAATGGTTGTGTAAATAATGAGATATAATAAAACAAACTAAACTCAAATAAATCTACCTTATGGAAATTAGAATCAAAACAATAAATAGCTAGAATGAGTTTAGGAAAACTTCTCTATAGATCAAGAATCAAAACAATAAATAGCTAGAATGAGTTTAGGAAAACTTCTCTATAGATCAAGAGTGAGAGAGAGATGGGTTGAATGCCCAAACTTCAATTGATGATTTAGGAAAACTTCTCTATAGATCAAGAGTGAGAGAGAGATGGGTTGAATGCCCAAACTTCAATTGATGATATTCTCAAGCTCTTGTGAAATTGTTTTCACAAAATCAAATTCTCAAATGCTTAAAAGTTTTTTAAACAAACTTAAACCAACCATAAACCCTTGTTAAAACTTTCTTAAACTTGTTTAAAACACTCTCATGGTTGTTGCTGGTAGAAGGGGGTTCGAGGGGTTTATATAGGAAGAGAAACCAACAGCAAAAACCCCAAACAAAAGACCAGAAACCCCAACGAATCAGAAATCTGATTCTATACAAAATATGACCGTTGGGCGATCGACGATCGATCGTGGGAAAATCGCAGTCGACCACGAGCAACAAAACAACAGAGGAAAGTCTCTGGACTCCATCCGGTCGACCGTGACGGTCGACCGCGAGAGCATCCGGTCGACCGTCACGATCGATCGCGAGCCTCTGAAAAACTTTCTGAGTCTCTAGACTCAAGGGAGGTCGACCGCGAACTGATATATGCAATTGGAAGGTTTGAAAACTATTTTCTGATTTTAAAACACTGTTTAAAAATATCAAATAAATTCCAAAATGTGTGAAACTTTGGAGAAAGATTGTAGACATGATAATACACAAGCTACAAAAACTGGTTTTTAGTAAGGACCTCCCAAATAAAAAATATCATTATTTTATAAAATAATCCAAAACATGAAAATGTAAATATATGAGTTTTGACATTTTAGCTTAACCATATTTTGAAACAATACAAAATAATTATATAGACTTAATAAAAGATGTATATGATTGTTATTAAGTCTATAAACCAAGAAAACAATATTTTCATAAAATTGCATATTTTGCAAACATTTCAAAAGTAAATATGATTTCATTGAACTAAATAAAATTAATATTAATGAAATCATATATATACATGTAAGTATGAAACAAAAATATGTTTTCTAATTATATTCAATTGTTTCATATTAAAACTTGAAAACTATCAAACCAAAACATATATGTATATATATAACTATATATATACAAAACCAAAACGTGTATGTGTGTATATGATTGAGCTTAAAGTACTAACACACATAATATAAAACTTAAACTAAATATACCCAAGCAATCTTGATCTTCAATAAGCTTGACTTGGTACACTTACGGATGAAACTTGAATTTGAATCTTTAACTTTGAATTGCGTAGGCTTCACTCTACAATTCCGCCAACCTCCATTGGATATGATCGTGAATGCACAATTTCATCCATCCTCCAATATATTGTTTGTCTACAATAAATAAAAAAACGCGAATACTAGACAAACAACATTAGTGGTAAATTATTTGTTAAACATCATCAAAACAAAGAGGCTAACAATCTCCCCCTTTTTGATGATGACAAACAATTTACAAAAAGGATATATGCATGAAGGAAAATGAATATACAATATTATAATTATCATGCATAACAAGAAAAGAATATACTCATAATATTTTTCCCCCTTGGACAACATCAAAAAGGGGGAAACCATATAGATGAAAGAGAGCGAAAGCTCCCCCTACCTATAAGCATGAGTGAGTATAACACATAGAAAGATATAGGGATTGCTCCCCCTATCAAAATGCCTCATGAATGTATGAAATGAATGCTAAGGCATACATATGTGAGAAAGCATAGATTAAAGACATGCTAAACATAACTCACATACAATAAAGATAATGAGAACACATATAAATATGTTAATATGAAAGAAGTGTCTCATTACACAATTTTAAAAACATAGTGTATAAAAATAGATTTATAAAATCCAAAGATAGAACATGAGAATCACGCAAAAAGTTTTCAAATCAACCAAATGAAATCATAAATCAAAGTGTAAATCCAAAAATAATGTTTGATCAATAAAGAAAACTTTCTTTGTAGGACTTGATCAAACCACTCATAGAATACATTATAAAGCATATTTAAAAATTTTTTGTGCTATATAATGAATTCAAAAGAACAAATCAAAACAAAATTTTCATAGTTCAAAAATAAGATTACAAAACATACAAGAATCATGAACTATGGAAAAATCATCTTTAAAAGTATAAAACCAAATCATCATTGATTTTTAAAAATCAAGAGAGGCAACTATATCTAGCTCTTGAGCTAGTATCAACCCATATAAATATTTTTAGCATCCGGTAAACAAGATTTGGGAATAAACACCCAATAAACCCGGAGGGTTATATAAACACAAACCTCTCATCAAAATAAAACCAATAATCATGAAAACAAAAGAATTTGATCAATAAAAAAAACTGTTTTCATGTTCAAAAGTTTAAAGTATAATTTTTCAAAACCAAGAAAAAAGAAAAATAAAAACACTAAAATTTTTGGTTTAAAATCAAATTTGTTTTGGTACCCAAGTATTATTGGTACCAAAAGATTTAGGGACATGACCCCTATCATTTAAGCTCAAAGCCCTAGGGTTATGAACTCGTTTGGGCACATGTGATGCACTAACACGGTCAGAGCAATAATCACTCAAATAATCCTTCCGATTGCAATTTGTACAATGAAAGAGATCTATTTGTTTTTGTGGATCATTAGCTCGTGCACGAGTAACATTTGCAAACATAAATGGTCTTTTAAGATTATTTTGCAAATGTGAAATATTTTGAAACAATGTTGGTCTACTTAAAATATTTTGCAATTTAGAAACTTTTCGCAAATCAAAACAAAACTTAGCTAAGTGACCAACTCTACCACAAAAATCACAATGATACACATTACCATGCTTATGATGAACAATGGGTGCATGTGTGTGTACATGTGATGAAGAAGAAGCCTTATGAGATGCACATGGAGTATTAGCAATCTTATGTTTGTGTGCATCATAGCAAAATTTAGCAAGATGGCCTTTACGATCGCAAATAGAGCATTTGTAAACTTTGCTATACAAGTGTGCATAGTGTGTGTTTGATTTAGAAGTGTCAACACGGGACTTTGCACACAAGTCCATAAGTTTCTTATGGTTAATAATGCATGAATTAAGAATTGAATCTAAAGAGGTAATACGATTTTTAATATCATTCAACCCATCATTAGGCACATATGCATTAACATTAGAAGTAGAACATAAATAGTCATTTATGAAAGAAGCAGTATCATTTTGTATGTTCTCTACTTCTAACATGTCATTATTTTTAACATGACATAAGCTAGTGATGGATGAGGTTAATTTTTCATTTTTCAAATTTAACATATCATTGTTTTCTTTAAGCACAATATTTTCTTTTGCAATGACATCAAATTTGGAACCTAGCAACTCATGATCGGATTTCAAATTAACATGCTTGCTTTTTTAATCTATAAAATTATTATGCAACTTAGTGTAGGCATGCATGAATCTATCATATGCACAAGCGAGTTCATTGATGGATATATCACTATCGGATTCCGAATCGCTTACCGTACTAGGGTTATCCCCTAGTTGACGTGTGCATGATGCTCCACTATTACTTGAAGTCGATTCCGCCACAACGCGTTGAATCTCCTCTAAATCTCCTTGATGTGCTTCAAAAAGTTTCCAAATCGTGTAAGCACTATCAAAATGAGCAAGGTCGTTAGAAATACATGGTTCAAAAGCATTATGCAAGAGTTCTAACATTAACTTGTTCATTGTAAACATTTACTTATCATGATTGCTCCACTTGGATTTCTCAATTGTGGGCACAATATAAGCACAATCAATAACTTTTCATAAGTTGATATTTCTAGATTCAACAAATATTTTAAATTTAGAGCACCATTGAGTATAAGGAAAATTTTTATATTTTGGAGCAATATTTGGATTATAGCCTAAACGAAATACATTCATATTCATGATATATATGTGAATATATGCAAGCAAGACAAATGCAATCATAACTAGATTAGCACAAATAAGATAACTTGGATCTTTAACTCAAGGCGATTAGTCCTTAAATCAAAGAGCACCAAGCTCTGATACCAATTGTTAGACCCTAGAGGGGGGGGGGGGGGTGACTAGGGTCTTATGCTAATCTAATCCGAGTTTATGCCAATTAAAACTAATAACAAGTTATCGTAGCAAGTATGAAATACAACAAGATATATGAGCTAGGATAAGCAATATAAACAAAGAGATATATCCTAGCAATGAGATATATTATGAGATATATGCAAGGATATACAAATTAACACAAGGGTGAAATAAACATAAACAAAACAAGAGTGATAGTGTGCAAATAAACAATACAAACACACAATATGATCATGGAGTTCGGACCTTCCGTCCTACGTCTCCGCTCCCCACTCCCGGGGAGAAATCCACTATCACAACCGGGTTTTCTACGCTTACCCGAACAACGTTTACACACTCACACTCGGTTTTCTAGCTAAGCGAAAACTTTACAACTACACACTTGCAATCACACTCTACACCCTCTAAGTGTTGGCCTAGTCTGTGTCCTCCTCCTCAAGTGCTCAGATGCGACCTCTCCCTAGGTTCGTCAACCGACGCCACTCCTCTTTGATTCGACCCTGTCTCTCACCAACCACTCCTCTCGGTATACAAGTGTATTACAAAGTGTATCCTCACAATGAAGCTCACAAATACAAATAATTTGTTCTCTACAATAGATGAGAACACAATGTAGGCTCAAACTCTAAGTTACACTCCCCACAACCCAAATTATACTATGTATGAAATACAATAAGCTCAATGGTTGTGTGTAAATAATGAGATATAATAAAACAAACTAAACTCAAATAAATCTAGCTTATGGAAATTAGAATCAAAACAATAAATAGCTAGAATGAGTTTAGGAAAACTTCTCTATAGATCAAGAGTGAGAGAGAGATGGGTTGAATGCCCAAACTTCAATTGATGATCTCCTCAAGCTCTTGTGAAATTGTTTTCACAAAATCAAATTCTCAAATGCTTAAAAGTTTTTTAAACAAAATTAAACCAACCATAAACCCTTGTTAAAACTTTCTTAAACTTGTTTAAAACACTCTCATGGTTGTTGCTGGTAGAAGGGGGTTTGAGGGGTTTATATAGGAAGAGAAACCAACAGCAAAAACCCCAAACAAAAGACCAGAAACCCCAAAAAATTAGAAATCTGATTCTATACAAAATATGACCGTTGGGCGATCGGCGGTCGACCGTTCTTAAACTTGTTTAAAACACTCTCATGGTTGTTGCTGGTAGAAGGGGGTTTGAGGGGTTTATATAGGAAGAGAAACCAACAGCAAAAACCCCAAACAAAAGACCAGAAACCCCAAAAAATTAGAAATCTGATTCTATACAAAATATGACCGTTGGGCGATCGACGGTCGACCGCGACGGTCGACCGCGAGAGCATCCGATCGACCGTCACGGTCGACCGTGAGCCTCTGAAAAACTTTCTGAGTCTCTAGACTCAAGGGCGGTCGACCGTGGCGGTCGACCGCGAACTGATATATGCAATTGACAGGTTTGAAAACTGTTTTCTGATTTTGAAACACTGTTTAAAAATATCAAATAAATTCTAAAAATTATGAAACTTTGGAAAATGATTGTAGACATAATAATACACAAGTTATAAAAACTGGTTTTCAAAAAGGACCTCCCAAATAAAAAATATTATTATTTTACAAAAATAGTCCAAAACATAAAAATGTAAACATATGAGTTTTGACATTTTAGCTTAACTATATTTTGAAACAATACAAAATGATTATATAAACTTAATAAAAGATGTATATGATTGTTATTAAGTCTATAAACCAAGAAAATAATATTTTCACAAAATTATATATTTTGCAAACATTTCAAAAGTAAATATGATTTCATTGAACTAAATAAAATTGATATTGATGAAATCATATATATACATGTAAGTATGAAACAAAAATATATTTTATAATTATATTCAATTGTTTCATATTAAAACTTGAAAATTATCAAATCAAAACATATATGTATATATATAACTATATATATACAAAACCAAAACGTGTATGTGTGTATATGATTGAGCTTAAAGTACTAACACACATAATATAAAACCTAAACTAAATATACCAAATCAATCTTGATCTTCAATAAGCTTGACTTGGTACACTTGCGGATGAAGCTTGAACTTGAATCTTTAACTTTGAATTGCGTAGGCTTTACTCCATAATTCCGCCAACCTCCATTGGATATGATCGTGAATGTGCAATTCCATCCATCCTCCAATATATTGTTTGTCTACAATAAATAAGAAATAACGAATACTAGACAAGCAACATTAGTGGTAAATTGTTTGTTAAACATCATTAAAACAAAGAGACCAATAGGGGATTGCACAGGAGACCATTCGGGTATATTGTGATAGCATGTCAGCTATCTATTTGGCGAAGAACCAGGTTTATCATGCGCGCATGAAGCACATCGGTGTCAGATTCTACTTTGTTCGTGGCGTTTTGGATGATGGAGACGTCATATTGGAGAAGGTCCACACGAACGACAACCCTGCAGATATGTTGACCAAAGCTGTTTGAGGAGTGAAATTTGGTCATTGTTTGAAGCTTTTGAATATTCTTCAGTGTTGAGGCCTTTAGAGGCCATTTGGGTGAACTACGTTCGGCTTGATTCATTGGGCAAGAGGATACGTAGGCAGTCTTTCAGAGACAGCCGGTTTTGTTGATTCAGATTAGGGGGAGATTACATTTCAGCTCTAGTTTGGTTCCCGGACTTGTTGCGGAACTACTGGATGATTTGGTGTCAGTTCAGTTTTGGTAAAAACATTCGCCGAGGTAGAGAATTGAAGGAATGACGAAAGAGTGCAGGAAAACAGCAGAAGAATCAGCCAGGCAGACTGGCGGTCGACCGCTGCGGTCGATCGCGAACGTGCACGAAGGCCAGTGGGATTCGGAGCTGAAGGCGGTCGACCGTGGCAGTCGACCGCGGGGACCCTGTAGGCGATTATCTCTCGGGAAATCAGTTCGGTCGACCGTCGCGGTCGACCGTCGCGGTCGACCGCGAGTTTGACTGTAGGATTTGGTTCTCTGTCGGGGGTGTTCGGTCGACCGCGAGCTTCGTGCGGTCGACCGCGAGACCTGCGCGGTCGACCGTCGCGGTCGCCCCCCCCCCCCCCCCCCCCCCTCTCATTGCCCCGTGGACGTAGGCAACTTGCCGAACCACGTAAATCGTTTGTTCTAGTTGTGGTTGTGATTTGCTTATTGGTTGTGGTTTATCTCTTGGATTGTTCGTGTCACTCCTCGAAGCTTCCGCCGCGCACAACAATTAACAATTTAATTAGTGTTTAGTTACATGACCAACTATCTAAGCAATTACAATATAGGTATGAACGTCTAATTAGGGAATAAATACACCGACCAACCATCCAGTTAATAACCCCTCTATAATTATAGCTAACGTTCAACCCCAAGGCGAAAAACTAAAACAGCTGCTAGTTGTCGGCAATATTCATGCAATGATCTTTATTTCCGTTGCATGTCTAAGTTTACAAGGATGCTGGAAGTAAAAATGCATTAGTAACATAGCGGAGAAATATTCAGATGTAACAATCGATATCATATAATTTTAATAGCTTATGTTGTTCTCATCATAAACCTCGGATGCTGCCTTATTCACATGTATTTTTATTGACACATAACTACGAATTCCTATTGGCTTCGTTTAGCCAGGTGCTACTAAAATAATTGAATAAATTTTTCGTTAAGGCTTTGAGTATCCGATGAACAGCCGGAGGATCCAAGGCCTAGCCAACTTTGCCTGCTCAATGATTTTTTCATACTTCTCTGTTTGTTTGTTTTTTCAACTTTTTCTATAGGTCATAATTCATTATTTCCATTGGTCTAGTTAAGTATCCAGTCTATAAATAATGTGAGATATTGCTTACGAAACCACAAGCTATAACTGAAATATCCATACTGTGTTCTTTCTTCAAGCAAAGGAACCATGGCTGATGAATCAATTGTCGCTGGATTAGAGAAAGTTCAGGTTGAAGGAACTCAACAAACCGAAAACGCAAAGGCAAGTGAGGAGAAAACTGCTGCCCCTGGGAAAATTCAATGTGATAGCTCTAATTCCAGCGGTGACTCTGGATCGGTAAGATTTATTTAGATGCAGATATCACAGTTTTAAAAAGCCTAAACAGCTACTAGCTAGTGTATCAGTTTAATGAAGAAGTATACTATGTCGAAAAAAAAATTGATGATCATATTCTGGAGAATACACCTGAGTTTATGTAGGGAGGTACAACCGATCACATGTGTCATAACAATTAAGGCACATGTTCTGCAATCAAGAATAATCAAGGTACATATACTATAATTAGAGGTTAGCATGTTTGATATAATCAAGGGATGGTATATGACTAAAAATCATGCATTAACATCTTTCATCCTATTTTATTCCTTATTTAATTATTAATACAGGAAAGTGAGAAAGATGCATCTAAAGTGACGGGAGGTAGTCAAGAGAAGAAGAAGAAGAAGAAAGCACTGAAGAAGGCAAAGAAAACAAAGGCGACTAAGAAAAATGGGGAAGGTAATAGCGCAACTAATAAGCTCCAATGTCACAGCAGCAGCTCTGACTCTAAATCTGGGTCTGGAGGTGATAGCAGTGGCTCTGAGTCTTGCTCTGGAGATGACTCCAAATCTGAATCGAGATCTGTAAGAAATACTAACAGCATGAAATTTTTTTCCTTCTTCATATTCCTTTGTTACTTCAGGGGCACATGAGTTATATCTGCTTTCAGTCACACCCTTGTGCCCTGTTTGGTAATATAGCACACCAGTATGCAAATATTTATGGCTTAGTTACACATAGAACCCTCGTAGTATCACTATTTTGAGCTTACTACCCACGTAGTTTTCATTGTTGCATATACACCCCAGGGTTAAAATTTTCTGACTCTCTTACCCTCATATAGTCTCACTGATTTCACCAGTAGCTGTGTATGCAAAAAATATCCCTCAGGATAAAAGAAAAAAAAAGAAGAAATCTAATCCAGGCGGTGCAACTATGAAACTATAAGGGTAGTAGCTAGCAAGTTCAAAATAACGGGGGTCAAATGTGCAAGTAACCTATATTTATAAGATCAGAAATTAGTGAGTAGTTATCATAGTACATCCATCTGATAAAAAAAGATGGTTGTATGTTGTCTAAATAATAGAAAAGATTACTAATGGATGGAAAGAACCTATGTCGTTTATCGAATCTAGACATGATTCTATTGATTTGAACCCACATCTTAAAATCCTGATATTGATGTCACTTCTGAGCTAGGAAATTGTATGCCTTCTGGTACGTTTTAGGATCAGAAGCTTGTATTGGGTATAATCCATCATCGCTACTTTTTTCTGTAACTTGAGCAAAGATACTGGGATTGAACTTTTGAGGTATAACTTGGAAATATTTCAAGATAAAAATGGTCTTATACTGCTGAAGGCAAAAATCTCCATCAGATATAAGCTTTCCTTTATACTGATTAAGGCACTTAAACTTCATATTTTACTTGGTGCTCTAAAGCTTTCAGAACTCGGAAATTTCCTGATAATGCATTAAACCTGATGTATCTGAATTTTAAATGTGCATGTTGTGCTGGAGAAGTTTCAATAGACATTTGTGGGCAATCAATTTATTTATTTATAAACCAATTCTGTAATTATAATTATTCCTCTGAATTCAGGCAAACAAACATTTGGAAGAATTAAAGAAAACAGAGAAAAAGAAGGGTCTAATTGAGAAAATAAGAGAAAAACTTAGCCGAACAAAAGAAGAAACTGCTGAAATTTCCAATGAACTGAATTTGAAGAAGAAAGAAGAAGACAAGCAAAATCTTGTTAAACTCCAATGTGATAGTTCTGACTCTAGTAGTGACTCTGGCTCTGAATCTTGTTCGGTAAAATATATTCTTTACTACAAATGAACATGGATACTTCTCATGTACATACTAAGCCTATTTGTTGATTATTTTTAATGCAGGAAAATAAGAAAAATAAGAAGAAAGTGATGAAGAATAAGATAAAGAAGAAAGCAACCAAGAAAAACAAGGGAGAGGAGAAAACAGATGATAATCTCCAGTGTCATCACAGTTCGGACTCGAATTCTGGCTCTGGTGATGATAGCAGTGGCTCTAAATCTGGCTCAGGAGATGATAGCTCTGGGTCCAAATCTGGCTCTGGAGATGACTCCAAATCTAATTCTAGCTCTGTAAGAAATGCTAACATCATCAAAATTTTCATATCCTTCGTTTGATTAAGGATCCATTATTTCTTGTCACAATATAACAATATGAATATGTTTATACTTATGTTGTTCGGATTTAGAAATTTAACACAAACTCATGAAATTGCTTAATTAATAAAATTCAATTGATCAAGTACAAATCCCTTAGGAGAGATGTCATAATTTCCTTAATAATTGTAGCAAATTAGTTTTATTTTTTAAAGCTAACCGAGGCAAGATGTCCAGGGAATTTGTGAATTTAAGAAATAAGATACAAAGTGTATATGAAGAGAGAAGGTAGGTGTATGTTTACATGCGTGAATTTATAAAGTTTAAGTGGCTTATACATTTTGCTAATACTACTGCTTTCGTTCTTTCTTTCCTCTTCTTTTTTACTTAGGCAAGTGGCAAGGAAAAATCTAAAGTAACAGGAGCCAACAAAGAGAAAATGAAGGGACAAAAGATGAAGATGAAGGAGAATCCAATCGAGAATAAGGTAGAGGAACATCAAGCTGCAATGGCTGAACATGAGATTTCATATGAAAAGAAAGAAATTAAGGAAGGCCAAGATGAAGGAGAGAAAGCAAAAGAGAGTGAAGAGAAGAAAAGCATGTTTGGAAAAATCATGGACAAGCTGCCTGGATACTGCAAGAACAGTGGTGAATGAAGTGAGAGTGCCATTAATATATACTACTATATTATTACATACCTTATATTTATTATGTTTTTAATAATTACGCATGTTGGTGCGTATATGTATGTATCTATGTAATTTGGGATGTTTGGTTGTATGATTTTCCTTCTTTCGGTGTGATGTGCATTTAAGCAGTCTTTGACAGTAAACAATGTACTCCTTTATTATGCAATTCTACGAATAAATATATTGCTTGTTTAATTATTTTTCTTCTTATATAGTTTCACTATTTAGGGCATATATTAGGAGCATGATGATCCTTAGGACTTTCTGTTGGAGAATATCTTTTTGTCATGCAATTGCGAATCATGAAGTTGCAATGATAGTCCATTCTTTGAGATGCATAATCCTAAACTCTAAACTTTTGTCTTATGAGATTTTCAAATTGAATTTATCTTGCTGCAAGTAATTCATTTAACTCAACCACTTTGTGAAAATCATGGATGTGGAAGTTACATGTTCCATCACGCGAAATAAGTTGCAATTACAAATTTATTTATAACTTTAGAAAAACTCGATCAATGTTTAATCTTCAGTTCACCCACTCCAGGGAGTGATAGTTAAAAAGGATAAACAGAGAACAATACTCTTAACATGTGTCGATTTCATGAATAGGGATAAGTTATCCACCCAGTATTCCATTTAAATTTTATTAACCAAGAACTAGATAAATTACAACTTCTTGTTGTATGTGCTTCACTTACTCAACTTTTGTCTCAATGGTGTTCAATTCAAATCTCGTTTGGGTCTGGCATCAAGTAGATCTTAGAAATTACTGTTGTCATTGCACCTGAATCACATGTACAATATAGGCGCCAACCTCTTCACTAAGCATTCAATATAAGCTCTTTACTGCTATGTCAGTTTGTATGGAAAAAATCCTATACAAAAAGAAACATATCTTCCTTTCCTTCATATCACTTAAATAAAGTATTTGCTTACTGATTCTCAAGTAAGAAAATAGTTTGAAACAACAAACTACTTTTTTTAATTATAAATTCTTAGGTTAGCTACTGTTATATTAAATCGATAGGAAACTTATCTTCTATGTCTGGTACTTGATGCCAGATATATTTAAAAACATTATTGTACATTTCATATGGATGTACAAAAGATTTTAATACATTCTGTAATTTTAGACCAATGCAAAAGATAATTTATTTTATTTGAAAGTGGTTTTAAATAGGACCTGATAGAAAACTGTTAAGATAATATATGCATAGGAAGCAAGGGTAAAGGGAATTAAAATTTTATCCTCTAACACTGCTTGCAGCTTGAGATCGGGGAACTGACTGTAAATTTTTCTTAAACAATATTGTATGAATCTATAAATTAACTTTCTGACATAGATTAGTTTGCTTTATCCTACTCAGGTTGTGTGCATGTTTTCCTTTGGATCCACCCCAGACCATGAGCAACAAACTCACTTAAGGTCCATTTCTTACTAGATTTATTCGGTCTAATTTGAATTTGGACGGCTCTTATTCTATTCCTTGTTAGATTTATCTAGAGCCTACCATTGTAGAATAAAGCAATTTTTTTCACTCTCTTTGTTTTCTACTTTGTCGGCTAACATATAGGAGGTTCTTGGTGATTGTACCGTGAAACTTTTCTCTGATTGAACTATTATAGCCCATAATTGGTGTATAATGAAAGCACATTGAACTACTATAGCCCATAATTGGTGTATAGTGAAAGCATACACCCCTTCATGAATGTATGCATCCAAGATGCAGCATTAGGCATCCGAAGCTGCTGAAATGTAACATGACAGTGTATCCTACGTAATCATCAAGCTCGATCTTTTAAATAATTCTTCATCAATCTATCTTTCGTACCACCGTCATCAATCGATTATCTCCTTCATCTCCTTCACATCATGTACTTGCTCAAATCTCAGGTCTCAAACCTGCATATAAATATCTGTTATAAACTTTTCTGCAGAAACCACAAGATATATACCTTGAGTCTATAGAGGTATATCAAGAATACTTACTATTCTTCGAATTCTGAATGGCTTGCTCACACTCAATGGCTGATCGAGTCTTAGTTTCTGGATTGGAGAAAGTGGAGGTTGAAGAAGCTCGGAAAACTACGAAAGTGGAGGGAGGCATGAAACGGGACGGGGACGGCTCTGGATCAGGGTCAGACACTGGAGACAACTCTGACATGGTATGTAGTCCTTAAAAATATACTCTAGGCTATAAAATCAAAACATGTACTATGAGGTTATATAATTCTGGGGCACAATGTAATGTTAGTATCATTCTTTGCCTGAAACTAGTATACCTTGAACAAGAGTGGCTGTTATGTCAGAGCACCTAAATTTCTGGGACCAATATAAAAAAGGGTGAATTTCAAAAAACCCTTTAAGTTTGGCCAATTTGAGATAACCCTCCTAAACTTTGAACGTGTTACTCAACCCCTTACATTTGGGGTGTTTTAGAAAATCCCACAATTTTTTCAATTCACACCCGTAATAGTGTTAGATGAACTAGTAAAATGACCACAATATCCTTTTCAAATAAACACTAATTATTAGAATACATTAATTAGTCAGGAGAATTTTGGCCAAAATTGGACCAAATTAAAGGGGGTTTTGTGAAAACTATCTCTAAAATTATTAAAAAGGACATCCATCAGGGGTATTTTGGTCATTTTCGACAAACTTGATTTTCACATGCACAGTTAGATCTTACATCATTGATTAGGGAGTTTCATGAAATTTACCTTAACAAAAGTTAAGGGTGTTAAGTGAGACTTATAGAGTTAGGGGGTTATCTAAAAAATGACCAAACTTAAGGGGACTTTTGTGAAATTTACCCTAACAAAATCTGAAATAGAAACTCTGCGTCTGATATTTTGAATTTGAATTTGAATGAATAGTTGGTCTTTGCCCAACTTTTTATTCATCCAATATTTGATCACTCATCAACAAAGTCTGCTATTTTCTGTACACAGGGAAGTGAAAGCTCAGATGGAGAATTGAAAGAAGCAAAGAAAAAGGGTCTTAAGGACAAAATCAAAGAAGAACAAAACAAAGCGAAATGTAACAGTCCTGACTCTAAGTCTGGGTCCAGTGAGGATTGTAGTTCAGGATCTGAGTCAGATTCCAAAATGGTAGAGAATTCTGAATACTTGGATGGATATCAGTTCTACATATTTTTTTAGCTAATGAATATGCTACTTTTTAATCAAAACATAAGATAAGGCTTCTGATTTATTTTGTAAACTGAAAAGAGTTTAAATAAATTAAAATCACTCTATTGATAGAACATTTGATTAAAAAATCCTTGACAACATGGCACATTGCTGCTCAGAGTGATAATGCGGCACCTATGACAGTCCATATCCATCTCATTCTACAATGTTAGGTTCTTATAAAGTACTATATCTTTCCTTATATATTTCCTGTTAGATGTTAAGATGTAGAATTCATGTTCGTATCAAACTCAAAGGTGTCTTATTTTGGCACTGAAATGATAACTTGTATATAGTATATACATATGTTCATGAGTATCAGTCCGTAGCATATTTCCTTATTAAATATTTTCTTTGTAACAGGCAAGTGAGAAAGATGATTCAAAATTAACAAGCGCAAATACAGAGAAAATGAAGAAGCAGATGCAGCAAAAGAAGAAGAAAATTTTGAAAATATCAGATGAAGGGAAGGAAAAGACTTCCTCCACAGTTGCAGCAGAGGTTCAAGGAAAAGAAATGAAGAAAATTAAAGAGAAACAAAGCAAGAAGAAGAAGAGTCAAATACTTGCTGACTCTGATTCTGAATCTAAATCTGACTCTGGTGCTGACTCCAAGTCTGACTCTGAGTCAGTCGCTGAGTCTAAGTCGGATTCTGAATCCAAATCTGATTCTGGTCCTGACTCTGACTCGGATTCCAAATCTGACTCAGCTGCAGAGTCTAAGTCTGATTCAGACTCCAAATCTGATTCTGGTCCTGATTCAGACTCTGACTCTGATTCTGATTCCCAAGCTGAGTTGTCGGTAAGATACAATTAATTTACTTACATGCATGCGTGCGCATATTATAAACATAAGGCTATAAATACCTGGAAATAACAAATAAATCACATACAATCACTTGCTTGATCACAATTATAAACGTTATATACTTCTAAAGTATCGCATGTTTAAGTGACATGTCTTTCCTTTAACTCAGAAATCCAAGAAACATAGTTCCAAGGAAAAAGGTAAAAGGAAGAAGAGGGGAGTCAAGGGACTGGAGAACAAAAACAAGATCATAACCAACACCAAGATGGATGAATCGACTGCAACCAAGGATCAAACAGAGATGGCAACTATTGAAGAAAGGATGAAGGAGGAGATCAAGTGCAATGAAGTGAAGAACACTGAGGAGTAAATTGGGCAGGCAAAGACGAAACTCAATATCCATTATAATGATATTATATGTGATGTTTATGTTTATGTGTATATAATCTCTTGCTTCCATTCATGTTGCTTTTTCCAGCATTTTATGTGGTTCTATCAAGTGTTTGTGACATTTTATGTACTGAACTGTATGCACTATGAATAAATTGGTTCTTTGATGTTAGTAAATATTTGGTTATGCTTTTGTTGGGTATACGAGATGTTACATTATTTAACAAATAGTATGTCTTATTTATCAGAATAATCTGTTGAGTGCTTCAATATAATTGTGTAACAAAATGGACGGGTCTTAGTATTAATTTACGTTATCTTATACCAAAAAATGTGTTTTTCTAAAGGGTTTTTACCTACGTACACTCCAAAGCTAACCAATTTACAGATTTGTCCCCTGAAATCTAACTATTTGCCAATTTTCCCCCACATTCTTTAACATTGTGTTAAAATACTCTTCTTAGCAAAAGTGTTAATTTTCAAATAGAGGAAGAGAAAAATGACCAAATTACCTTTCCTTTCCATCTCTCTCCCTAACCCTGGCAAAAGCCCCTCTGGGACCCTGATGCCTCTCAGTTTCACTCCTCTTTGTGTGGGTGGTCTCCCCTCTATAAACATATTTGGAAAGTAATCTAACTAAGGCGGTATATTTGTCTTATTTTAAAAAATAGTAACTAAAAATATGAAAATTTTGGAGGGGCGTATTTCCACTCAGAATTTCTAGAGCGTTAGTTTAATGAGATTTCATTCTATCAAAACGCTCCGTATACGAAGGCACAATTTGCACCTTTCATGGGGGTAGAGGGGGAATTTCATATTGCATTTTAATCCACTATGGAAGAATATAGGGGTAAATTCGAAAAATAGCAAGGTTTGAGGAGTAAATCTGCAAATATGATAGATGTAGAGGTACGGACAGGTATAAAAACCCTCTTCGTACATAAATAACTAAAACGTAGCGGTCGTTTGTGCAAAATCATCACTCCCACCCCTCTACAAGTGCCAAAATCTCATAAACCCTCGCCTCTCCCCTTCTTCTCAATCCCAAAGCTCCTCCAATGGCGACCTCCACAAACCCTAACGGCCACCCCAACCTCACCCCAGGAAGAAAACCCCTCGGTTTAATGGCGAACGCGATGAAGAGGAAGGAGAGCTTCTTCCAGTTCTTCTTCATGACTGGAATCCTCATGCTCAGCCTTCGATCTCTCGGCCAGAAGTACCGAATCCACGATCTGACCAACGATAACTACGAGCTCAGGCAGGAGGAGGAGTCTCTCTCGATGCGCATGGCGTCCATCAAGGACGCGCTCCTTCGCGAGGCGGCGCTTGATTCTTCTGGGCTGCTTGCATCGCAGCTCCGCAGGCTATTCCAGGAGAAGAATTAAGGTAAAGTAGATTTTTTGTTGTTGTTTTCTTGCTGATGTGATGTTATTCATGGTGGTGTTCTCGTCAGTGAATTGGGATTGTGAGATCGATTTGATCTTTTATATTTAGGGATTGGTTTGTTAAGATTTGGTGTAGATTAATGAAGAGAAATGGGGGTTCAGGGGAAGAAACAAAGACTAATCAGAGAAGAATTTATTTGGAATTTTTTCCCCGTTTAATTGGGGATGGTAGCTGAAGCAGTGAAGAAGGAGATGATAGTGGGTAACTCAATGGAGGAGATAACCCTAAATAGGAATGAACAGAAGCATAGGATTCATGTAGCCTGATCCCAAAATTTGAATAGGAATCCTATCAGGACAGCCCACATGCGAGCAGGATGTTCTGAACCATACAAGGGATTGGTGCAATTGCTAAATTGCTCTCCACTAACTCCTTGTATCGATTGGATCAGCCTGCTCACAGGCGGGCCGTTCTGATATGCTTTATTCCCTGCTATCTCAATATCGCTTTATTGAGATTAGCAATAGGGAGGAGTCGGGATAAGAAAGATATAGAAGAAAGACTCATGGAAAGATCTATCCTTTTTGGAGAGGTGAATATAGGCTAGTGTTGTCTTTTGTTATTGATGACTGTAGATATGTTGTTAGTTATTTCATCATATTCTTGGAATGGAATTATGGATCATAATTGTCCGCCCAGAATCCATTACTTGCACAGACCTTAGTAGAGCGTTTTTACAATAAGTTATTAGTACCTTAGTATTCAGATGTTTGGAATACAGAAATTCATAGTTGTATTTACTGGTGCAATTTACAATTGGTAGTTACAATTGCATTTGCAGCTATTTGTTTCATTGCAATTGTAGCGCCTTGCAACTGTAGTTGCAAAAAGAACCTCTTATTGCAAAAATGATTTTGCAATCAAAATGGTCACATATTGTTTTTCGCAAAGTAGTCCTTTTTGTATTGCAAAAAAAACTGCAATTTAATGTAACAAATAACAGAAGCTGCCTTTTGCAAAATTACACCTGCAGTTGCAATTTTTCTACATCCCAAACAACCTCTATATCCATTTCTAAAAACAGCTTCTACTTTATTCTTTGAATAAGTGTCCACACTTATTAACTTCCCAATTTAATGCATAAAACTTGTGTGAATATTCTGTCTTATTACTTAAGTCAGTCTTGCCTGTATATGAATATCGTCGTGCATGTCAAGTCAATCTTGATTGTACTATAAATATTGTCATACATGTTGTACTGGCATTGCAGGTTATGAAATATTTTGACACACTGAAAAAGGATGTTTGAATCGATTAGCCTTATATTTGAATGCAAATTTTAGAAATGAAATATCTCGAGGGGATCATGTATGGAAGAGATTCAAGTACCATTATGGTCTAGGTCTACAATTTAAACTGATGGAATATTTTTAGGAAGTTGATCTTACTGTGAACTTGCCAACTAAGTGTCAAAGCTATGTAGAGCCTAGAGTAAGGAAATAGGAAAGTAATTAATAGGATTAAGTTCTTTTGCACAACGAGAAAGCAATGGAGAGACCACTTTTTCAATTATAACCGTCTATTATTTGGTGGGCAATTATCATTTTCAGAGTGTAAAATGGAAATGTGTGGAAATCATGAGTTTGAGGTAAATCTTAGATTTTGAATGAATTATAAACCACTAAATAATAGATGGTTGTGATTGAGGAAGTTGAACTCCAATAATTTTTGGCAATAGAGATCCAAATCTGTGATGATTATGAGAGGAGGTGGGGCACAACACAAGAGACTGGAGAGATAAGTGGAAGTTATGCAACCAGACAAACATTTAGTGCTTTTCCCTCTCCTTTGCTTTTGAAAAGTATGATAAGTTTTCTATTGAAACAAGTCCAAATTTTATTTAACACTGCATTAAGTAGTGGTTACTTTATTCCTGCTATTAGCCATTGTTTTAAAAAACGATTTGGGCAACTGCCTAAGTGGCCTCTTAAACCTAAGTGGTACCTAGGCCGTCCATAAGTCTTAGGAGGGCCTACAGGAGAACGGGCTACTTATGCAGACTATGTGGTGTTAGAAAGAGATATATTGCTCACTTAAGCATAGTAATGATTGAAGAAAGTTTGCCAACTTAAAATGTACTGGAGATCAAAAACTTTATGTCCAAGTCTGTCTCAAGTAAAAACAGTTAGGACATGATTTAAATATTCGAAAATGATCATTTCTCTCTCGCTATTAAAAATGTCTATGTGTTGCTTAAGCGTCCACCTAGGCACCCAGGTGCTAGGCGCTAGGTTTGACGCCTAGAAATGTTTAGCGCTTTCTAAAACGTTGCTATCAGCCACTTGCACAGTGCTTAAGGTCTTGTAATATTACTTGATCACAAGCACTATTATTATTAGCAAGGAAGCTCATAGGTTCGTAACCTAAGCAAATGGTTAACAACCTTGAATTCTGTTACCTTTAACACGTGACTTCTATAATTTGAAAAAGGAAAATATCTAAATATGATTATAATCAGTTTCACTAGTGTACAACTTCACATCCTTTTGACAACCATGTCCATAAAGATGTCCATCACTTAACATCAAAGAATATTCTGCTACTGCAATAAAATTTCTTCCACCTCTGTACCAAGTGAGGTCATAAGTTCCTTTATACTTCTTACACATCCTCAGGTTTTGCGAACAACCATGTCCACCTTGAAGTCCATCACATAAACTTTGTTTACAACCCGCATTGCTAATTAACCTGATCTGCAGTCTGAATTGAGTGAGCCAAATCATACTTAACTTGTTTGGGTAATATATATCTTGTTATGCATAATCTAGGCATAATGTAACCATAAGAAGTTCCTTGGATGCTTATGTATCCTATAATGAACGAAAATATGTACACACATGGACATACATGTGTGTGTGTGTGTGTGTGTGTGTGTGTGATGTGTGTGTGTATTATATCCATGGTTATATATAAATTATACACACAATCGTTGTTTTAAATATCGGCCTACATGACCTATATATCGTCTGATATGTTGTTTTATAAATCTTGCCGCAAAAATGTATGGAGCCATATTGTTTACTGCTTTTGGCAATTTTTGGCGACATCAGTATTCTTTGATATATCAGCTTATATTTCAACTTCAAAAATATCGCAAAATGTTGTAATATCGATTTGGGCTTATAATTTTTTTAAAGTCTTAAAGTCCCACATAAAAATTGGGTTTTCATGGTGGATGTTATGTTAAGCTTTGACTCAGAAGATGTCCAAAAAGGTTTAACTTGGAGTTACATACAAAATAAGTTCAGTCCTAGCATTATACATATTGGTAAGTTCTTTAATAATTTCGCGATTTAAACATGATTAAAAGAACACTTTCTTCATAGCTCTACTACTATGTGATGCATCAATTATGAACATCTATATATACACATTATCAGACATGATGCCTTGATATTTACTAAATATCCCTGACCTAATATCCGCCATCAAGTGTGGAATTTTCCTATCCTACATGTTCCTGACATCCAACACTTACAACACTGCATAATTATCAAGGCAACAAGGGCTACCATTACAAAAAACAACATGATTCACCTAATGCATCTGTTCGTAACATGCATAATAACGCATTCCCATGTCTGCACCACAATCAAAAGCATACAATTAACCAGCCAACGTTGTTCAAGGCCCTTATACTGGTTTCGATGAACCTCTCTATTAAAGCCAGCATCATTACTGATATGACGCTAGTCTCATAAATGTTACACTTTCTGTCTAAAACAATTTCACTTGTCTTATCTTTCTCTCGCTCTTGCTTCAACGCAAGCATAGTATTATTACTTGCTTCACTGGTTTTCTACTTATTTATTATTTTCCTCCCAAACCTTATATTATCATTTGAACAGTTAGAATCATGAGATAGAGAAATAATTGATATAGGGTTTAAATAAGGAATAATGCCTGTTATCTGAATTTAGAGCAAATCCTATGTGCTGAAAGAATTTATCTAGCAGGATATGTTTGGTTGATCTACACCGTGTTGATATTTCAAACCCTTGTTGGATATGTTTCTGATACTTTGATACTCTGCCACTTGAAGAATACATGTCAGGTACTTCTTTTTCTACAAGAACTGGCCCTTATCCCAAAATTTTGGGATCGGTACATTAATCCTAGTCTATTAGGTTTGATTTTAATATAGATCTGAGATCTGACTAGATTTTACGTTGACTAGTGGGTACCTAATACAACTCTCTTTTATTCTTGTGGGACAGCCAGTGAAAGATAAATATTAATGCACAATATTGCCAGAGCTTGGATACTCCTTTTGATATATCCTAATATTTACTACATCTAAGATATACATCTAACAATTAAGTTGGGAGACATGTGCGTGAATGATCAGTTCAGGGTTTTATTTGTTTCTGAAAATTCATTGCATTTCGATAACTTGTGCAGATCCTTAAATGGAGTATAATTTTATTTAACTATTTTTTATATATAAAACATTACAAGTATCCTAGACATCTTCTCTGTTAATTCTTCCAATCTTGCAAGTTCATACCACAAATAATGGTAATTAGTGGACACATACATTTATCATGTCATATCCATGGGATACTTTACCTTCGAGTTTTTAAAATTTCCACATACTTTGGGTGCTTCTTTATTTGCCTCTTTACAAGCTTTTGGTACTACACTATCAACAGCAGTACCTATTTTCTGTGTGCAGCTTGAAATTATCATTTTTTTCTTTTTTTTTTGGATCAGATATTCAGCTTGAAGTTATCTGCTCATCTATGCCTTCTTTCGTTCGATCATTCTATATTCAGTTTTGAGCGTTTTTTGTTTGACTCCTCTCATTTTAGCTTTCTCCAAGCAAGGTTTTAAATGTCGTCCGACATGTCCGACATGTCGGCCGACATATCGGTTTGAGGGCTTGACCGACACGACATGGACGTTTTCAACTCGTATGTTGGTTTTCAGGGCCAAATAGGAAATATCATGGTCATATCTGGCATATCGGCCTATTTTTTAGCTTTGAAAAATCGGCCGATATGGTACTTTTTTTTAAGATCTGTTTTTTGTTATCGGGTTTGAGTTTAGTGATAAATACTCAAACCCGTTTGCAGGCTTATTGAGGCGCGCGCCTCGGGCGCGCCCCGGGCGCGGGGCGCTTCGGCCTAGGGAAATGCGCCCTGCACGCGAGGCGGGGCGCTGCACGTAGCGAGGCGCGCGCCTCGCGTGCGCCTCACTTGCGCCTCGCTCGCGCCTCGCGTGCGCCTCGCGCGCGCCTCACATGCGCCTCACACCTGCGTTATGTAACATACTCTTTCTTCTATTTTTTTAAAATAATTTACATGCACATAATTGTTAATCACTTAATTTGATGATTTAAATACATGTTTCTTGTATCTTTTTTGTTACTTTAAAAATTCAGTTAGCATAATTTGATGATTTAAGTTGATATTCTCATAATTTTGGATGTAGGTAACTAATATGTTGCTTATATGTTTCTGCCTTATGATGTTGGCAAATATTAGTTTGAGTTATGCGCCTCAATTAGTAAGGCGCGCGCCTCGTTGTGCGCTTTGCGCATGGTGCGCGTAAGGGACCTTTGCGCCCCGCATTGCGCTTTGCGCCTCGATAACACTGCCCGTTTGACCTGTTCTCATGTTTAAGGGTTTCTTTATGAACCCATAGAAAGAATTTATGAACCCAAATCCAGTGTTATCGAGGCGCAAAGCGCAATGCGGGGCGCAAAGGTCCCTTACGCGCACCATGCGCAAAGCGCACAACGAGGCGCGCGCCTTACTAATTGAGGCGCATAACTCAAACTAATATTTGCCAACATCATAAGGCAGAAACATATAAGCAACATATTAGTTACCTACATCCAAAATTATGAGAATATTAACTTAAATCATCAAATTATGCTAACTGAATTTTTAAAGTAATAAAAACGATACAAGAAACATGTATTTAAATCATCAAATTAAGTGATTAACAATTATGTGCATATGTTTATAAATTGTCACATAAAAGACTAAGAAATATAATTAACAAACATGATTGTTCATAATTTTCTAGTTAGTATTCTTAATTGATATTTGCTACTTAGCATGAAAAGATGAAGAATGAATGTAACAATTACATATTTACATGTTTATAATTTGCTAGTTAGCATGATAATTAGAGAATGAAGTTACAATTAGCAAACAAGTATACTAAATTACTAATTATTGTTTCCTTTTTATAGGTTAAACATGAAAAGATGAAAATAGATTAGCAACTAGTAAGAAAGAGTATATTACATGATATAAATATGTAATTATGTAAATTATTTTAAAAAAATAGAAGAAAGAGTATGTTACATAACGCAGGTGTGAGGCGCGCAAGTGAAGCGCACGCGAGGCGCGCGCCTCGCTACGTGCAGCGCCCCGCCTCGCATGCAGGGCGCATTTCCCCCAGGCCGAAGCGCCCCGCGCCCGGGGCGCGCCCGAGGCGCGCGCCTCAATAAGCCTGCCCAAATCCATATATTATTTACTTTTTTATATGTTTAGTCTATAGAATTTATAAAGTATGCTTATATTGAATTTATGAATGCTTAGATTACATTTAGGACATGATATTATACATATACGCACTACCCGATATAACAATCCGATATTTAGTTAATGTCCCCTGATATATCCCTGATTTTCGCTATCCGACATGGATTTCAGCCATCCGACATCCGATATTTAAAACCTTGTCTCCAAGTAATGCTTCATTCATTATAAAATTTAGGCCCCTTTCATTTCAAATAATCTAATAATTTCTAAATCTCAAATTATGCTGTCACTTCTTTTTGATGCAGCTGTCTGCAGGTTCATTGTTGCTCAATCATTTGAGCTGCGATTTGGTGGTTTTGACCTGTTCGCTTGATTATGTAATACTGGAGTATGATGTACCTTGTATTTCTTCATCCAGATTTCAGCAAGTTGAGTGTGCAGATATAATGTTGAGATAGAATTCTATCTTTACTCTCATCTTTTGAATGGCCTGGTAGAATTTGATCCGAGTTACTGTATCTACTT
>NC_033800.1:81436933-81465163 GCF_001876935.1 Asparagus officinalis
GTAAATCAACTCAACTTCTTTTGTATTGGATGTAAACTACAAAGCTTTGTGTGTCTCATGGATTAGATTGCGTTAAAAAAAATTCTTACTACAAATGAAAGAAATAGGTATTCAAGCAAGCTGTTGCGTTGATGTTCGTATTGTTGCAGTAAATACTGGTGGATGGGAGCCTACGCCCTCTTTGCTTTTTATTAATGTAGAATTTGAAGTGCGGGGTGAAAAGATTCAAAACATAACATTATGTGTGAAATAACACAAGTTTTAAAATATTAAAATTTTAAGAAAATATTAGATAATCGAATATCCAAACTGTCATAATTGATTTGTTTAGTATGCCGCCGGAAAAGTTGTTTGATTTCTCTAAAATCATTTTCCAATTCTTTGAACAACAATCGAAATATTTGATAATTGTTTAATCAAATATCACTGGGAGTATGTTTGTTTGTGTAGAAGTAATTGAGTATGTTTGTTTGTGTAGAAGTAATTACGATGTCTTTGAAGTTAAAGTATCTGTTTCTTTCCTCTACTTCTGAGAAAAAAAAACATGTTAGTTTTTCTGAGAAGCTACAGTCATTTGTTTAAGACATTTGTTTCTTAAACGCTAGAGCGGTGCTAATATTGTGTTATTTTCCTTAAAAAAAATTCACCCTCAAAGCTCAAAAAGTAGCTAAGTAGCAGGTGAAATGCACATGAATTTCGGGAAAAAAAATATTTTTTAATAAAAAATTATTTATTAGTTACTTTCTAATTATATTGCATTGCTACCTAATCCAAAAAGGTAAATGACAAATAAAAAGTACGATATTTATTATTTTAAAAAATATGTGAAACAAATAAGGAAAAATGTGTCCAGGCCCCAAAAGTGGGAACTTCGTGTGACTAGCCCCCCTGTATTTTGCCCCATGTGTCACCAGTAGAGAGGGCATAGCAGTGGACCCGGCAAAGGTTACGGCAGTTCTTGATTGGGAGTCACCGAAGACGGTGACAGAGATTCGCAGCTTTTTGGGTTTAGCTGGATATTACAGAAAGTTCATTCAGGACTTCTCGAAGATTTCGGCGCCGATTGTACACCTTAAGAGGAAGGGTGTACAGTTCATATGGAGCATGGAGTGTCAGAAGGCCTTTGATATTTTGAAGGCTAAGTTGACTACATTGCCAGTTTTGACTATTCCGAGCAGCGACAGGACATCCGTCATGTATTCAGATGCATCGTTGGCAGGCTTAGGAGGCTTAATTTTGCCCCATGTGGAATAGCCCCAAATACGCATAGTATTTGCGACGAGGCCCCGAATTGACTCTTTTCAGAAAAAGCCCAGCGGAAGTTACTATCTTGCCCTCTGATGGGACTGAGCTGGGTTAATGTGCCCCTCACCTTTACAGTACTCTCCCTCTCTTTCTCTCTCTTCCACCTAGCACCGTCATCAAGAACTCTTCATCTTCCTAATTTCTGTACGAATTTCAACGTTTCTAGGGTTTTCGCCGGAAAAATATCGTCGTCTACGGAAGAATCCAGTAACGACTACGAGGTCGGGCACCGAGCCGAGTTGGAAGGAAAAGGCGCTTCATCAGCGGATGGCAGCGCGGAGGAAGCTACGGAAGCTACGAAAACCCTAATCGAAATGCAAAAGGAGGCATTACAATGGCGAGACCAGAAAAGGAGGACGACAATGGCTGGGCGTACCAACGAACCCCCCTCAAAAAAACAGTAAGTGTTATGTTATACTGCGAACAGACAATGCAGATTAACCCAATATTGTTAGTTCTAGGCTTTGTCCAATGTTAGTTCTAAATTTATACCAACGTTAGATCTAGTTTAAGTCCAATGTTAGTTCTAATATGAGTCCAATGTTAGTTCTATAATATTACGTGTTAGCTCTATTTTGTTCCCGTTAGTGCTAGGTCTAATATTGTTAGTTCTATTTTGTTCCCGTTAGTGCTAGGTCTAATATTGTTAGTTCTATTTTGTTCCCGTTAGTGCTAGGTCTAATATTGTTTCATATGTCTTATTGAACTTACAAATTCGAAAAAAATTTGCAGGGAAAAAATTTCTCTAAAGGGCTCAGCAGAAACAATAAGGTTAACGGCCAATATCGGGGCTTATTGGGGATTTATGAAACGCATTGCCTGAAGATCCGTCAGTGGCATAGGGATGCATACTGCGGTTCTATATTTCAACACTACATTTTATTTGGGGCTTACGGATGAAGGATAGACTGATTATGCCAACCAGTGCAGAGCTTAAGAAGGAGTTGCTAAATGAAGCGCACCGTACTCGGTACACAGTACATCCAGGGACTACCAAGATGTACAAAGACCTGAAGAGACGTTTCTGGTAGAGTGGTATGCGGAAAGAGATTGCAGACTATGTGGCTAAGTGTTTTTCCTGTCGGCAGGTGAAGACAGAGCGTCAGAGACCAGTAGGATCACGTCAGCTTTTAACCATTTCGGAGTAGAAGTGGGTGGACATTTCTATGGACCTTATTGTAGAGTTGTCGAAATCGAAGAAAGAGAATGATTCGATTTGGGTGGAAAATGGATAGACTGATGAAGCCAATACATTTTATTCCAGCAAGGACTAACTATACAGCTGAGATGTATGCGAGGATACTTATTCAAGAGACTATTCGACTTCATGGAGTCCCAGATGCGATAGCATCAGATTGAGATTTCAGTGTTCATTCCACATTTTTGGAAGGGTTTCCAGGATTTCCTTTGGGTAACATATTTATCGTACTATGGTGTATTTCATCCACAGACGGATGGTCAGACAGAGAGAGTGAATCAGGTGTTGGAAGACACATGTTGAGGACCTGTGTCATTGACTTTCAAGGCAGTTGGGAAGATCACATTCTATTGATAGAGTTCGCTTATAACAACAGTTACCAAGCGACGATCGATATGACCCCGTATGAAGCAACGTACGGGAGGCCTTGCAAAATCGACTATATGTTGGATAGAGCAGGAGAAGAATTTAATACTTGGGCCAGAGCTTATGAGACAGATTACTAAGGAAGTAACATTGACCAGAGATCAGATTCTAGCCGTTTAGAGTCGGCAGAAGAGCTATGCAGATAAGAGGCGAAGATCCTTGGAGTTTCAGGTTGGGGACTCAGTTATGTTGAAGGTATCGCCTATGAAAGGCGTGCAACGATTCGGATGACGGAGGAAGCTTGCGCCGAGATATATTGGACTATTCCAGATTTTGGAGCGCATTGGAGTTGTGTCATACAGACTAGATCTTCCAATATCGATGGCTAGTATACACAATGTATTTCATGTTTCTATGCTCAAGAAACACTTGCATGAGGAGGAGCAGCAGTGAGTGTTGGATGCACCAGAGATTGAGCTTCAGGATGATTTGACTACTATTAAGATTCCGGTTCGTATTCTTGCCAGAGAGGACAAGAGGTTTAGAAACAAGGTAATTCCCTTGGTGAAAGTTCAGTGGAACCGGAGAGGTATTGAGGAGATTTCTTGGGAGCGCAAAGAGGATTTGCGTCGCGACTATCCACACCTGTTAGAACATGTAAATTAAAATTTTTATGATATGTATCTTATATGATGTTTTATATCTTTGGTTATATTTACATTTAACACTAGAATGGGAATATTCACGCTAAATTCTTAATCTTTCGGAACACATGGTATATATATGGGGGGTTCCTTGTTTGGATTTTTCACCCGATGTACTAGTTTCCACTAGATTAGGGTTTGAGCGGGAATATTACCATTTTAGATCGTTAAGTATAAATATCTCTATATGTTTATCTGGAAATTCATGTGGTGAGATGCGTATGGTTTCCGAATTTCGAGGACGAAATTCTTCTAAGGGGGGAAGAATGTAGAACCCCGTAAATTTTTTATATGAATATATGTGAATTATTAGTAAATAAATAATTCTTTTATGATAAATAGCTTGAGGCCATTGATGTACATGATAACAAGTTATTTGAGATGATATGAGAGTATGAGTGTAGAGTTTTGTGCGTTGGTTTTGCAAATAAGTAAAACATGCACAAAAACAATATTGTTCCAGATCAGTCGACACATCAGTCGACTGACTATATCGGTCGACACATCAGTCGACTGATATGCTGATTTCCAGTTTTTACAGGTTTCGGGTCTGTTTTGTTTTGGTTCGGGTTTGGGTCGGGTTTAGCTGTTTGTATATATCCTTCTTCACCCGAAAACATCCCCTCTCATCCTCAGATCAGAGAAACCCTAGCCCCCTCTCCCCTCTCTCAAACCCTAAGTTGTTCTTGGTGATTTGGGGAAGAAATCGGAGGATTTTCGGCGGGATTTTCAATTTGCAGCGAAAGGAATCACTCCCCCTCAGATCCAGGAGCTCTTCATCACCCCAGAGGCGAGTAACAATCTCGTCCCACTCTGATCCCTTTTGTTTTTACACGAATTTATTGAGTTTATGAGTTTTGATTTAGCCCAAAAACGGTATTTTTGTACAAATTTAACGAAATCTTTATGTTATATGCAGGTGGGGCTTTTGAGCCTTCTCAGTTTTTATAAAGAACCAACAATGTTTTTATTAAACGAGCATTCTAGTTCTGAAATGTGATTTTGAAGAGATTTAACATGAGTTTTGTTTCTACATGAGATTTAAACATGAGTTTTTTTTTCAAAAAAATGATTTAAAACATAAAGCTACACATGTTAGCGGTTTTGTTTCATGATATTCCTTATGGAATTTCTGTTTCAGTTTAGTTCTTATATGTTAATATCAGTATCTTCATACTTGGGTATTGCATGGAATGGAGTTTAGATCGAATTTAGGGATATATAGCCAATCTGTGCAGAGGTTCATGCCAGTCTGTCGGTCGACTGATAAAGTCGACGACGGGCACCATTTTTTTAGCCATCAGTCGACAGATCAGTCGACTGACGAGGCTGGTTTATTTTCCCAGTTTCTCAGTCGACTGGTCAGGTCGACTGTGCGAGCTGCAGGCTGTGCCTGCCTGAGCCTCACATCGACATATGAGTCGACTGACGTCATCAGTCGACAACATGCAGTCGACTGAGATGAGCCCTGTTTACAGATTTTGATCTGCTCTTGCATAGTTGTCTTTTCGGGGTCGCCTCGATAACCTGACCGCTAGCTTATCATGTAAATGGACTTATCTGCTACATGTGCGGGTTCGACTTATGTCACAAGTTTAGACATGTACACCGAGATTGCGCGGTGAGTCTTAGTTTATGTATATCTGTCCGCCTTACTTTTTCACAGTTATACCAGTCCTTGTGTTGCCGACAAGCATTACTTAATAGTCCTCTGTGTTGGACATACCTCTTAGTCCTCGTGTTGGATACGCATAGCTATTTAATCCTCGTGCTGGATATGCATTACCATCCGGTCCATGCGTTGGACAACGGTCACATCCGGTCCATGCGCTGGACAACTGTCACATCCGGTCCATGCATTGGATAACGGTTATATTCAGTCCATGAGTTGGACGTTTACTTCATGCAGTCCATGAGTTGGACGTTTAATTTATATAGTCTATGTTTTGGACACTTAATCGTTTTCAGACATGACACTTATTGTGGCCATGACGCGATTACACTTATCGGTAGAGATGGGTTTGCATTCGTTTCCTTTATTGTTTCTTGTATTAGATCTCGGGTTTAGTATTTAGGGATTTACAATTTGAGATACAAGGTATATACATGAGGGTTTCCTTGTTTGGATTATTTCGCTCGACGTACCTATGCTCGTGTTGTAATTTCCTAAGTATAAAAATCCATTGTTGTTAGGATAAATGATTTATAATATTATGTATTAACTGTACTTTCATATACATCGAGCCCTATCCCTTGGGGTTGGTTGTGATGTTGCTCGCTAGCGCTTTGACGCTCGTTGTCCCTCCCCCTTTCAGGTAACGAGCCAGGAGCCCGGAGAGTCGCAGGTTGATGGCGATGTACTTTAGCTCAGTCATCTATTTAGTTATATTTTATTTATGGATCTCCACTGTAGATTTTGTTGAGACATTTGAGGACTTTATTCTAGATGTTGTAAAGGCTGTGTGCCTTATTTCCTTTACTCAGACTTGTTGTACTTGAGACTTGTAAGAACCCCAGTTTATTCATTTCAGACATTGACTTTGTATTTCTGTATGTTGGATGACGAAATATGATTTTGATTTCTATCATTTTGTCAGTCATATTTTGTATTATCTTTTACTTGCTTTTGTACCTACACCTGTTATTGACTCTTCTCAGACTTGTTGTATTTGAGACTTGTTAAGAACCCCAGTTTATTCATTTCAGACATTGACTTTGTATTTCTGTATGTTGGATGACGAAATATGATTTTGATTTCTATCATTTTGTCAGTCATATTTTGTATTATCTTTTACTTGCTTTTGTACCTACACCTGTTATTGACTCTACTAGAGTGATAGAATTGTGATGGTGAAACATGTTATTGCACGGTGTGGTGCATGGCAGGTTTGACATCCTTGGTTTCACCTTGGACTGCAGCCTTGTGTGAACCCAGGGGCGTCACAAGACCATCTTGAGTTTACTGTCAAGGCATGAGCATGACATCTAGCTTCAATATTTGCTATAAAAAGACTCTACATATACCTTAACCTCTCTTATAATTCTTGACACATCCCTTCTATTCTTCCCCATAGTACCTTGGTTTATATAATTCCATAGCATCCATACAGCCACACAAAAACATCACAAGTTCTCTAGTCTCATTGCCTCTATCACCAATTGCATCCAATCCAAAAATCAAGATTGCCTTTCATAGTTACAAAGCAACAACAAATCAATCCCAACCAAGCATTTCTTGCTATTTTGCACGAGAACAATGCATGATTTTGATCTTCCCCAATCTTACCACAAGCTACACAATGCAAATCACGAGCAATTAGATTATGCTTTACTGGTAGAAAATTGTAATTTAATCTCCATATAAATACTTTTATTTTGTTTAGTATCTTTAGAGACCAAATTCTCTTCCAGTAAATCAAATCTCTAAAGCTCGACGATTCTGCATAAGAGTTATCACCCAAATGATTTTGCACAGAAACCACTAATTTATAAGCACTCTTAACGGTGAGCGAGCCATAATTATCGTAATTCCACAATAAGGAATCTTGAGTAATAGTAATACTCAAAGGAATTCTTAAAATGGTCTGGACTTCATGAAAGAAGAATTTTTGAAGAAAGTCCATCCGCTAACACCTACTTTCTTAATCAATTAATTCTTTTACCGACATAGGTCTTTCGACAATGTTGCAATAAGAGACGGGCTTAAAAAACCAAGGCACTTGAATCCATGGATTCTCCCAAAATACACACAGTGCTTTCGTTGCCAACACGCCATCACATCTCCTTAGATAAAAGGTCACTTTCAGCTAGAATACTTCTCCCAAGGTAAGATGAATTATTGCCAATCTCAACATCTAAGAAATTCCCATGCCGAAAATATTTATCCTTCATAACTTGGTAGACAAGGGATGACTGATTAGTGATTAATCTCTAGCCTTGCTTTGTAAGTAATGCCACATTAAAAAGTTCTATGTCTCGAAATCCTATTCCACCTCACCCCTTTAGAACACACAAATTTTCCCATATACACCAATGGATCTTCCTTTCATTCTCCCCATAACCCCACCAAAGTTTTGCAATAACGAAATTAGGGACTTGCGCATGGAAGAAGGCATAAGGAATACACTCATTAAACAAGTCAGGATTGATTATGCCATTGCTTTGATAAGAATTTCTTTGCCCACCTTAGGCAATAATTTCTCTCTCCAACCCTGCAATTTCTTCCAAACTTGGTCAACAAAAAAAGTAAATGTATTTTTCTTGCTTCTACCAATTTTTGTGGGAAAACCAAGATACGTTTCATGTTTAGTCACCTCAATAATATTGAGAATGTTCTTTATATGTTGCCTCGCATCATGATTAGTATTCAGACTAAAAGAAATGGCTGACCTACTAAAATTGACACCTTGACTCGAACATCTTTCGTACTCTGCTAATATACTCGAGACAACTGCTGCATTAAGGTGATTGCCCAGGGTGAATATAAGGTTGTCATCTGTAAAAAATAAATGATGAATGCTTGGACCTTCCCTGCTAGCTTTCACTCCTTGAATTAAACCCTTTCGCTCCGCATCAAATAATAAACAAGACAACCCTTCAGCGACAATGAGAAATAGATATGGTGAAATTGAATCTTCTTGTCTCAGTTCACATGATGGATGAATTTGTCATGTTTCACTCCATTTATAACAACAGAATAGGAAACTTCTATTGATATAGTTGTATGGTCATTAAAATAAGACTATTATTTTAGCTTACAAAGACCTTAGTTATATTTCATTATTTTGAAGTACGAATATGACAAGATGCCCTATCAAAAGTATATTAAATATCTCAAAATATAGTATATACAAAAAAATATATCTAGAAGTGATTCCGATGGAGACCCTTAGAGATTAGAGGAGTGGACCTTTGTCATCACTCTACCCAGCAGGGAATGAACAAAAGGCACTCGTAGATATATTTGAACAATCGGAAGCTAACAAATACATAAAATTAGCCAAAATAAGTGTTTATATCCATCCTAAAAAAGATGAGGAGAGAGAGAGAGAGACACTTATATCCATCCTAAAAAAGACGAGGAGAGAGAGAGAGAGAGAGAGAGAGAGAGAGAGAGAGAGAGAGAGAGAGAGAGAGGGGAGAGAGAGAGAGAGAGAGAGAGAGAGTTGGCTAAGGATTGGCCGCGGCGTCATTGCTATCCTCGCTTGAAGAAAGAAACTCTGAGATACCATTCTCTCGAACGATAGCTTTCAATTTCTGTCCCCCTTTTGGTTTGCTGAAGAACCTGTCCAGAAAATATAAAAATGACAACCATGAAAGTCAACTTACGAGCTTGAGGTAGTTCTCCTGAAAAGATCAAGCTGTTACAAGCTCTTCACATGGACTAGCATATAGTGGGAAAACAAAATCTCTAAAGTTACTGAATCTTAAACTCTATAGTTACATCAGAGCAGATTGTAAAGCATTGATTAATATCTTGAGGTAGTGAGAGGACTCCAATCTTAGAAAGAAAAAAGTCCCAAACTTGCTTAGTGAAAGAACAATATAAGAAAAGGTGGTCGTGAGCCTCCGGTTCATGTTGGCATAGGGAACAGCTAGGATCACCAGTCTAACCTTCACTGAGGAGCCTACCTTAGTTATATTTCATGTTGAACTTTGTACGGAAAGCTTTATCTTGGAGGACTATTGTGCAAACTTTCTCTTCCTATATTACTTTTCCAACCATTTCCCCACATTATTTAATTATGTGAATGATAATATTCTCTCTCCTACTTTTTTTTATGATGCCTCTGCGCACGCGGGAATCAAACTTAGGTCCCTCACGAGGGAGCGACACGTTTTTGCCATGTGACTGCTGCCCACCATAGTCCTTAACGATATTGAACCTAATGCAAGATTGGATTCTTGTACCTAATGCAAGGTTCTCCCCCCCTTTCCAATCGAGAACCAATATGAGAGCATACAAGAGAGGTGGTATACCGCGCTAAGTCAAATCTAAACCAAATATTAGCCACTTATACTTTAGTTTCCTCGAACATCTGAAGAAATTCAACGAGAAGTTAATGTTTGTAAAATAACTTGATGTTTGTATTATCTTTTACATAAATGAATAGAAAAAAGAAACTTTCTAGTAATAATACCAAAATCTCTGAAATATTTTGCATATGATCCAGCCACGGAAATTTGTAGGGCAAGTGAAGAGAGTAGCATGTTTTATTTGTGCTCTAAAAGAACAGAAGGCGTGACTTGCAAAGGACAAAAAAATTAGCAAATTTATATAAAAAGTTAGGATAAAATTTTAATAAACTCCTAATAAGTTTTTGTGTTTGACACTTAATTCCGAAAATTTTTAAAACTCTCAGTAAATCCCCGATAACTTTAAAAACTTGATAATACCATAATGTAATCATCGGAGGTAAAGAAAAAATCAAAAGTTTTGCGGGTTTTCCGAAATTTCCAAAGTTAGCCATGGTATTGTGACAGTTTTATTTTTTGGGTGTCGAGTGCCTCGCACCAAAACTTATTGGGGGCCTAGCGAAACTTAGTCCTTAATATTCTCTTATTATTGTTGGGTTTGGGTTAAACGTTTTTGTGTATGATCCTCGATTAAAAAGCTCCCTTGAAGCTGTGGTACTCAAAATTTAGCAAGAAGTAGAATATTAACTCCCCCAAAATGATGACATTTCAGAGCCAGAGAAATCATGAGCTTGGGTGTCCGTCTGTGATGAGAGAGGATCCTCGGAGGGGGGAAACAGGCACTGATGAGAATATTAATGCTCTCATATCCAAATGTAGAGGCAACAGGAATCGGACTAAAGTTGCTTCATTTGATTGCAAGCACGGAGTTGATGTAATTGCTGAAATGGTTAACCACCTTTTACCAAACCAACATGAAGAACAACTGCTCGCAAAGTGCTTGACGAAATGCGGCTGCGAACAGGGAATTCCTATCGAGCAACAAAAGGTCGTTAAAATGTTGATCAGGAGCAGTTTCAGTTCCAAATGGCTTGCATCTGAGATAGAAGAGGGTTCGAAATTGTATTTCAATTGTGAATTCCTCAATGTCGTAGTTGAGGGTGGTTTCTTCGTGTTCATCCAATATATCCTGTGGTACGTTGCTCCTAACTTCATACTCTGTTATTTATCTCTCATGCGGATGCATCTCATATTTTATTTGAGAGGAATAAATATAATTGTTAAAGTAAGAGAGAGAGAGTCTTGGGTAAATTTCCCTTAAATTGAATATTGAGTGTGCACATATATTTATACAAGTAGAGGAGGGTGAGGTTTGTTCTCACAGCCAATGTGAGACAAAAAACACACTACTAACACTATTATCAACAGCCCCCCTCAAATTCATGTTGGATCAAACAAAGTCAGTTTGCGTACAAGAAACTGGAACCGATGAACAAGTAAGGCCTTTGTGAAAAAATCTGTAAGCTCGTTGGCGGATAACATATGAGGAAGTAGAATTGTCTTATCCTTGATAACTTGTTGATGGACAAAATGAGCGTCAATCTCAGTTTGGTCCTCTCATGAGATACTGGATTATTAGCAATCTGGATGACACTCTTATTATCATAGTATAGAGGAGTAGAAGTCGAAACAAAAATACCGAAATCAATGAGAAGACGATGAAGATGAATAATTTCTTTAGCTATTGTGGACATTACACGATACTCTGTCTCGGTGCTGGAAAGAGCAACAATATCTTGTTTCTTACTCAGCTAGGAAATTAGAGAATCACCAAGAAATATACAATAACCTGTGGTAGACTTTCTAAAAGCGGGATCATAGCCCAATCAACATCAGAATATGCACAAATATCTAACTTGGATGTAGCAGAAAACAAAAGAGAGTGAGTGCTAGTACATCGGAGATACTGAAGAATCCGTAATAAGGCAACATAGTTTACAGAACATGAGGTGCTAACAAATTGACTAACAATACCAACAACATGAGAGATATCTGATCGAGAGATGCACAGATAGACCAACTGGTCAACAAAATGTCGATATCGGGCAGGATCAGATAGAGGCTCACCATTAGTAGAGCGAAGTTTGATATTCTGTTGGAGTGGAGTATCGACAGTTGCATCGTCAGTTAACTCAGCTCGATCTAGAATATCCGATAGATACTTCTGTTGATACAGTAGTAAACCCGCGGGCCTTGAGAAATTTCTAGACCAAGAAAATACCGAAGAGATCCAAGATCCTTCATGTGAAACTGTTGTTGTAACTGAGATTTTACGTACTGTATACCGGCCACATCATCACCTGTATGATCATATCATCTACATAGATGAGTAATAAAACTCTGTCATACGATGTAGTACGAACAAACAGAGAAGCATCTTGATGACTTTCCATAAAGCCCGCCTTGAGCACGATATCGTGAAAACACTCAAATCAAGTGTGATGTGCCTGCTTGAGACTATAAACAACACGGCGAAGGAGACATATATATCCCGGAGGAATATTGGACCCTGGAGACGGTTGCATAGATACTGTCTCAGATAAAGAGCCATGGAGAAAAGTATTTTTGATATTCATCTAGTATAAGGGCCAACGATGAGCAGCATCAACCGCAAAAAGAGTATGAACAGTGGGCATCTGAGCAACAGGAGCAAATGTCTCCTCATAATCTATACCTTGTTCCTGAGTAAAATCTCGAACCATTAAACAAGTTTTCTGACGTTTAATGGTGCCATCAGGACGATATTTGACCTTATAAACCCATTTACTACCAACTAAAGAGATGCCAGGGGGATAGGGAACAACATCCCAGGTATGTGTTTGCTGAAAGGCCTAAAATTCCTTAGCCATAGCCTGTCGTCACTCTGAAAATTGAACAACCTCTTGAAAGGACTTTGGTTCAACTGTGTATGAATGACAACAAGAAAATTATGAAAGATAGATAAATAGAAAGTAACCGAAGCATACCGTGCAGGCATGACATGTGGGCATTTGCCTCGATGAAGAACAAGAGGAACCTCAGGCAGGGGAGATGCTGACGCAGGTGCATAAAGGTCAAAATAGTATTTTCTGTAGGGATCAGATGGTGGAAGAGAAGGCTCAGGTGAGGGAGAGTCAACAGAAGGAGATGTAGAGATTTTAGGGAGATCTCGAAAGGAGAACTAAGGTAAAGAAGTGGGTGATGCAGCTGACAAAGAAATACGATCAGTAGTGTGAAGGAAATTAAAATCATCGGAAGCAGAATAAAATAGAGAATCCTTTTCGAACTGAACGCATTGAGATATATAAACTCGACGAGATGTGGGATCATAACAACGATAACCTTGATGTTTCGAACTAATTCCTAAATAGACACAGAGAACAGCTCTGAGAGACAACTTATCACGTTCGTGAGATGACAGAAGAACGAAACAACGACAACCAAAAACACGGACCAGATCATAGCGGGGAGGATGAGTATAAACACGACTATGAGGAGTAACATTGAAAAGTGAGCTAGATAGAGTGATATTAATGGCATGAGTAGCAGTGAGAATGGTCTTTGCCCAGAAATGACAAGGAACAGAGTAAGAAATGAGCATGGATCGAGCGGTATCGAGAATATGACGATGTTTGTGTTTAGCAATACTATTTTGCTCATGAGTGTAGGGACATGACTGTTGAAAGATAGTCTCATAAGAGGATATGATAGAGCGTATGGTAGAGGATAAGTACTCTTTGATACAGTTAGAACGAAAAACTTTAATACGAGTTTTCCATTGAGTGAAGATCATCGCAATGAAGGCTTGATAAGCAGCAAATACTCAGAGAGATTTTAAGTAGGTAGACCCATGTATAACGAGAGAAATCATCGATAAAACTAACATAATATAAGTAGCCAAATGAAGAAGGCAGAGGAGCTAGCCTCTAGATATCAGAATGGACCAAATCAAATAAGGAAGTAGAAACAGATGTACTGGTTGGAAACGATAGAGAAGTGAACTTAGCTAATTTACAACTAGTACATGACTCAATATGAGAACGAGAAGATACGGGACCAAGTACTCCAGACTGGATAAGACTTTTCAGTCTTTTATGAGACACATGACCAAGTCGTCTATGTCACAAATCTACGGAAAGCAATGTAGATGATTTTGGACTTACATAAGCAACAAGAGAACGTGGACGTATGGACTCTGGAAGGTGAATATATTTTAGAAAATACAGTTTGTGTCTCTTCCGACCGGCCCTAATAATCTTACTTGATACGGGTGTATCTTTTCTTAGGAACTTAGCGATCCTCATGGGAGCTTGAGGATAGATGATTCTCATGATAACTTGAGAATAGAGGTGTAAAACAACACAGTGGAACACAGGTTGAAGCGTGAAATGAGACGGCGAATCGAAGCATCCAGTTTCTCGTGAGTCGACTCATAACAGTCATGAGTCGACTCATGCCTGTCATAAGTCGACTCATGAAACTCAGCCGTTTTGTCAAAAGTCTATGACCATTCGACTCATCACTGTATGAGTCGACCCATGTGTCATGAGTCGACTCATATATGCACATGAGTTGACTCATCGACGGTTTCCTGGTTTGTTTGGGTTTCTGTTTGCATGAATTCCTGTGGGATTTGGGCTTGGTTATTTATCACTTTACCATCCACGTTGTTACACCTATATAAGGGATTATTTAAGGGTTTCTAAACAGAGGAGATTGTTAGAGATGTAGATCTAAGGAGATTAGGTCTAAGAGAGATCAGTTTTGATCCAGAGAAAATCAGATGTAATCAAAGAGAGATTCTAATCAAGAGAGATTAGGGTTTAGAGAGAATTGAGAATTTGTTCTCGATTCTAGTGAGATTGTGAGAGAGGAATTATAACTTTTTCATATCATAATCTAGAGAGGGTATTTTCCTTCGCCACATACTGAATTATTCTTGTGTTTCTGTCATCCTCTTCTCAACCCACTTTTGATAATTCCGCGATCAAAAGTGCTCGCACGGCGACTCGTATCATTACCCATCTGTGGATCCTGCACAATACATGTATCATAAGAAAATAAGACAAGTAGGCCATCTATATATAAGTAGCTAACAAAAATTAAATTCAAACACAACTGAGGAGTCAAATAGACCGGGCTAAGAGTTAGACGACTATATGGGTCAGTTTATGGGGTGATAGAGCCATACTGAGTGATAGATAAAGGTTATCTAGCAGCCGTGTAGATAGGAGAAAGAGAAGACAGAAGATAAGAGGGAGGCATTACAAGTCATATGAAAGAAACAACCAGAGTTAAAAATTCAGAGATCATTCATACCAGAGACCGAAGGGTTTGCTGAAGAACCAGCAAGACGCATACCAGAGAGTTATGCAGTAGATGTAGAGGTTCTATGCTGAAGAACATCAATTTGATGGCAAATACCAGAGAGTTGTGCAACAGATGGAGATATGATATGCTGAAGAGCCGTAATTTGACGGCTAATATTTGCAATAGCTTGAAGAGCCTCAATTTGACGGCGAATATCAGGGAGTTTTGCAGTAGATGGAGAGGTGGTATGCTGAAGGGCCGTAATTTGACGGCTAATATCTGTAATAGCTTGAATGGTAGGGTCTGAAGTGGTAGATGGTATAACATTGACCGGTAATCCTGATGCACTAGAGGATCGAGACTGAGGGGATCACTGAGTTCCTGAGGAACGTAACTCAGGATGAAGCTGCAAACATGTCTCAAAGCGGTGTCTTTTCTTCTTGCAATAGGTGCAAAGGAGCTTAGACCGAGCCTGAAAAGTAGGTACCAGTGAAGAAGCCATAATAGTAGCAATTCAAAGTTCAAGATAATAATCCTTGAACGAAACCCAAATATTTAAAGGAGAACCCAAATGTTAATGTAGTAACCCAAAGGTTAAAATGACTATCAAATCTAAGAAAGAAGCAACCGGCGACCAAGGTGGCCCGAAGATTGGTCGGATTTGATGCTCACGCTGGAAACCTACAACTGATTAATGCCGATGTTGAGACGTCGAGATGGGATTGAAACAACGATGCCGTAACTGACTGTGAAACGACAATGCCGTTTATTTGAGGTCGAGAGATGGCTTGAAACGGCGATGTCGTTAATTTGAGACCGAGAGACGGTCTTGAAACGGAGATGCCGTATATTTGAGACCAAGAGATGGTCTTGAAATGGTGATGCCATAAATTTGAGATCGAGAAATGATCTTGAATACGAGAACGCGAAACGCGTTAAAAGGCCGCAAAGCGGCAATGTCAAAAATCTGGCAAAAGAACGCAAAAAAAGCGTTTAAACGGCTGCAATGCAGCAAGACCAAGATTTGACAAAAAAACACTGAAGCGTTAAAATTTTTTTTATTGGAAGAGAAATAATAACCCTAGCTCTGATACCATGTTAAAGTAAGAGAGAGAGTCTTGGGTAAATTTTTTTTAAATTGAATATTGAGTGTGTACATATATTTATATAAGTAGAGGATGGTGAGGTGTGTTCTCGCAACCAATGTGGGACTAAAGCCCACTACTAACACTATTATCAACACTATTATCAACAATAATATAGGTTTGACTAGCAAAATCTAGAGCATATTGCTTAAGGGTTCATGGATAGGATACTTGAGGTGCATAAACTTAAATGTCTGAAGTTGTTTTGTCAAATTCGAATCTATATCCAAATCCAAGAAGATATCATAATAGTTTTGGTACGGATAATCTAACTCCGTTTACATCTCTAATAAAATCCCTAATTTGTGAAAAAGGTTTCCATCAAGTAGGAAACAACTTATAAGAAGAAACTAACTCATATATGATTTTTTCGGAGGAAGATACTATACCACTGAGCCAGGTCGAAAGTCCTACTAAGTTCTATGTTTACAGGACAATCAGCGAGCTTTGGACTAGTAACATGAATATATTTTGAACTATGAACTTATCGTTCGATTGCTTATAAATATTTAAGAATGTCCTACAATGTGAGATTTTAAAGACGAACGATGCTTAAATAAAAGCTAAAACTTGATATTCCAAAAAAGCGAGGGAGGAAAACTGCATAGGGTAAAAAAAAGTTGACGTTAACATGTCTGAGTAGTCCTTGAAATGATTAAAGATTGTCTTCGTTAGATATAAATCAAGATATAGTATTTGCAAATGAGCATCTTATATGATCATGTTGAGTCAGTAACAACCATTTTATAGAAGGATACAAGGTGCATGATTAACCACGTATTGGGGCGTCAGAAGGGTAATGGATCATGAAGAATTACTTCCGCATCTTCATGAGCCAGGCCCATGTAAGCTTTACTTGTCAGTGATTAATCAAACTAGATAGGTTCTTTATCTGAAATATTAAGTTTGACTCTCAAAGGGATAGTGTCCATTATCATATATTTATCCAATAGATCGACTATTGTTATTTCACATTCTCCTTTTCCTTTGCATGCATACTCATGAGCAAACCCCCAAGCAGGCTGTACTTGTCAACATTTAATGAAACCAGGTCGATTAACTGTCTGAAATAATAAGCTATAGTCCAAAGGTATAGTATCATTACCAGGTATTCATATGGTAGATCAATTATTGTTATGTCATAATCTCCTTTACCTTTGCATACTTCTCTGTTCGAGGATGTAGTACTGACTATGCTGCTGGTTCATATGAGGACAAATCTAACCCTTTCCCTTATTCTACATATACGCATCTAGCATTTTATGAAGCGAGCATCTTTCTACATAGCACACTTAGAGGAAATAAGTTGAGATACAGTGAAAAGATAGACGATTTAATACTATTGGATTGGCGAGAAGTCCGGCCTTCAGTTTATGTTTCCTTTTTTTTCAGTGTAATTGTCTTCCAAATATGTTGACCGCTATATTATGTTCAAGAACCCTTAATTTTAATTTTCCCAAAATTTTAACAAATTGGTTTACTAGAATGTGAGGACCTCTATTTTAACCGAACCAACCTGTAACCGATGGCTTTGTCCGACTCCATGAGTTGTTGGCATGGCTCAACTTTTAGCTGGCACCTCCAGTTTTAGTTTTTTTCACTCTTGTCTCAAGTACACTGAATGGAGATTTAATAATCTATCTGCAAATGAAATCTGAGAGCATCGGAATCGTCCATTTTTTGGATAAATAGATGTGAAACGCTCTCTCTTTCTCTCTCTTTTTTGTGAAAGTATCTGTTCGAGAACGCTGAAAGGTGCGTCTTCTCCTTTTTCTCTCTGTTTTCTTCTCTATTACAATTTTCCATTATTTTCCACATTTGACTTGTATGATTTAGGGCACAGGTTTTAGGGTAGGGAGTTGGGGTAAACGACTGCACAGGTGGGTTCAGAGTGTTCTAGATGGTAAGATCCGCTTACAGATGTAGTGTGTTTCTAAATAACAAGGGATTTTACTCTTTGTCACATTTACGTTGTTTGGTGCAATGTCCCTTTCTTTATTATCTCGTCTTTCATATCAATTAATTTATCAATTTTTATGTGTAAGTCACTTAATTGCCTTTTTTCCCCTTTTTTTGTATCACTTGATTGAATGGGGCGTTCTAATAACTTTAAACTAATCTTTTTCCCCCTGTAATCTATATGGATCTAGAACAAGGGTTGATTTTCACTTAGAAGAAAGAGTATTCATCATTGTATAAAAATATTCTTAGGTTACATTGGCAATTTCGTCATGATTTATGTTATTTGGTGTTTCTTTATTATGTTGGCAATCTTATTCTTAACTAATCAATAAGATCAATTTTTTAATGTAGGATAATTTATCCTTTAGCTTTGATCATGCATAATCATAACTTCCTTTATCCATATTCGAGTTCTACTATAAGGGCCTACCGTTTCTTCAGTGAACTCAACATCAAGTTCCTATGGTCAGCAAGTTAAAATATTAGTCCTCAATTTCCTTATATACTTTAATTTTTCTATTGCTAATATTCTTTGTTTGCTGTTCATATGGCAAGCCATGCATTTTTTGACTCTTTTCCTTCTATTTGAAGTTTGGATTGGAAATTTATCCAACTGCCAGCTGATTATACATAGGCAATAGTTGCCTTTTGTAGAAAAGTTTGTAAACTAACTTTGTAGGTTGTATTAATGATGCATGACCAGTTATGTTTCTCAAATACTTGTTTTCTAGGTATTACCATATATGATATATTTCCAATGGAGAAGATTTGATATTATATGCCTTTTTGACAAACGTATAAAAAGTAGGGAATTCTCTAAAATATATTAGTATCTTTTAATAACTATTGAATTGATCAGTGAAGTTACCACAAATATTACCAAAGAGCCTATGTCTGTGTATGCAGCGTGCATGTTGTTGGGATGGGGGGAGGGTAACATTAGTTATTTAGACTTTGAAAATGAAGCAAGGTCACTGGATTAAGTAGCATATGTAGTGAGAAGGTAATCTATCTATTGGAGAGGCCCTTTACATGGGGAGGAAAGAGCCCAAGGTTTAGAAGAAACCATTCTATATATTAGATATTTGTTGGAAAATTCTACTTAACTGTTTATGCAGAATGACTTTTTTAACTTCTATATGAAATTGGGAGAATTGGACATAAACAAATCACTCCAAAATTCACATTAAACTTCTAATTTTATTGTATGGTTTTGTTTTAATTTAGAGACCTTAATTTGTCACGAAATATCTAACTTTAGTAGGACATTATTAGGATTGAAGAATCTTAGTTTGTTAGAAATTATTTGTTTAGTTAGGATCATGAATATTAGTTCTATCTTATAGGTGAATAAATACATATCATTGTGTACTTTTTCTTGGAATAGCGTATTACTCATACATGGGAGTTCTATGAAGATTTTATATGTGAAGTGATTAATCTAAACATGAAGCAAGACCCAATTCTTCTTTTTCTTCTCCCCCACTGCTGTTACCATCATCAAACCAGCTCTTTTTATTCCCTGTTGCTGTCACCGTTTCCGTTTGTTATTAGCTATCCTGTCAAAACTACACGAGGTAACACAACTCCATGCCCTATAAATATTTTACTTCATATTTTGTTGTGAAGAGAGGGAGTACTAATGGCTGTTATAAACTCATAGTTTGGTAATAAAATAATGAGCATAACTAGTACTATCATTACTTTAATACTTTATGATTCTAATTCATCTGATCTGTAGTTTGCTTTGGGACAGCCAATAGAACGTAATTTTTTAGGGTTCCTGTGACATTCTTTTTTGAGCAGCTACTATAGATTCTTTAGAAACTTTTTTTTTCCTTTTTCTCTATCATATCCTTATGCATACGAAGTTGTTTGGAGAGAATTATCAACAAAAGATGCCCACTGTTCTCTTTATTTTGAGTGAACAAGGTGAACATTCATACCTGTCGTACTAAAATTTGGAAACTAGCAAAACATGACATAAGATCGTAGAATTATATCTTGAATGGATGTGTAAATTAAACTTTAGTCGGAAGTAATTTATAGATCTAGAATATAGAATCTAGAGACTAAAAATAAGGCTGCCCTTATATAAATGAAGCGGGCTCACATATTTTTCCTCCGAAATGAGATGTGAAAAGATGAGTGTTACAACAGCATCGAGGTGTTTTAACAAATTCCATCCTAGATAAATTGCAAGATGATTGTGGGAAAAGATTGCATTATCGGGCTCAGATTTTTGCAGCCAGATGTCACTGCTGTCTAAGTTAGATATGTGAATGTAGCTATAGTTTTTCTTAGCAATGCTTATAATGAAGTTGTTTCTCATGTTTAGGTGTGAAGATCTATCGGTGTTTGCCTGCATTAATGCATATATAGTTTTGTATATACAGTGTGTCTTGAAGAAGGCATATGATATGGAACTACAGATACTATTTTCAGTTTTTTTTTGCCGGTAAGAGTAGGTAAGTAAAATTTCTTAACTTTTGGCATCCTATTGTAGGTTTAGATCTTTAGTCAGCAAGTGAGATTCAGTTTGATCACGGTCAAATGAAGGCTACGTTTTCCTTAAGTGTGACTAGAGCGATAGCTTGGACATGGAAGATGATACATAATGACGTTTTGAGTTCAATGTGAAAGTGAAAGAATTGGAGATAACCAATAAAAGCCTCATCTTGTTAAGAGAAAACCTAGTTTGATTAAGATTATAGAAATACTGGTTTTATTGAAATTGAAGAAATACTAGATTAATTAGGGTTAAAATTCCTCTATTTTAGAAATTTTTGTACTTCAAATTAATAGAAATTTTCTTGTAGCGTAATGTGTAGAAGGCATCTTATTCATTTTGATTTTTTTGTTAGTTTAGATTTCAAGGAAATTTCTTTTAGCCTTATCTAAAACGGAAATTAACTGATCTAGAAATTAGGTTTAGAATTCAAGTTTAGTGACTGTTCAGAATTGTATGATTTAGTTTAGTTGATTAACTGGAGTTGAATATTCTAGTGCAAATTTTGCATTTCAAATGTTCAATTCCGATGTGAAGAAGAACTATAATTCTTTTCGTTTCTTGTTGTCTATTCCTTACTAGAAGCTCTCCCAATAGTGCAACGGTATCATCGCGCTTGTACCATAGTAGAAGCATTTCATTCTGATATTTTTTAATGGGTTTATTTAGTTTATCTATTCAGAGAATTATCAAAGAAATATTTTCCTTTTCTCTTGCAGGTAGAATGAACACAGAAGCTTTTGTGCAATGGATCGAAACTCTACAGCACCAGCTGAGTTTCCGGGAGAGTATTCTTATGATATATTGCCAAACTCAAGGGGTAAGGGAATGCTTTAGTAACCAATGTGACAGTATCATCCAAGAACTCGAGGTCCTTAAGCAGAGTGCTCTAAGTGCTCCAACAAGAAGAGATCACCAAGTACCAGCAAACCTCAGTGAAAGCCATTACCGGCTATCAACTGATATACGCGAGTTAATAGCCTTTTCAGCACAAGAGAGTTTGATTGAAGGAGGATATGTAGACCCGCAAGTAGTTACCAAAGCTGATGTGGAACTTGGAAACTGTTGCATGAAGTGTGGAGGTCAGTTTGTTGAGGGTGAATCTTCGGGGACTTTAGTCTGCACTCATACATTTCACCTGCATTGCATCACAAGGTGGCTTGAAGTACAGGCGAAGTGCCCCTTTTGTGCGCTTTCTGTCTGATGAGGTTTTGGACTGAGATCTGAGGTTGTGTTTAAGTTAAAGAACAGCTCTTTTGTTGTAAGTTCATAAATCTCTAGCATAGGACTCAACTAAGGTAGACCTGATAAGAAACTAGAACATGTATGGTTGTGAGACATATCACTGTTCTAAAATGTTTTTATTTGGTTCTAATGGCAAAACCAGGTTCTAAAATTTTCTGCAGAAAGTAAGCATTATTGATCTATTGATGGTAACTAATCAAATTTTTTGAATCATGTTGGCAACATAAATTGCGTAAGTTCACCACTGAGGAATGAAGGATGCTTGGTTCACATCCCTGGCAGCCATCCATACTTCATGCTGTACAAAATTCGATGACTCTGTACTGGTGTTTAGATTTTGGTTTCACGATGGGATATATGAATGCAAATTTAGAGAAGGGCTTGTTCTGAACATGCACATATACTGGGTATTCGAACACTGATTCTGTGCAGGTTTCAGAGAATGGCTAGACTCTGGATATATGAATACTGATCCAGAAAATGGTTTTCTGTGAATACTCACATATACGAAGTAATTGAACACTGGTTTATAGGTGCATATAGTTGCTTATAAAAATGATTAAAACCTGATTTCTTTCTCTCATCATTTGCTATGCTGTAAATTATAGGATCAGCACGGGGTAATTTAAAGGCGAACTGATGGCTGGTTTTCTTTCTTTTATCTTTTGATTGTATGTGATGGTTTAGTGACTCATCATGGATGACAGATTCCAATTTGATGCAAAGCGGAAGTTCCTCATGGATTCTTGGCTCTTATTTTGATGCTATCATCTTCCTAGTGGACTAATTTCATGGATCTCTTATCTCTGCTTTTGAGCCTATATGTCTCTTTCACTTCTTTCTTTGATCAGTAAGGTGGACTAATTTAGCTATGTAAGCCATTTCTTCAATTGTAATGAGATGGACATTCTTTATCTGCAATATCTTAGAAGTGTAATAAAAATTGTCACGAGATTTGTTGGTTTCATAAGATTGAAACAAATTTGACCCAGAATAGGGAACAAGAAGAGTAAAAACCAATTACACTTCAGGCATCATCTCAACAAGTGAAAGTACAATGTTCAGCTTGGGATACTGCCATACACGATACAAAAGAAAGAGAGAAGAGAGGATTGATAAGACGAAACAACAGGAAGCTGTTTCTGAACAATTCATGAAGCAACTGCATCTTTTGATCAAGGAAGTAGTCACCCCACAATTGTGTAGAAGAAATCACTTGATTTTTGTCAGCTTGAGCATCCTCTGAAAAGTTATCATGATTAAGGAGTAGGAGAAGTCACTCGGTTTTGTAAACGGCTTGAACGCCTCAGAGGAGTAGCAATCACCTTCTTCGGAGTAACTATCACTTTCTTCGCCTCACTTTTGTCGATGATATCCTATTTCATGTATACGAGAGGAAAAAATATTACAAGGACCATCTACTTGAATGTACACAGACAGATTTATGAGATTTTTGCTGTAGGTATGCATCTAATTATTTGCATGCAAGTATAGACGCACCTAATGAACTCATAGAACCATGCAATTAAAATGTTGATTCAACAAAATCTATCAATGAACTGAAATTAAAGATGTATGCCCTTTAAGCAGTTTGCAATACTACAGAGAACAAGTTAACTGACCTCTTTCTTCTCTATCGTTGGGTGTTGAGTGTAAGGCTGAACCTTAATTGATGAAGTTGATGACTTGATTCTCATCTCAGAAACCTGAGCATTGTTAGATACACTTCTCCTTTTAGATTTCGAAATTTCATACTCCTCAAATCTCATGCTCTTCAAATTTTGACCTGAAGCAGCTTTAGAAGCAAGAGCATCAACAATTGAGAACTCTCCGAGCAATTCCACTGTTGGTGGTCTAGTTTCGTAGAACCCCGTAAGCTCATCAGCTGAGTATTTCGGTGAAACAAATTCAACATTTGAATCTCTTTTCTCATCTTTCAATTCTTCGATCATTGAAAATGATGGAAGAGGTGAGACAAGTAATGATTCCTCATGTTCATCTACTGTCTTGTCGTTATGTTGAGACACAGGTGAAGGTGAAGAGGTCCTGGTTGATTTCTGATGAGATTTCGTAAAGTACTTGAAGAGAACAATTACTAAACCAATTACTGCAGCCAACAAACTCAGAAAAAGGAGCAGAAGCTGAAAATCTTTAGAGGCAAAATCAAAATCTTGCTTCCATTTTAGGAAACCCTCACTAATAGACTGGAGTTCAGGTTCTTCCTCTTTGAAATCAGTCTCTATCGATTCCATGCTTTCCTCTTCTTTAGCTCCCTCCTTGGAATCAACCCCTACCAATTCTTCTGAAAGAAATTGGTCATCTGGATCTTCAACAGATTCACTGGTAATTGGACTAGCACTCAAATTTTCAATTGTTTCTTCTTCAAAAATCTCCTCTTCTCCAATTTCTTTCCTTTGGTTAATCTTTTTCTGCTCAAGAGATTCATAGGAATTTACTGGCTCTTCTCTTTCTTCTAAAAACTCAGTCTCACTAATAAATTCCTTCTCCTCTAAATCCAACACTCCATTAACCTTTACTGAATCACCAAGATTGCCCATTACAGAATCATCCAAAACAGGCAAATAATCACTAGAACCTTCAATTCCACACATCTCCTCTCCAACATCCAAGCACACATTGCAAAACCCCAGGTGGGTTTTCAACAAATCTCGATACATCGAATTCCCAAAACTCGGAATGTTTTCTTGAAAAGGACTAGAAGTAGAAGAATTCATTGGAGACAGGTAACGGGGAGAAAACAAGAAAAGGCCAAATAGGGTGAGGAATTTCCATACCATTCCAAAGCACCAAGGCCTCCTCTCTTCTACCTCTTCCTCGTCGGCTTCTTCATCTTCTTCCATACACCGAGAACTCGGTTTCGGAGAAGTAGAAGAAACCGAAACCAAATCCTCTTCTATAGACTTTTCTTCGTTCTGTGAAGCTTCTGAACCATTCAACGATCCTTCTTCATCCCTCATTCGACACAGTATCTCTCTACGACGATCCGGGTTGTATCGGAGAAATGCGGGTCTCGGGGATGTATAGTTTTTAACAGGATCATAAGGAGCAGGTTTCTCTTTTGGGGTTTTTTCAAATTGGGTATTTGGGTTTCTCTCACCCAGAACCTTCTTCTTTGAGAATCCAGAGATTGATTTGATTGGAGTTTGGGGATGTCCTTTGTTCTCGTCGGTCTCGTTGAATTTTTCGCCAAATCCCATTATTCTTTGAGAACCTGTAACAAAGAAAGTAGTACTCAGGGGGTAAAAAAAAAGGAAAAGTGAATTTATAAATTTGAGGAGAGCCCATGAGATTATTACCAAGATGCGATTTTGAAGTGGAGATTGGAGTTTTCTTTGGGTGATCCATGAGAAATCTTGAGTTCTTACTCTTGATTTCTTGATGAAGTGAAGAGAAGAGCTCTATGGGAGAGGTGACCGTTGGAAGAGATAAGTGTTTTATATTACGATTCAAAAATTTGAATCCCTTTTTCGACCGTTGTGGATTTGGAATGGAATAGGGCGAGTATCTGCAGGGATTCGATTAAATTAATTGTGTTAAGATCTGCAGGATTTAAAGTGAGGCAACTGGGCTTTGGCAAATGTCAATGGGCTGGCAAATCCAGCCTTTCAAAATTTACAAATTACGTAGTCTTACTAACAATGAAAGAGAATTTTACATTTCTGTTCAGCATTGTGTTATACAAAATTTGAAATTTTAGATAACTTGGCTTAAATTAAGGGGTCTGTTTCTCAAAATTGGAACATATTTAAACCTAAGCCAATTTTCAGAAGAATTCAATAGGGGGAAAACCGGGACAAAGCTAGTCAAAACTTTCCTTTGGCCAAAAGAAGAGGACTGTTATCACAAATCAAGATAGAACGAGTTTAACTCAGCTAGATTAGCCCCTGAATAAAAATATAGCCAGTTTATAACTTCATAATTTTCCTTTCTCATAGCGTCCGAAGTTCTCACATGTTGAGCTTTATAACTTCATAATTTTCGAGATTTTCAACTCTATAGAAATATGACTTCTTATGTCTTCAGGCTAAATCTTGGATGGTGTCAAAGTGGATGAATCTATTGAATATAAACGTATGGATAATAGATCAGATTAGAGATTACATTTCTAGGATTAGATCTGAAACTCTGTCCAGCCTTTTGATTATAAAGCCAAGCTAAATACAGAAAGCACTGAGCACCACTCAAACATTAGGCCCAAAAATTTTTTATTGTTGATGGTTCCACACACAAAGAACCCCGCAGATTTCATATTTGCAGAATATGTCTGCCGTTTTAGGAACTCTCTTTAGGTATTTAACACGAAAACGATGCAATAAGTTTGGATACCATTGTGTTTTACTTGTTTTCATAGTGTTTTTGCTAAAAATAAAACACCATGCGTTTGAAAATCATGGTGTTTTTTGAGCTAAATCATAATCAAACAAAAAACAAAACACTTATTTCAAAACACTTTTTAGGTGTTTTAAGTTTGGTGTTTCGGGTTTGAGTTTGAGAATGTGTTAATATAATATCTAACATATTATATTAAATGTAATTATTATAGAGTTATTATCAACATGCTTATTATATTATACTATATTATACTATATTATAGTTAATTTAATATATTAGTAATATTTGTTAAATAATATAAAAAGATAATAAATAAAATATCTTATATAATAATAGAGCAACATATTAAATACCAATATTTAATATGTTATTAATATATTATATATAAATAAAATAATAATAAAATATAAATAAACTAATAAAAATAATAAAAAGTTATTGATAATAAATAATAATATAATAATGATATAATAATATACTATACAATAGTATCATTGCTATAATATTATTAACTTTTTAATAAATAAATCGTAATAAATTAATAATTATAAAATATTATATAATAGTAACATATTTAATAATAACAATATAATAATAATATTATAATAACATATTGTATAGTAAATGTAATATAATATATAAAATATTATATTAATAATAGTATAATATTATATTAATAATAAAATAACATTATTATAAAAATATTAATATAATATACAACAATAACAAATTGATATGCCAAAATAATTAAATATATAATTATTTGAAAATGATATGTAATAATTATAATATAATAATAATTATAATATAATATAGCATATTAAAGTATAATATAATATTATAATACATTATACAATATTATATTGCATTACATTTAATACTTATAATACTATAATAATGTAAACTAAATATTATAATAAATTATTATTAATATATTTTATTATAATTAATATATAATATATTAATAATATGTTTAATACTAATGCTATAATTGGTCAAACTAGTGTCAACTAAAAATACTTAACATGGTGTTTTGAAAACATTTTAAGAGAAAAACACAGCACCATGGTGTTTTTTTTACAAAAATACAATAAGGAAAACACCATGGTATCCAAACGAAGCCTAATAATTAATATGAAACTTAACCGTGCGACATCGGCGATGTTGAAAAAACTATTTCATCAACTATAATTGTAATAATTTAAATGATTATACTTTTACAAATATAACAATTATTATCATTATTACATGATCACAAATTATTTTTGTTCCTAGCTTTTACTCAGAACAAAATGCAAAATAATTCACTAAATGATGCACAATTACATCTTGGAACCTTAATATCTCCATTTTCTTTTTACCAACAAAGTTAATCTCTATATTCTCTACCCATTGTGAAAGATTTGTGACTGATACTTACATTTGCAGATTGTACTGACCATTAATGTAACTAAGGTTTCCTTAGACTATATACATGTCCTCTGCTTAATTTCTTCACAAAAACAATAAAAATCATTCATTAAATTTTTTTTAGAAAAACCCAAAGTCTTGATAAAAATCTTCCAACTCTTTCTCCTCTTCATCTTTTTTCTTCTTATCTTTCTTCGAAGGAGGCTGAGAGTTCTTTACAGTGTTAGCATCTTGCTCTTTATATCTTCGTCCAGGTACTTTAGCCATGAATGATTTCAGTTTAGCAGGAAACTCTTCTCTGATGAACTTTGCATAACCCGACGTGATTCTTCCATTTTCATCTACACGTTGGCTGTTGAATTCAAACCCGTATCTTGGACACGAAGTTTTCTGATCATCGGTGTTATCTGCATTTGAGGTTTTGAGAGATTTCAAAGTCGGAGTAATCTGATGATGATCTTTAGTGGCAGTGGTACTTGTTGCATGCTGAACCTGTGATTTCGTAGGTATAGGAAAAGAATGAGAATACCCATATCAGAAGGATTACAGCATGGTGGTCACTGGGCTACGCACTGGAAGTTTTCTGATCATCGGTGTTATCTGCATTTGAGGTTTTGAGAGATTTCAAAGTCGGAGTAATCTGATGATGATCTTTAGTGGCAGTGGTACTTGTTGCATGCTGAACCTGTGATTTCGTAGGTATAGGAAAAGAATGAGAATACCCATATCAGAAGGATTACAGCATGGTGGTCACTGGGCTACGCACTG
>NC_033800.1:81466850-81496538 GCF_001876935.1 Asparagus officinalis
TATATATATATAGAGAGAGAGAGAGAGAGAGAGAGAGAGAAATGTGTATGCTTGGTACCAAGTGTAGAAATGGTGAAGTACAGGAGAAAAACAAATAGGCAGTTTCTCTGGACTTTTAGCGGTCAACCGCGATGGGTTCTGCGGTCGACCGCGCCCAAGCTCTACAGGTGATTAAGTCTCTGGATATATATATATATATATATATAGAGAGAGAGAGAGAGAGAGAGAGAGAGAAATGTGTATGCTTGGTACCAAGTGTAGAAATGGTGAAGTACAGGAGAAAAACAAATAGGCAGTTTCTCTGGACTTTTAGCGGTCAACCGCGATGGGTTCTGCGGTCGACCGCGCCCAAGCTCTACAGGTGATTAAGTCTCTGGACTTTTTGCGGTCAATCCTGATATTGGCTCATTGGCTCGGCGGTCGACCGCGTAGCGGATATTGGGCTGTTTTGTTTCCTGCCCGTTTTTTGATTGGTTTTTGATATAAATTAGAAACACTTGTTTCTAGGGTAAAGAGAGGAGGGTTTTAACAGAGATTTGAGATTATACTGAGGATTGTGAGAGGGAGATATTGTGAGCAAGTTGAAAGATTTGGTTTAGGGTTTGTGTGAGTGATTTTATGAGATTGTAACCCTTTGTACTCCCTTTGATTTAGTAGAATCTTTCACATCCTCTCCCCATGGACATAGACAAATTGCCGAACCACGTATATCTCTGTGTTTGGTTTGATTTGTCGTATTTTGTATTAGATTGTGCTCGTGTTTGTTTTGGTTATCTTCTCCCGTATCTCACGAACTCGTTCGGTGTGCGAGCACGCTTCCACATAGGCGCGTAACAATTGGTATCAGAGCTCAGATTTTAAATCTAGGGTTTTGGCATTAGGTGGAGGAAGATTCGTCGTGGAAGTTTGGTTCTTGAAGTTTTAGGCTTCGGTGGAGATAGTGTTTGGGGTTGCCGTTGAAGATTTTTCTTTCTTTGTGTGGTTAGGAGATCTATTTTGGAATCCGTTCTAGGGTTTAGTTAGGTAACTTCTAAATTCTATACAGTTTAAAATTTTCTCCACAATTTAGAGTTTGTGAGTATGGAAGAAGAAGTTGGTGAAAATAGTAAGATGGTAGGTACAGTCCAAGTTGGTTTTCAGAACACTAAAATTAGTGTGGTTAAATATGACGGCAAGATCAATTTTGGTTTGTGGATGAGCGACGTACATGATGCGCTTAATTCTTAGAATTTAGAGGAGACCATCATGGTTCATGAGAGGCCACCAAAATATAAAGATGCGGTATAAGAAAAGATGAATAGGAATGTTTGTGGGATGATCAGGTCCTGTTTGGAATAAGAGCTGAAATATGATATGATTGGGATGACGTCTGCAATGAAGACGTGAAAAATTCTCAACAACAAGTATCTTACGAAGAATGTTGAGAACAGATTACATTTGCTGCGTAGGTTATTCAGATTTCAGATGTCCAGGGGCACCTCACTAGCAGTTCATGTGAACAACTACACTAAGTTGCTGTCAGACTTAACGAATATTGATGAGAAAATATCGGATGAGTACAAAGCGATTATTTTATTGGGCTCCTTGCGGACGAGGAGTATGATACCTTTGTGCTTACTTTGTTGAATGAGAGATCTTCTATCAGCTATAGTGAAGTAACTAATGCTTTGACGAACTATGATTTGAGGAGGAAAGATAAGGAGATTTCCCGCGCTAGTACTTCAGGAGAGGCCTTGTCGACGAGAGGTAGAAGCCCATATCAGAGAGGGTGTAATAGAGGCAAGTTAAAGTCAAGAGGCCATCAACAGTTAGGAAAGAACTAATGTATATTTTGCAAGGAGCAGGGACATTGGAAGAGAGATTGTCCGAAGATCAAGGAGAAAGAGAATAGCAAGAAAAAGGGACAGAAGGCCAACGAGGTGAATGTTACGAAAGACGATGATTTCGATGATTCGAGCTTTTCTCTATTGATTACTACGGAGGTGAACCATGTGGATGCATCAGATTGGATGCTTGATTCTGACGCTACTTATCATGTGACCCCTAGGCGAGATTGGTTTTCATTATTTGAGAGACTCGATGGGGGTGTTATTGTCATGGGAAATGATCAACTCTGTGGCATTTGTGGGATAGGTACCGTGAGGATTCAGATGCACGATAGAGTAGCTCGTGAATTGAAGGAGGTGTGATTTGTTCATCAGTTGAAGAAGAATCTTATCTCAGTTGGAGCTTTGGAGATGAAGGGATTCAAGATGACCTTTAAGGATGCTGTAGCAAAGATTACTAAGGGATCTTTGGTGGTGATGAAGGGAGTCTGCAGTCGGAACTTGTATTATCTGAAGGGGATCATCGTGATTGACCATGTTGCTCTATCTATTTCAGAGGCAGACATTAGCAGATTTTGACACTACAGGTTAGGGCACACAGGAGAGAAGTCACTGTAGGCGCTGTGCAAACAGGGGCTATTAAAGGGAGTCAAGAATGGAAATGTTGAGTTCTGTGAGTACTGTGTACTTGCCAAGAAGACAAATGTGAAGTTTGGGACTGCCATTCATAGGACAAGGAGCATCCTAGATTACGTGCACATAGATGTTTGAGGTCCCACAAAGACTGTATTACTTGGTGGTCGACATTGGTTCGACACGTTCGTTGATGACTATTCTAGGTGTTGTTGGGTGTACACCATGACGAAGAAGAGTGAAGTCCTAGATATATTTGTGGAGTGGAAGAAGATGTTGGAACTGCAGACTGGGAGAAAGATCAAGATATTATGATCCGACAACGGTTGTGAGTACACATCAGACCCATTTCAGCAGCTATGTCGAGATGAGGGCATAGAGAGACACTTCACAGTTAGTCACACACCACAGCAGAATAGGGTGATAGAGAGGTTAAATCGGTCTTTGAGAGAGGTTAAATCGGTCTTTGCTGGAGAAGATTTGATGGTTGTTGGTGCATAGTGGTTTGGAGAAGATCTTTTAGGCTGAGACACTTTCATATGCGAGCCACCTCATTAACAGGCTGTCTTCATCTGCGATTGAGGGGAAGAACCCTATGAAGATGTGGTCGAGAGAGCTAGCACACGACTATAGCCAGCTCAAGATATTTAGGTGCCCTGCATACTATCATGTTAAGACTGATAAGTTAGAACATCGAGCTAGGAAGGCCATATTTATAGGATTCAAGCGTGATGTCAAGAGATACAAGCTATGAGATTCAGTTGATAGGAAGATTGTACTGAGTAGAGACATCACGTTCAATGAGGCTTCTATCTTAAAGCTTCCCAGCTCTCATCAGGTGGACAGCGACCCGACAGAAGAGATATCGTAGGTGGTGAAGATTGATGCACCTCCACATTGTCCAGATAGTACAATATCCATTAGGGTGTCGATTGAGGCGACGCTAGGCGAGCACGATGGTGATTTGGGGGATACAGATACAGATGTGTAGGATCCGGAACCGACGACTTAGGTTCAGGATTTTATTGCTGTTCAGAGACAGAGGAGAGACATACGGATGCCATCACGGTATATCAATACAGTAGTTGCATATGCTCTTCCGGTGGAGAGTATCGATGAGTTGATATCTACTACATTCAGAGAGGCTAATCAGAGTTTGGAGGCTGATTCGTGGCAGGTAGCTATGCATGAGGAGATGGAGTCTCTTCATAAGAACGATACATGGGAACTTGTTGAGCTTCCAAAGGGGCGAAAGACGATTGGTTATAAGTAGGTATACACAAAGAAGGAGGGCATTGAAGGCACTCCAGTGAGGTTCAAGGCTAGGTTGGTTACGAAGGGCTATGCACAGGAGGAATGTATTGATTATAATAAGGTTTTCTCTCTGATGGTGAAGCATTCTTCGATTCAGATTTTACTAGCTTTGGTGGCACAATATGAATTGGAGTTAGATCAGTTGGATGTGAAGACGACATTTCTTCATGGTGATCTTGATGAAGAAATATATATGACTCAGCCATTGGGATTCCGAACTGTAGGAAAGGATAAGTTGGTTTGTAGGTTAAAAAAATCACTATACGGTTTGAAGCAGTCTCCTTGATAGTGGTATAGGCGATTTGATGGTTTTATGCTTGGTAATTCGTACACTCAGAGCTAGTTTGATCCTTACGAGTATTTCTGTAAGTTGAAAGGAGGTGCATATATTTATTTGTTGCTTTATATTGATGACATATTGGTTGCCTCTATTTTTAGGTCCGCTATAGATGATTTGAAGATTCAGCTCTCAAATAAGCTTGAGATGAAGGATTTAGGTGAGGCTAAGTGCATTTTAGGGATAGAGATCGGCAGAGACAAAGAAAATGGCAGAATTTGTTTGACACATGTGGCTTATTTGAAGAAAGTTCTATAGTGGTTTAATATTAGTAAGGATACGAAGCCAGTTAGTGTACATTTGGGAGCCCATTTGAAGCTTTCAGCTGACCTTTCACCGAAGACAGTTAAAGATAGAGATTTGATGTCGAAGACTCTATCTGCGAGCGCAGTTGGGAGCTTGATATACGTGATGATATGTACGAGGCCAGATTTGTCACAGGTGGTGAGCATGGTTTCTAGATACATGCACAATCCAGGAGTGGGTCATTGGGACGCCGTGAGATGGATTTTGAGGTACATTCAAGGTATGCTCAATGTTAGTTTGGTTTTTGAGCGGGACACTACAGGTGGGCAGTTGTGTATTGGTTATGTTGATTCGGATTATACCGGTGATTTGGATAAGTGCCGGTCTACTACGAGGTATGTGTTTACTTTGACTCGTGCACCGATGTATTGGATATGCATCTTACAGCCTATGATGGCTTTGTCAATGATGGAGGCAAAGTATATGTGATTACGGAGGCTGTAAAGGAGGCTATTTGGTTTTGGGGACTTTTGGAGGAACTTGGTATATCGCAGATGTCCACCACTATTCATTGTGATAGCATTAGTGCTATCTATTTGGCAAAGAACCAGGTTTTTCATGCGCGGATGAAGCACATTGACGTTCGTTATCACTTTGTTCGAGATGTTCTTAAAGATGGCGATGTGGAGATTGTGAAGGTCCACACGAATGATAATCCATCGAATATGCTCACTAAGGTGGTTTTGAGCAACAAGTTTGGTCATTGTCGAAACTTATTGCACATTCGTGTTTGTTGAGGTCGTTGATGGCCATTTGTTTGAACTACGGGAGGCTTGATCTCTTAGAAGAGGGGGTACGTAGGCAATCAATTTGATGCAACCGGTTTGATGTGTTGATACCGATATTTGAAGATTGTTCGCATTCTCATTTGGGTTCCTAAGTTGTTGTGGATTAAGTCTGTTGTCGTGGGTTTATTTCACTTCGTACTGGACGTAACAAGTGAGATATTTTGGTTGGTATTGGTGCCGATTCAGTTTTGGAAAAACGCTCGTCGATATGGAGAATTGTAGAAACGACGAAGTTCAGGAGAAAAACAAACATGCAGTTTCACGGTGAACTGCGAGTGGCACGGCGGTCGACCGTAAACGTGCACGGCGCCAGAGAAAGTCTCTGGACTTTTGGCGGTCGACCGTGATGGATTCAGCGGTCGATCGCGCCCAAGCTCTACAGGTGATTAAGTCTCTGGACTTTTTGCGATCGACAAACAAACAAGCAGTTTCATGGTTGATTGTGAGTGGCACGACGGTCGACCGTAAACGTGCACGGCGTCAGGAAAAGTCTCTGGACTTTTAACGATCGATCGCGATAGGTTCTGCGGTCAACCGCGCCCAAGCTTTGTAGGTGATTAAGTCTCTGTACTTTTTACGGTCGACCGCGATATTGGCTCGGCGGTCGACCACGATATTGGCTCGGCGGTCGATCGCGTAGCGGGTATTGGGCTATTTTGTTTCCTGCTCGTTTTCTGATTGGTTTTTGATATAAATTAGAAACACTTATTTCTAGGGTAAAGAGAGGAGAGTTTTAACAGATATTTAAGATTGTACTCAGCATTGTGAGAGGGAAATATTGTGAGCAAGTTGAGAGATTTGGTTTAGGGTTTGTATGAGTGATTTTGTGAGATTGTAACCCTTTGTAGTCTCTTTGATTTAGTAAAATCTCCCCATCATCTCCCCGTGGACGTAGGCAAATTGCCGAACCACGTATATCTCTATGTTTGGTTTGATTTGTCGTATTTTAGATTGGATTGTGCTCGTGTTTAGTTTGGTTATCTTCTCCCGTATCTTACGAACTCGTTCGGTGTGTGAGCACGCTTCCGCATAGGCGCGCAACACCAAGCACATGTTTTTGTGATTGGTAGTGAGTTGACATATTTCCCTCCACTCATTGAAATCAGAATCCACATTCACATGAGTTGGGGAGTGGTTGGAATTTAGAATGAGTGGATGGGAATAAGACACCTTACTACCAAGCACAAAATTTGTGCTTGGTACCAAACCTACCCATTATATATATATATATATATATATATATATATATATATTGAAAAATATTTTTTCTCAAAACCTTCAACATAAACCAACATTCATAAAAAAAACTAAGCAAGAAAATAAACGAAATATAAATTTGCCTATACTAACTACTAAACCGTAAACCTATGAGAATGAATATAAAACAAAAGAAAATAATGATCCAAGTCCTAAGGATAACACTATATATGAAAGAGAGAGGGCTTTATGTTGGGGATGCACAACCCCCCTGATGCGATTTGGAAATAGAGATTTAGGAGAGAAGAGAGAATTCAATCAATCAAAAACACACAAGATTTACGTGGTTCGCTTATCAATGTGAGAAACTACGTCCACGGCCGCCGCAGGAAAAAAATTTACTATTTTTCGTCTCTTTTACATCATGCCCTAATCAACCCTTTTATAGACTTAAGGGTTTTACAAATAGAAAAGGAAACATGTCAAAAACAATAACTGGGCTAAAACCCGACTTGCGGTCGACCGTCGCGCCACGCGCGGTCGACTGTGACGAATCCTTCTCCTAATCAGAGTCTTTGGAGTTTTGGCGATCGACCGTCGCGTCACCCGCGGTCGACCGCGACGAAGCCTCCTGCTGATGGTAGCTCTCTGGACTTTTGGCGGTCGACCGCCGCGCCATGCGCGGTCGACCGCGACGAAGGCAAAAATTCTGGGGTCGACCGCGAAGCTGCTCCTCAGCAATGTGCATGTCTGTGCACGTCGGCGGTCGACCGTCGCGCCATGCGCGGTTGACCGCGACTCAGTCAAAATGCGCCCTTCGTCGTTTTTCTTGAACTTCATCATCGTCAATCCTGTTCCTCCTGTTCTACTTTGTTCCTCTTCATTCTGAAGTATAGGACAGGTCTGATAGTTAGGCTTCACATATCCTAACAATCTCCCACTTGGAGACTAACTATCAATCTCTTTCAGATCTCTATGTGGCGACGGCCTCCATATCATTAAGTAATGAGGCCATCTGAAGTTGAACACAACTTCAATATCTCTGTAGTGATAACCTTGGTAAGCATATCGGCCGGGTTCTTGCTTCCTTGAATCTTCACAAGTTCCAACATGTCCTCGTCCAACGCTGATCTTATGAAGTGGTAGCGGACCTGTATGTGTTTGGTCCTTGCATGAAAAGCGGGATTCTTCGCCAAATGAATTGCGCTCTGGCTATCACAATGTAAGACACTCTTCTCACTCTTCTGTCCCAGCTCCTCCAAGAAACCTTGCAGCCATATCATCTCCTTGCTTGCCTCTGTCACAGCAACATATTCAGCCTATGTCGTTGATAAAGCAACGATCTTTTGCAACTGAGAAACCCAACTAATAGCTGTAGAGCCCAAAGTGAATACGTATCCTGTAGTGCTCCTTCTCTGGTCTATCTCACCAGCATAATCTAAATCAATAAAACCCTGCAGAACTAACTTGCCTCTCCTGAAGCATAAACAGTCTTCTATTGTACCTCGCAGGTATCTCAGAATCCACTTTACTGCTTCACAGTACTGCCCTCCTGGATCTGACATAAATCTGCTCACAGCTCCCACTGTATGGGCAATATCAGGTCTCGTGCATACCATGGCGTACATGAGGCTTCCAATGGCTGAAGCATATGGAACCTTAGTCATGTAGTCTTTCTCTTCATTAGTCTCGGGGCACTGCTCCTTAGTCAATTTGAAATGACTAGCTAGCGGTGTGCTAACGACCTTAGCACCACTCATCCCGAATCTCTCAAGCACCCGTCTAATGTACTCGGCCTGAGATAGCCGCAGTGTGCCCAAGAGCTTGTCTCTACTGATCTTCATCCCCAATATCTGCTTCGCTGCGCCTAGATCCTTCATGTTGAACTCACTCGACAGCTGCTTCTTCAGCTTCTTGATCTCTCTCATGTCTGAACCGGCTACTAGCATGTTGTCGACATATAAAAGCAGGATGATGTAACTGTTGTCAAACTCCTTGACAAAGCAACAGTGATCAGCATTGCACCTGGAGTAACCGTTCCCGTGCATGAATCCATCGAACTTTTTGTACCATTGCCTTGGAGCTTGTTTCAGGCCGTACAAGCTCTTCTTCAATCTGCATACCATCTTCTCTTTTCCCTTCTGAGTAAACCCCTCTGGCTGCTGCATATATATCTCTTCCTCTAGATCACCGTGGAGGAAAGCTGTCTTTACATCTAGCTGCTCGAGATGTAGATCTTCAGCTGCAACAATACTTAGGACTGTTCTGATGGTAGTCAGTTTGACTACAGGAGAGAAGATCTCTGTGTAATCAACTCATTCTCTCTGCTAAAATCCTTTAACCACCAATCTGGCCTTGTATCTCTTGGAACCATCATGTTCCTCTTTGATTCTGTACACCCATTTGTTGCTCAAGGCCTTTTTCCCCATTGGTAGCTTTGCAAGTTCCCATGTCTTGTTGGTGTTTAAGGATTTTATTTCATCTTTCATGGCGAGCTCCCACTTGCTCGCATCATCCACTCGAAGTGCCTCAACATAACTTTCTGGCTCTTCACCGTCACTCAATAATAGGTAGTTGAGATGGGCTCTGGGCTGTAGTGATGGATACTTTGGATTAGGCTTGGGGACTCTAGCTGACCACCTCAACTCTCTGACGGGCGAAACATGCTCTCCATCTTTATCTGCCCCCTCTGAAGTAGTCTCATCCATCAACTCTTCTTCTTCATCAGAACTAGCTTCGGGATTGCCTCCATCTGAGGCATCATCTGACTCGAAGTATGTGGGATCACTCTGCACCGAACTAGTGGACTGAACGGCATCACTGTCTTTGTAGAGAACTGTTTCATTAAAGACCACATCCCTGCTTCTGATGATTTTCTTGTTCTGCTCATCCCAGAATTTGTAGCCAAACTCATTACCTCCATAGCCAACAAAGAAACATTTCAAAGACTTAGGATCAAGTTTGTTTCTTGCATGATCACTCAGATGAACGTATGAAACACATCCAAATACTCTCAGGTGAGAAAGATTTACCTGCTTTCCACTCCATACTTCTTCGGGTATTTTGTGCTCCAAAGGCACTGATGGTCCCCGGTTGATCAAGTAGGCAGCTGTGTTGACTGCTTCTGCCCAGAATTGCTTTAAAAAACCTGCTTGTAACTGCATACTTCTGGCTCTCTCAGTCAACGTTCTGTTCATCCGTTCTGCTATACCATTCTGCTAGGGTGTACCTGACACTGTTCTCTCTAATCTAATGCCGCTGTCATAACAGAATCTCTTGAACTCTGAGTCTTCATACTCTTCCCCGTTGTCAGAATAAAGCTTCTTGATCTTCAAACCGGTCTCGTTCTCTACCATAGCCTTCCATCTCTTGAAGACTTCAAACACTTCTGATTTGTGTTTCATAAAATAGACCCAAGTCTTCCTCGAGTGATCATCTATGAAGGTCACAAACTATAACCTTCCACCGGTGGATGGTACTGATGTTGGACCCCATACATCTCTGTGAACTAACTCTAGCTTCTCTTCTTTAGGAGTTCTACCAACCCTTTTAAAGCTTATTCTCTTTTGTTTCCCAAGAATGCAACTTTCACATAAGTCAATATCGGTCGATCTCAAACCTGGTAACTTCCCATTCGACTGCATAACCTTTAGGCCTTTGCTACTCATGTGACCTAGCCTCTGGTGCCACAAATTTGGCTCTTCCTTACTTTCAGCCACTGCAATGGAACCACGTACATCTATCGTCATGTAGAAGGACTCTGTCTTCGTACCACGGGCAACAACCATGGACCCCTTTGTAACCTTCCACTATCACATGCTAAGGTTGATACATATCCCTCTTTCACCAATTGTCCTATGGAAATCAGATTTTTCCTCAAGCTGGGAACATGTCTCACATCACTCAGCTTCCATATAGACCCATTGAGCTTGATCTGCACGACTCCTTTGCCAACAATATCACAGGGCTGATCGTCACCAAGATAAGACTTTTCCTAGGTTTTCTGAAACGTAGTTCTCAAATAAATCTCTATTTGAGGTAGCATGAAACGAAGCTCCTGAATCCAGCACCCACGATTCAGTCTTGCTCTCCAACGAACAGATTAGAGCATCATCTGATTCTCTTGAGGCCACGTTCGCTTCAGTCTTGTTCTCCTTGTCCTTCTTGGGTTCTCGGCCCTGATTCTCATAGTGGCCAAGCTTGCCATAATTCCAGCAATCGATCTCCTTCTTGCTCTTGCGATTTCTGGACTTTGACCTCCCGTTCCTCGAGTTAGGTCTTCCTCGGCTATTCCCTCTGCTTCTGTTTCTGTTTCTTCCTCTGCTCTCAAGATTCAACGCCGACCCTAAATTAGAAATCCCTTCCTCTTGTCTTCTAATCTCCTCAGTCATAATCATGTCCACCACCTCTGAAAACTTTAGTTTTGATTTGCCACATGATCCGCTAATCGAGATAACGATACCCTTCCAACTGTCGGGTAATTGACCAAGTATCAAGAGGGCTTGGATTTCATCGTCAAACTGAATATTGACCGAGTTTAGTTGATCCGTGATCTCATTAAACTCGTTCAGGTGTTCATCGAATTTCTGGCTCTCGGACATCCTCAAATTAAATAGCTTTTTAATGAGATGTACCTTATTCGCCGCAGAGGGCTGCTCATACATACTAGACAATGCCGCCATGAGATCCGTCGTCATATTCTGATTCTTGATGTTGAACGCTACTGATTTAGACAAGGTCAACCTGATCGCTCCAAGGGCCTTTCAATCCAATAGCTTCCAATCCGCATCCTTCATATCCGTCGGCTTCTCTCCCAATGGTAGGTATAAATCCGTCTGATAGAGGTAGTCTTTCATCTGTATCTTCCAGAACCTGAAGTTTGTTCCATCAAACTTCTCAATCTTGGATGTTTCCTTCTCAGATCCCATGTCTCTGACCTCAAATCGATCGCGCCGAACCTGGTCTCTCTGATACCAGTTGTTGGGGATGCACAACCCCTTTGATGCGATTTGGAAATAGAGATTTAGGAGAGAAGAGAGAATTCAATCAATCACAAACATACAAGATTTACGTCGTTCGCTTCTCAATGTGAGAAACTACGTCCACGGCCGCCGCAGGAGAAAATTTCACTATTTTTCGTCTCTTTTACATCATGCCCTAATCAACCATTTTATAGACTTAAGGGTTTTACAAATAGAAAAGGAAACATGTCAAAAATTGTAACTGGGCCAAAACCCGACTTGCGGTCGACCGTCGCGCCACGCGCGGTCGACCATGACGAATCCTTCTCCTAATCAGAGTCTCTGGAGTTTTGGCGGTCGACCGTCGCGCCACCCGTGGTCGACCGCGACGAAGCCTCCTGCTGATGGTAGCTCTCTGGACTTTTGACGGTCGACCGCCACGTCGCGACTCAATCAAAATGCGCCCTTCGTCGTTTTGCTTGAACTTCGTCGTCGTCAATCCTGTTCCTCCTGTTCCACTTTGTTCCTCTTCATTCTGAAGTATAGGGCAGGTCTGATAGTTAGACTTCACATATCCTAACACTTTACGTTAGAGGATGAACGTTTAGTCCTTGTCAGCGATGGGCCCCGATAAACTCCAACATCGGAGAAAGGGTCGTAGATTGATCAGGAAGTAAAATGACTATTTTTACCGGGTGAAGTCTGAGATTGATCTTGCTGACGCAGATCAAAGGACAAGAAATGGGAGGTTAATAAAATTTGACAGCAAGAAACATAAACTAAAAGCAAGAGTGTAAACAAGACATGAAATTAATATGACAAGAAAATCAAACCGATATCAAGAAACCAAGAAAATAACCTCAATTTCTAACAGATTAGTGAGAAGCCAATAGTGACATCTAAATTAGATTAACCCCATCACTTAAAAATCCTCATTCTTAAACCTTAGTAAAACTGAGCATATATATTTACTTAATAGGCTCCAACATGGATGTGTGTGTATATTTATATATAGTTGTTTTTCAATATTTCTATAATCTACATTCTGACTCCTAAATAAATAGATCAAGAAACCAAGTAAATGTCCTCAATCTCAAATAGAATAGTCAGAAACCATGCATGACATGTAAATTAGATTAACCCTATTACTTAATTCGTCATTCTTAAAACCTCAGCAAAGATTAACATAGAACTTCTTCATAGAATCATAGTTTCATTTCTATAATTTACATTCCGACTTCTTTTAGGGTTATACGCCCACTATTATCCTATCCTACAAAATTATGCCAAGAAACCAAGATCAAGAAAACATGCAAAAATTTGAAATGGTAGCCAAACGCTGAACCCGAAAAATGGGGAGGAGAATTATACGTGAGAAGGGAATCTTGCAGTGTTTGTGGTCGAGGATCGTTTGCCCCTACGAATCTTGACATTTTCGAGAGGATCTTGAGCCGCGGTTGGTCGAGGATTGTCAGAGGGTGGTTCTTGCTGCTGATGATGAGAATGTCGACCGAAGATACCAGTCAAACGATTCCTTTTGCGGACTGCAGTCTGAGACTGGTTCTGCTGCATAGACATAGACAAAAAATTAACAAGAAAAATGAGTACATAATGAAGAAGTTTGATGCCAAGAAGTACAAATTAAGAGGGAATGGGGGAAGGGGGAGAGAAAGAGAGAGCTAAATTTACATTAGAGGCGCTGGGTTGTTGATTTTGATCGGTATCTTCTTTCTTCTTCTCCATCGAGATGATCTTGGCTTCTTGTTTCTTGAGAGAATATCGCGAGAGGATGTAGAAACTCAAAGGAAATGTAGGAAAAGAGTAACAATAAAAGCTTGGTATCAAAATCTTGGATGAGAAGATGGTTGTTTATTTCGTACTTAATTTGGGCGGCCGCCTATATATAGGAGATGGGTAGTTAAGTTAAACGGTTAGCTAATAGTCTAAATAGTCTATCTGGTGTTATGAGAGATGGATTGTTTAGACCCAATTCGGACACTTAACTCCGTATTAATATTATTTTGAACCTGGAATTAATGCACTAACCTATTTACTTGATCGGAAATACCCTACTCTGCAAATGCTTGAATTAATGTACGGAGAGATTGACCGTGATTGAATCATAATATTTGAACTATAAGTAGGCAAAAGTTCACACAGAGCGCCATCTGTAAAGAACAACAATCTGAATGAGAAGTCTACACATTTTTCAATATTAATTTCAAATTACTTTAGATAATACATGGAATCAATAAAAATAATTACTCGTATGATAACAAAATACGTGCTTTCCCATATTTAGGATATGATAAGACATCATTAGATAAAAAAAAAGAAACAAACATTCTCCCAACAAATTCTGAAATAGGAACTACAAGTGTGAATTAGACGATATGGACAAATAACAAAGCCCGTACAAAAAATAGTCATATCCAAAAAATAAAAATAAATCAAAAGAGTCAACCTACAAGAAAAGCTAAAGTTCAGAGCAACAAGCAGTGAAGGCTTCAATCATCCCCAACATCAGCGTCTCTCGCATTGCCATGGCAGTCATCAGTAGCAGCATCGGAGACCAGAATAAGCTGGAGTACTTTGATAGTTCCATCAGCACAAACTCTTTCCTCACCTGAAATCAATTTGAACCAGAACAGAACTAAGTGGTTGAACAATTTGGTTACACAATACAAAAATGGTGGAAGTGTTGTTGAAAGTTTTGTGGTTGTATTCCTTGGAAATACTCCATATTATTGTAGAGTTCATAGCATCTTTAATTGAGATACTTCAAGATTTTTGTAGAGTTCTTTTACATCTTTGTAAAAGGACAAATGTTTTTTACCCCCTCAAATACAAATCTCTTTCATATGGATAAAGAATGGTGTATATACAAGGAAATTACCTTGCAGGGCATCCCAAATTGTGATACCTGCATTATCTGCTTTAAGGATCCATGTTGGGGGTTTTCAATTTTGTGACACGGATGATGAAACTCTCCTTTCCGCTCAACCAGACCTCTTCCTGGCTTCCGTCTGGCCATGCATGTTTCCCAAGGTGACTCGGAATAGCCATACATGGTATCCTTCACCAAATAGAAGGTTCTAGAGTGACATAGAGAAATGAAAAGTGAAAACCTACTTAAATAAGTATAAAAGCTACATGATTTAGAGGAATAGCCTAAGTTGAGCATGGTAATATTTATAACTAATGACATTTAGGGGGCTTGTCCAGATGAATCTCACACAAATGTGTAATCTAATTAATGTATGCATGTATAAACCAATCCTAATACGGGCTCTAAATTCTCTATATATTACTCATTACAAATTATTAAGATTATTTGTCATCTACAATTAGTAGATCTATCAGAAATACTTCAAGTTAGTAAACCATAAAAAAACATGCATGTCTCTAATGCCTAAAGAACAATATATAGCTAATAGTATATATAGGTAATCATACTCATAAATATCACACATGATCCGAGAACTTCCACATGATTAGTACAAAGATCATACCTAAAAGCTGAAACACATTACAGATCATGGTAACTTAGCCCATATAAAGATGAAGAGCAACATCTTGGGACATTACCAGCTTTGAAGTCATTCCCTGGAATGGCTTCTGTCTGAGTCAGCAGTATCTGACCCATATTTGCCAATTATCCACACCTAAAGTGGGATGTACACGTGGATTTCGACCGTCCCTTATCGGGACAGTGGGAGGGCCAACTTCGCCTTTGGATCTAACATCCTCAACAGATGCAAGAAGAACCCCGTGACTGCTAGATATTCACTATTCAAATGGAAGTAGAATGCCATTTGAGCGGAGGGTGAGGAGAAGTATGAGAGAAGTTCCTTATATATAAGCATTTGGGACTATCATAATGGGCAAGTTACAGGTAGCTAGTTCTTTGTTTTCGCCTCTATATTGAGGCCAACTTGTTTGAATCTAGCAGGCTAACCACAAATAGCTTGGCTGGGGCTTCCTCTACCAAACCTTTTTCTCCCCTCTCTTCTTCAGATTTATCCATTAATTCAGAACAGGGAGAATTCATGCCCCCCTGAAGAAATACAGGAAACAACTTAAGATTCAGCCAGGCAAACTGGCGGTCGACCGCGAACGTGCCCAAGGGCAAGTAGGATTCAGAGCTGATGGTGGTCGACCGCGGTGGTTGACCGTGGATGACTGTATTCGATTTAACTCTCGGGAACTCTCGGGTTTGTGGTTCGGTCGACCGCCGCGGTCGACCCGAACATGCGCGGTCGACCGCGAACCTGCGCGGTCGACCGTCGCGATCGACCGCAGTCTGTTTGGGCTGGGCCTTTTGGATTTTGATCCGGTTCGTTTCTGGGTTTATATATAACTCAAACCTGATTGATTAGGGTAATACAAGGATGATTTTGAGCAGTCTTTGTGAGAGGATTATTGCATCCAATTGTGGGAGAGTTGTGAAGATCTAGAACTTTGTTTTAGGGTTTGATCGGTGAGATTTGTAACTCTATTTGTATTCTCTTGATTTCTAATAGTAAGAACCCCGTGGACGTAGGCAACTTGCCGAACCACGTAAATCTCTTGTTCTTGATGTGGTTGTGTTTTGCTTATTAGTTGTGATTTATCTCGAGTTATTGTTCGTGTTGCACAAGAAAGCTTCCGCCGCGCACAACAATTGGTATCAGAGCTAGATCGACAACATGGAAGAAGCAAGCACATCGGGGTAGTCTCTTACAAAGGCGATACAGAGTCTGAGCATCAATAATACGAAGATTGATGTTCCGAAGTTCGACGACAAGATCAATTTCGGATTGTGGAGGTGTCAGGTGATGGATGTCTTGGATGCACAGAATTTGGAGGAGACTCTTGAGTTAAAAGAGAAACCCTCAGATATGGAGGATAAGGTTTGGAGGAAGATGAACAGTAGAGCTTGTGGTGTTATTAGGTCATACTTGACGCCGGATCTTATTTATGATGTTATGAACGAGACGTCGGAGAAGAAGATGTGGGAAACACTCAATGAGAAATATCTTACAAAGAGCATTGAGAATCGGCTTAACTTGAAGAAGAGATTTTACTAGTTCAAGATGAAGATGGGAGTTTCCATCAGGGAGCATGTTAACAACTTTACTAAGCTACTTTCAGATATGAGCAATGTGGACATTATAGTTGAGGATGAAGGCAAGGCGATGCTACTTCTGTGTTCATTGTTCGAAGATGATTATGGTACGTTCGTTCTTACTATGATCAATGGAAGAACTACAGTCAGCTACAAGGAGGTGACCTCAGCTTTGGTGAACTATGAGTTGAGGAAGAGTGATGGTGAACCCTCCGAGAAGGCATAGGGAGATGCGTTAGCCGTTCGAGGCCGAGATCCAAACCGTCGCCAGTTCAACCGCTCAAAATCAAGGAATAGGAGTGCCTATAAGAGTGTTGGTAGAAATCAATGTCGGTATTGTAAAGAAGAAGGACATTGGAAGATTGACTGCCCAAAGTAGAAAGAAAAAGCCGGGAAGAATAAGGAGAAAGCTGCACAAGCTTCAGAGGTGAATGTTGCAAAAGCTATTGATGAGCATTCAGATTCAGATTCTTTAGGCTATTCATGCCCTGCATTACCGTCGGTTTGCTATGCGGATTCCACGGAGTGGATGATGGATTCGGGAGCTACATATCACATCTGCCCTAAAAGGGAGTGGTTCTCTAGCTTTGAGGAGCTGGAAAGAGGGGATGTCGTGCTTATGAGAAATGACCACATATGTCCTATTGGTGGTATTGGTTAAGTCCGAATTAGGATGCATGACGGTGTAGTGAGGGAGTTGAAGGAAGTGAGGTTCGTGCCGCAGCTGACGAAGAACATCATCTTTCTTGGGACTTTGGAGGCAGCAGGATATCGATTGATCTTAGAGGATGCTACAGTGAAGGTCACGAAGGGTTCTATGGTGGTGATGCGAGGTGTCAGGGAAAACAACCTATACTACTTGAAGGGCAAGATAGTTATAGGGGGTCTGACAGCTTCTATCACTACAGAGGAGGACACTACCACTTTATGACACATGAGACTTGGACACACAGGTGATAAGTCCCTACAGTCATTAGCGAAACATGGGCTATTGAAATGTGCTAAGACCTGCAAGATGGAGCTGTGTGAGCATTGTGTACTTATGAAGAAGACTAGAGTGAAGTTTGGCACCGCTGTTCACAACACATGAGGTACATTGGATTACATTCACACAGATATTTGGGGTCCTTCCAAGAACACATCTCTTGGTGGGGCCAACTATTTTGTCACTTTCATTGATGACTATTCCAGGAGAAATTGGGTATACCCTATGAAGCATAAACATCATGTCCTGGATATTTTTGTGGAGTGGAAGAAGAAAGTGGAGCTGCAGACAGGTAGAAAGGTGAAGACTCTACGTTCAGATAATGGTGAAGAGTACAAGAGTGATCCGTTTTTACAGTTTTATCGGGATCACGGCATTAGAAGACACTTCACAGTTCGAGAGACACCGCAACAGAACGGGGTGGCTGAGAGATTGAACCGTACCTTGCAGGAGAAGGTGCGGTGTATGATAACGCAGAGTGGATTGCCTAGATCCTTTTGGGCCGAGGCGTTAGTTTATGCGAGCCATCTCATGAACAGTAGTGTTAGACGGGAAGACTCCTTTGGAGCGTTGGTTTGGTTCGGTGGCTAGTGACTACGAGTCGCTTCGGATATTCGGGTGTCCAGCTTATTATCATGTCAGTGATGGGAAATTAAATCTCAGAGCGAGGAAAACAGTCTTTGTGGGATTTAGAGATGGAGTCAAAGGCTTTAAGTTATGGGATCCACAGGACAAGAAGATAGTTATTAGCAGAGATGTCACATTTGACGAGGCGTACATGATGAGGCCTCGAGCCCCTCAGCAGGTAGAGGGAGACCAGACAGGAGAGATATCACAGCAGGTGGAGGATGATGTGACTCCACTCACTCTAGAGAGCACTGTATCCATTGAGGCTCCTACAGAGGTGACACTAGGAGGAGATGAGATGACAGCCGGGCAGATAGAGGATACAGTGGATTATGGGACTCAGGAACAGGGTCATGTTCAAGATGAGATGACAGCCGGGCAGATAGAGGATACAGTGGATTATGGGACTCAGGAACAGGGTCATGTTCAGGGGTCTATTACAGCAGATAGACCGAGGAGAGAGATTCGTCGGCCAGCTAGGTATAATAATGTCATGGTCGCATATGCATTATCAGTGGAGGTCGTTGATGATATGGTTCTAGCCACATTCAGGGAGGCAGAGTCTAGCACTGATTCGATCAGGTGGAGGGAAGCTATGGAGGAGGAGATGTGGTCTCTTCAGAAGAACGATACTTGGACACTTGCACATCTACCTAAGGGTAAGAAAGCTATTGGTTGCAAGTGGGTATATGCGAAGAAGGAGGGATCTTCTACTGGGGACATTCGGTTCAAAGCCAGATTGGTTGCCAAGAGATATGCACAGCTTGAGAGCATTGATTACAACGAGGTATTTTCACCTGTTGTGAAGCATTCGTCGATACGAATTTTATTGGCGTTGGTGGTACAGTTGGATTTGGATTTGGTCCAGATGGATGTGAAAACAGCCTTTCTATAAGGTGATTTAGATGAGAAGATCTACATGACACAACCCTTGGGATTTAAAGCTGCAGGAAAAGAAAACTTAGTTTGTAAGCTGAAGAAGTCTCTTTATGGTTTGAAGCAGTCACCAAGACAGTGGTATAAGAGATTCGACGGTTTTATGATTGGCCGAGGGTACACCAGGAGCCCATATGACCCATGTGTTTATATGCATAAGCTACAGGATGGTGAGCTCATATATTTGCTTTTATATGTTGACGATATGCTTATTGCTTCCAGGAATTCTTCGGCTATTCGAAAGCTGAAAGAGGAGCTATCATCCGAGTTTGAGATGAAGGATCTTGGAGAGGCAAAGAAGATATTGGTATGGAGATCAAGAGAGACAGGATGAAAGGGAGTTTGAAGCTTACACAGAAGAGCTACTTGCAGAAGATGTTGAAGAAATTCAGCTTTGATGGCAATGCAAAAGCAGTTAGCACACCATTGGCTCCCCACTTCAAGCTTTCAGCGTTGATATCACCTATTTCAGTTGAGGACAGAGATTATATGTCGAAGGTCCCATATGCCAGTGCAGTAGGTAGCTTGATGTATGCGATAGTGCGTACGAGGCCAGATTTGTCACAGGCCATGAGCATGGTATCGAGATACATGCACGACCCGGGAAGGGTCACTAGGAGGCCGTGAAGTGGATTCTACGGTATGTTCGAGGCACCGTGGATGTTGGTTTAGTATTCCAGAAGGATGAGAAGAATGGGCAGGATTGTATTGGATATGTGGATTCACATTATGCTGGAGATCTTGACAAATGCCGGTCTACTTCAGGTTATGCTTTTACATTGGCAGGTGCACCTGTATGTTGGCGATGCACGCTTCAGTCAACAGTGGCTCTCTCTACTACAGAGGCAGAGTATATGGTGGTAACTGAAGCTATTAAGGAGGCTTTATGGTTGCGTGGATTATTGGAGGACTTGGGGATTACATAGGAGACCATTCGGGTATATTATGATAGCATGTCGGCTATCTATTTGGCGAAGAACCAGGTTTATCATGCACGCACGAAGCACATCGACGTCAGATTTCACTTAGTTCAGGACGTTTTGGATGATGGAGACGTCATATTGGAGAAGGTCCACACGAATGACAACCCTGCAGATATGTTGACCAAAGTTGTTTCAGGTGTAAAATTTGGTCATTGCTTGAAGCTTTTGAACATCCTTCAGTGCTGAGGCCTTTGGAGGCCATTTGGGTAAACTACGTTCGGCTTGATTCATTGGGCAAGAGGATACGTAGGCAGTCTTTCAGATGCAGCCGGTTTGATCAGTTGATTCATATGGGAGGGGAGATCGCGTTTCAGCTCTAGTTTGGTTCCCTGACTTGTTGAGGGACTATTGGATGATTTGGTGTCAGCTCAGTTTTGATACAAACAATCGCCGAGGTAGAGAATTGAAGAAATACAGGAAACAGCTTAAGATTCAGCCAGGCAAACTGGCGGGCGACCGCCGTGGTCGACCACGAACGTGCAGAGCTGATGGTGGTCGACCGCGGTGGTTGACCGTGGATGACTGTATTCGATTTAACTCTCGGGAACTCTCGGGTTTGTGGTTCGGTCGACCGTCGCAGTCGACCGCGAACCTGTGCGGTCGACCGCCGCGGTCGACCGCCGCGGTCGGCCGCAGTCTGTTTGGGCTGGGCCTTTTGAATTTTGACCCGGTTCATTTCTGGGTTTATATATAACTCAAACTAGATTGATTAGGGTAATGCAAGAATGATTTTGAGCAGTCTTTGTGAGAGGATTATTGCATCCAATTATGGGAGAGTTGTGTGAGATCTAGAGCTTTGTTTTAGGGTTTGATCGGTGAGATTTGTAACTCTATTTGTATTCTCTTGATTTCTAATAGTAAGAACTCTCCCCCTCCTTGGCCCGTGGAATGTAGGCAACTTGCCGGACCACGTAAATCTCTTGTTCTTGCTGTGGTTGTGTTTTGCTTATTAGTTGTGGTTTATCTCGAGTTATTGTTCGTGTTGCACAAGAAAGCTTCCGCCGTGCACAACAACCCCCCCCTCCCAAAAAAAAAGTCATGTTTTGAAATGGCATGCCTGCAATGGCACAACGACATTTTAGCCGTTTCTATAATTTATGGTTTGCAACCTATAGATAAATAACAGTACAAACTTTACGGAACAAATTTACTAATTTTTCTGTATTGCTTCCGATTCCTGATATTTTTATCCACTGAATTATTTATGAATGCTAAATGCACCACAGTAACTATGAAAATTAGTTAGAGGTTATATTATGTATTACAATAATCTATCATCAGATTTGAACGAAAATATTTCCATCTTTTCTTATTTCAATTTACTTCTAACGAAAATTCAATTTATGTTGTTGATAATAGTGTTAGCAATGAGTTGTTAGTCCCACATTGGTTGTGAGAATACACCTCACCCTTCTCTGCTTGTATAAATATATGTGCACACTTAATATTCAATTTAAACGAAATTTACCCAAGACTCTCTCTCTCTTACTTGGTATCAGAGCTAGAGTTATTATTTCCCTTCCAATAAATTTTTTTGAAGCTTCTGCGTTCTTTTACCAAATCTTGGTCTTGTTGCTTTGCAACCGTTTAACGCCTTTTTTGCGTTCCTTTGTCAAATTTTTGCTCTTGCCGCTTTGAGTCCTCTTAACGCGTTTCGTGTTCTCGTATTCAAAATCGTTTCTCATTCTCAAATTTACGGCATCACTATTTCAAGATCGTCTCTCGGTCTCAAATTAATGGCATCGCCGTTTCAAGCCATCTCTCGACCTCAAACAAACGGCATTGTCATTTCACAGTCAGTAACGGCATCGCCGTTTAAATCTGTCTTGAATTCTCAATGTCTCAACATCGGCATTAATCCGTTGTAGGTCTCCAGCGTGAGCATCAGATCCGACCGATTTTGGGCCATCTTGATCGTCAGTTGCTTCTTTTTCTCAGATTTGATAGTCATGTATAACATTCGGGTTCAAATTTAACATTTGGGTTCTTACATTTTAACCTTCGAGATTCTACATTAACCTTCGGGTTCTTCTTCTAACATTCCGGTTTCATTCAAGGATTATTATCTTAAACTTCGAATTACTGCTATTATGGCCTCTTTACTGGCACCTGCTTCTCAGGCTAGGTCTAAACTCTTTTGCACATATTACAAGAAGGAGGGATACTGCTTTGAGACATATGTCCAGCTTCATCCTGAGTTACGTTCCTCAGGAAGTGGTCGTAGTTAGCGACGCCATCTGTCCCGATCCTCTAGTGCACCAGGATTACCGGTCAATGTTATGCCATTTGCCATTTTAGACCCTGCCATTCAAGTTATTACATATATTAGCCGTCAAATTACGGCTCTTCAGCATACCACCTCTGCATCTGCTGCAAAACTCTCTGATATTCACCGTCAAATTGAGGCTCTTCAAGCTATTGCAAATATTAGCCGTTAAATTGCGGCTCTTCAGCATACCACCTCTCCATCTGCTGCACAACTCTCTGATATTCACCATCAAATTGATGCTCTTCAGCATAGAGCCTCTACATCTACTGCAAAACTCTTTGGAATGTGTCTTCCTGGTATTCAGTCAACCCTTCGGTCTTTGGTATGAATAATCTCTGGATTTTTGACTCTGCATGTTCCTTTCATATGACTCGTATCACGTCCCGCTTCCCAAACTACCGGGAATCGGAATATGAACAAGCTCGCGACGTATTAGACTGAGAAGAAATAAGTACTAGACTATTTCTTTTCAATCTAATACGCTAAGCGTCAATAAATAAACAATACGAAGTCACAGGTCCCTGATCATAATCAGCAATAAATATAATGAACAACACAAAATAAAATAATACATATCACAAATGAATATCATCCAAGACATAATATTCGGATCAACATGCCCTTATACAAAAACTAAACAACTGATTACTGGAAAAATATAATACATTGTTCAAAGAAAAAGAAAGGCAATACTACAAAAGGTAAACTAAGACCTTCAACGAAGAAGAGATAACTAAACTTTGGCCTATTCTTCAACTCTATCTGCAAAGCACTCCTGCTGAGAATACTTGGGAGCTTGTTGAGGAGATGGAGTCTCTTCACAAAAACAATACGTGAGAGCTTGTTGAGCTTCCAAATGGGCGGAAGGCGATTGGTTGTAAGTGAGTATACATGAAGAAGGAGGGTATTGAGGGCACTCCAGTGAGGTTCAAGGCTAGGTTGGTTGCTAAAGGCTATGCACAGGAGGAATGTATTGATTATAATGAGGTTTTCTCTCTAGTGATGAAGCACTCTTCGATTTGGATTTTTTTAGCTTTGGTGGCACAGTATGGATTGGAGTTGGATCAGTTGGATGTGAAAACAACATTTTTTCATAGTGATCTTGATGAAGAAATATATATAACTCAGCCATTGGGATTCTGAGCTGTAGGGAAGGAAAATCTGATTTGCAGGTTGAAGAAAACTCTATACGATTTGAAGCAGTCTCCTCGATAGTGGTTTAAGCGATTTGATGGTTTTATGATTGGTCATTCATACACTCAGAGCCAGTTTGATCATTACGTGTATTTTCATAAGTTGAAAGGAGGTACGTACATCTATTTGTTGTTCTATATTGATGACATGTTGGTTGCCTCTATTTCCAGGTCTTCTATAGATGAGTTGAAAGCACAGCTTTCAAAAGAGTTTGAGATGAAAGATTTGGGTGAGGCTAAGCGTATTTTAGGGATGGAGATCAGCAAAGACAAAGAGAAGGGCAGAATTTGTTTGACACAGGTAGCTTATTTGAAGAAGGTTCTATAGCGATTTCATGTCAGCATGGATACGAAGCCAGTTAGTGTACCTTTAGGAGCCCATTTGAAGCTTTCAATTGACTTTTCACCGAAGATAGTTGAAGATTAAGAGTTGATATCGAAGACTCCATATGCGAGCACGGCTGGAAGCTTGATGTACGTGATGGTATGTATGAGGTCAGATTTGTCACAGGTGGTGAGCATAGTTTCGAGATATATGCACGATCCAGGAGTGGGTCATTGGGACGCCGTGAGATGAATTTTGAGTTACATTTGAGGTACACTCAATATTGGTTTGGTTTTTGAGTGGGACTTTAAAGGCGGATAGTTGTGCATTGGTTAATCTGTGACCTATGTTTGCTAGATTTTATTTGTTATTAATGTAAATCAGTGCCTTTCTTGTTATAACCTATCGTACCTTTTTAAAAATAAGCATTTAAGTATATTACCATGTTTTCAAACCAAATGCTGTTGCTTAAGATAGTGGACCATCTGACATGTTCTTTGGTACAAATGACGACCAATTTGTTCAATGATTTTTAGATTGTATTAATTGCAAATAGACCCATGTAGAGGTATAGCAAGTTCAAAACAGATACACTACAAAGTGTTTATCCACAATTAAATCTTTTAATTTTAACCATCAAATTGAAGGTGGTATATGACATCATCAGTTAATCAAACTAGCTTGCTGTCACCTTTGTTCCATGATAGAAAACTAAATGATCTTAGGAAAAGTAACATCTACATGTTGCTAACTTACATGTACATAATTCTGTTTTTCAGAAGCTACATGTTTAGTTAGTTTTGTCTGAGCAACTTCACTCTATTTATATATGTTGTTTGATGGACAATGTACATACATGTTTTGCATGCAACCTTTAGGACATTATGGATATTTCATTGTAATGTATGTTTGTGAATTAAAACATGGAAACCAGCATCTAATTCTTAGTATGCTAATGCCTCTCCATCCTCTCTTTTATTAACAGAAGGTTTCAATTACTTTAAGTATATAATGATCCGCTACACCTTTTGTGAAACTTTCTTATTCGTTATGGTTATCCATTTGCATTTTACTAATTATTCATAGCATATCTGCTATCCTGCTGTAGCATTATATCTGTTGCCAATGTGCGTCATGTCACGATGTGCTTTCATTAGCTTTAAAGTTTTGGTCACTCTTAACTACCCATGCTTGCATCAGAAAGTTGACTCTTGTGGAATTCACATACTTTTTCAAGCATTTGTATCTTGATGAATTTGTTAACTACATTACATGACAATTCATTAGTTTTTTTAGAACTAAGTTGCATCTTTTAATTTTTTTTTATATCTAGTGAATTATATTTTAAATCTTCAAATGTAAAGTTTATCTTTTTTATTGCATTATGATGGATATTCATATGTCATATTAGATCACTTGCATTTGTTGCATGATTAATTACAAGTTTTATGCAAGAATGCACTTGTAAATTTTAAAGCATGTGTGTATGAAAGAAAGTATTTTTAAAAAAAATCAAAATAATATGTTTAAGAGGTGGTACTAGAAAATGATCACGTAAATTTGGAAGGTCTTTTTTGTAGGCAACCAATTTAAACTTGGAAGGTCTAATTTGTAGGCAACCAATTTAAATTTGGAAGGTCTACTTTGTAGGCAACCAATTTGCAACCTCTTATAATAGGAAAATTTTAATAATTTATGCATATTTAGTATGAAATATACTTTAAGATATGAAATCCTATTATAAGATTCTCTTGAATGTTTTGCATGTAACTATTAGTAATGTCATTCATATATGTGCATATGCATGCATGTGAAGATATAACTGTAGTATTTTAGTTCCTTTATGGGCCAAATTCTAATCTGCACAAACCCTATGCAGTTACATCGTCAGACATAGAATACGATCTTTTATGCTCACAGACCATGACCTTTTATGCTTACACGTTACATTCAAAACTGTTGTTTAATTTTCTTATTGCTAAATTGATTCCTATGTCTTTTGAACACTAAAGGTTCTATTAGCAATGTTGGGCTTTAGTTCTTTAAATGTACAACATATTGTGCTCCCAAAGAACCCGGAAGTTATGGCAAACACTTTTCCTTCCATGATAATATTTGATCATTACAATTTCTACTTGATATGAACGCATATCAAATTTTTGTTTAGACATTTAAAATGAAAATGTCTAATTATTATTATTCATTGTTTCTTGATAAGAGACTTCAATAAATATGCTAACATGTTTTGATAGTGACTAGAAAGAATCATTTTATAGCTCTTCATTTGACTACATGTATAATCCTTTCTCTTGAGATTTTAGAAAATGATTAGAGTTGATATAAATATGCTCTGTCAACTAGTATGCCTAGTTACAGGAGATGTGATGAATCGATATAAATATGCTCTGTCAACTAGTATGCCTAGTTACAGGAGATGTGATGAATCAATATCCTGGAAAAACAAATCAAGAGGTATATCTTATAACTTCTTTCTATATGATGAATAAAAGTTATATTGAAATTAGTCCATCAAATAATTAAAAATTGCTATTAGGTTCCCTTATCCTTATAAGTTGTTTCAAATTAATCCTTCTTGCTTCTTGTACTCTTGCCTGGAGAGACTAATTTTTAAAAATAACTTAACAAGAAGGGGACCTAAAGTCAATTTCTACAATACGAATGGCTAATTTTAAAATAAAGGACTTGATAAATCTATACAACGCCTGTTAGGTAAAGTTGTGATATTGGACTTTGTAAAGTCTGAGAAGAATCTTGTTGACCCTTTGACTAAGGGATTATCCAGGAGTGTGGTTCTGGATTCATCGAGAGAGATGGGGTTAAGCCCATAAGAGAGGTCACTGACAGTGGTAACTCAACCCTTATTTGGAGACATAGTCCCAATGTTGGTTCAATATGGTAGAAACAAGCTGGACTAGTGACACTCGTGTGGAGCATCGACCCAGATATATTCATATATCACTATGTAGCTTGTGCTACTACCCTTTCTCTATGATGACGATGCTCTTATGATACAGCTGGCTAGGCTGAGTTTTACTCTTAATAAGTCTAACATGTGTATTATGGGGGGTATTAAATAAACAGCTACAGTACCCTTTGAGGACTTACCTACGTGAGAGGAACCGTGATGGCCGCGGTTAGGGGGGCTGGGCTAACCCCTAGAAACTCTCATGAGTCGGTTTATTATGAGCATGGCCTTTAATGTTTAACTCATTTTGCTCAATAGATGAAGACATATTGTGTGTGTTTTTATCAATACCTGATTCAATGGGCCTAATTCAAGGCCTAGTCCATTATGTCCCTCAGGTGGCGATGAATTCACTACGGAAATGTTCAAAGCCAGAAGCTACCTTTCCCGAATTCACGATACGAAATGTTACCCAACCAATATTTGTTTTATGATTTCTTAATTTATTTATTGATTACTGAGTTTTCAGTCAATATTACCTTTTGGGGGGGGGGGGGCTGAGTCAATATTGCCTTTTTGGGGGGGGACTGTTGGATATTTATTGAGAAAATGCAATTTTGCCTTTGTGTTTTAGTCCCACATCGGAAAATGGAAAAGATTTATCTCTCCCTCAACCCTATAAATACACCCTTATCCACATTCTAAAATACAAGAAAATAAAGCTTTTTCTCCTCTCCTCTGGTTTTAAAGAAAATTAGTTTAATATTACCTTTTGGGGGGGGGGGGACTGTTGGATATTTATTGAGAAAATGCAATTTTGCCTTTGTGTTTTAGTCCCACATCGGAAAATGGAAAAGATTTATCTCTCCCTCAACCCTATAAATACACCCTTATCCACATTCTAAAATACAAGAAAATAAAGCTTTTTCTCCTCTCCTCTGGTTTTAAAGAAAATTAGTTTTTCCCTCTATAATTTTGTTATTAATTTTTTAGGCAATCTTCTTCATCTGAGCTGAAGCTCTGTACTCTCTCCCGAGTATGGAGGTCGACCATTTCCGGTGGATTTTATCGCTAGGGGGGAGGGAACCATTTGCGCCAGGGCGATAGGCGGGTTCTCAATCTTCTAGGACAGTGATTACACGACTGCTCCCGTTAGGCCTGATTTTCTTATCTCTTATTTTTTTAATTCGGATTTAATTTACATGTTATAACTTTGTTTTGATAATTTTCCAACAATTTTGATACCTTAAGATTTAGTCTCATATAAGATACTTATTGAGTGATTGAATGGTTTATAACATAAGTCCAATAAATCAAGTGCAATATTGATTAATTAATTTAACCGTGGATTGAGCCAACCCACGTTTAACACTCAGTGGGTCACAACTTACACTACGCCAATGGGCTCGTGAGCCTAGTGAGTGACAAATGGTACCAAAACAGTTAGCCAATCGAGAATGTGGAGCTAAGTGCTATGCGGAACTAAGTGTTACACCACATGAGTGCGCAATTAAGGTGGGTTGATTGTGATGCCCCCAGATTTAGTCTCATGTTGGATATTAATTGAATGATTAAATAGTTTATAATGTAGCATAGGTCAAGTACAAGATTGACTAGTCAATTTTGATAGTGAATTGAGTCAAATCATTTGTTGCACTCAGTGAATTTTATGGCTTACACCGCACCAACGGACTCGTGAGCCCAAGGCATGACGGTTACATTATTTTGTTATAGAGTGGATGTTATGTTTTATTTTGTGGAGTTTGTTTCGTTCCAGAATGCAAGGGACGCTCTGTTTTAGGGAATTAGCTTGCAAGAATGGAAGAAAGGGAAGTGCTCCGTTCTAGGATTAACTGTACAGAGGATATGTCTTAGTTTGTAGATTGCATTGGTGGATTTGGTGTTAGTTTGTAGTTTGCATTGGTGGATTGGGTGTATGCCTGGATGTATTTGTAAAGATTGTTTAGCAACATAGGCTTACTCGCCTTTCATAAATAAATAAGTAAATATTATCTTTTCATAGATTCTCTCTATGGCGAGAAGACAGTGGAGATAAAATTTCAATCAAAACTATCCCTTATTTACGGGCATAGATCTTCTTCACTATCAAAAATAGTTGATTTGTCTGGTGGAAGGTAATGATTCATTCTGAATCTAGCACTCACAATACGTTCTTGGATTGCATTTACACTAGTTGTGATAAAATTAGTAGTCTCTACATTAGTTTTTTTTAATAGTGGATAGGATTTGAATCTTATTTAAGGTGTAATCATAGTTGTCTTTAATAAATATAAATATAAATATAAATATAATTTAGGAAAGACGGCATTAATCACAACTTTATAGATATTGTTAAAAGATAGTGATAGAAAATAAAAAAATGATGGTCCAAATTCATATACGATCTCGTGATGATCTAAATACTTCGAAATAATCTATATACACATTGCGCATCCAAAGCAAAAAAATTACCAACATTTCTCACCCTAACCACATGCACAACCTGATCGCACAAAAACTACTTTGCACAACCTAATCACCTAATACCCTCAAACTGCATCCCCCGTCTCCCCTCCGACATCCCTCGTCGGCCTCTGCTGCACAACAAGCGTCGCCACCTTCTCCCCCAAATCCGCTGACGCCATCAAATCCCCGACAACTCCAAGCTCCGGATACTCACTCCACATCTCCAACCCCTCCGTCAACCTCGACCTCTCCCCTTCCCTCCTCCCCACAATCACCAAGCTATAGTCCCCGCTCGTCGCCCTCACGACCTCGATCATCTCCTCTCCATCCTTCACCTCCTCCTCCCTATAATCCACCCTCTTGTTGCCCGCATTCATCGCTTTGAACGCTCTCACCGCGTCTTCGTCGATTGCTTCTTCTTTGTTGCCCTGGCGGAGATTCTGCGGAAGTACGGGGCGGATTACTGTTAATCCAATGTGGTCGTTGGCGGCTAGGCGACTGGCGTATGC
>NC_033800.1:81496550-81499676 GCF_001876935.1 Asparagus officinalis
CGGAGATGCCGTAGTCGAGGAAGATGGCAACGGAGCACGGGGCGTAGTGGAGGACGCTCATGTTGACGGCGCGGACAGATGGGTTCGTGCACGGTACGCCGCTCTCGGCGTTCGTGTACCTAGAATTTCAGAAATACAATCACCGGAACTAGACCTTTTTATATTTACACGTGAAAAATTACATATATAATAGGATCATTATAGGATAACTGCTTACTTTCTCAAGTATACCTTCACTGGACTTTATATCCCCGGATTTAAAGTTTGAGGCGGATAAATTTATAAATAACCCCCTTCCCATCATGAATTCGGAAATGTTTAGTGTGAACGGATACAGGCCCAAGAAGAGAAGGCCCACAAATAGTGTTGCAGGCAACCGGCTTCGATTCCGTTACTTTGCATGTGAAGTGCTGGCCCACCCGGATTCTGTAGCATATATAGCTTATAAATAGCCATGATTCCCTAGGTTAATTGTGCAAGGATTTGTTCGTACAAGAGGAGGCTGATTCGTGTGCGAAGGAGGTCTAGTTTCTGGCGGCTGCAAGGTGCGTTTGTGCAGACAAGGGTTCGTGCGGCTACGGTGAAGAGGGCTTTGTGCACGGAGCCTTTTGCAGCTGCAGTTGGAAAATCACAGAGAAGTCGCTGACTTTGACAGAGAAGCCGCCGACTTTGTGAGGGTTTTTGTGCATACCTTTGAGAGAGTATTTGTGTGAGGGGTCTGAGAGTTTGTGAGAGGGTTTAGATTGAGTGATTGTAAACCCTAGTTGTATCTCTCCCTCTAATAGTAGATCTCCCCCTCCTTGCCCCGTGGACGTAGGCTATTTGCCGAACCACGTAAAATTTGTGTTCTTGCCTTGATTTGTAATAGCTTGTAGGATCCCTCGACAGGTCAGTCCTAGAACTGATGAGAGGAAGAGCCGATATCTCACTTTGTTGAGATATCCGCTTCAGATTCTTGTTTCCTTGGTGAGACAGGAATTCTTACGATCTAATCTCTTGTTGTGCATCGCGCACCGGAGGTGCTGCCGAAATTTTCGCTACGCACAACAAGTGGTATCAGAGCTCCGGGTTGGACTTGGGAGCTTGTTTGAAGGATTCGCTGAAGGATTCCTATTTGAAGATTAGATCGACAATATGGGTGAAACAAGCACATCGGGATCGTCTCTTACGAAGACGATACATAGTTTGAGCATCAATAACATGAAGATTGATGTTCCGAAGTTCGACGGCAAGATTAACTTCGGACATGCTTGATGCCGGATCTTATTTATGATGTGATGAACGAGACGTCGGCGAAGAAGATGTGGGAAACACTCAATGAAAAGTATCTTACTAAGAGCATTGAGAATCGGCTTCACTTGAAGAAGAGGTTTTACCAGTTCAAAATGAAGATGGGAGTTTCCATTAGGGAGCATGTTAACAACTTCACAAAGCTACTTTCAGACATGACCAATGTGGATATCATGGTTGAGGATGAAGACAAGGCGATGCTACTTTTATGTTCGTTGCCCAGGGATGATTATGGTACTTTTGTCCTAACTATGATTAATGGAAGAACTACTGTTAGTTACAAGGAGGTGACCTCAGCGTTGGTAAATTATGAGTTGAGGAAGAGTGTTGATGAGTCCTCCGAGAAGGCATCGAGAGATGCATTAGTAGTTCATGGCCGTGGTTCAAACCAAAGCAGGAGGTCGCAGTCTAGAGGTGCACATCGTGGGATTCGTAGGAATCAGTGTGCCTTTTGTAAAGAGGATAGATATTAGAAAGCCGAATGCCCAAAGTTAGATCGAACCGAGAAGAATAAGGGGAAAGCTGTACAAGCTTCAAAGGTGAATGTTGTCAAGACTAGTGGTAACAATTCAGATTCAGATTCTTCAGGCTATTCGTTATCTGTACTACAGTCAGTTTGTATTGCCAACTCTACAGAGTGGATGTTAGATTCGGGTGCTTCATATCATGTTTGCCCTAGGAGGGATTGGTTCTCCAGCTTTCAGAAGTTGGAAAGAGAGAATGTTGTGCTCATGGGTAATGGACATGCATGCTCTATTCGTGGTATTGGTACTGATCGTATTCGGATGTATGACGGAGTGATTCAGGAGTTGGATGAAGTGAGGTTCGTTCCGCAGTTGTCGAAGAACATCATTTCACTAGGAGCTTTGGTGGCATCTGGCTATAAAGTGACCTTGGTGGATGCACGTTTGAAGGTCACATTGGGGTCCATGATTGTGATGAAGGGCGTCAGAAGGAGCAATTTGTATTATTTGCTCGGAAGCATGACGATTGATAGGGAGATGACGACTTCATCAGATTCGGCTAGACTGTGGCGTTGTTTGATGCTAGGTTATTTGATTGGTAATTCCGTGCATAGGTTGTTGAGAAGTGCTATGACCTGCAGTTTGAAGTCCTGTGAACCCATTTGTTCGCGTCAAAAGTTGGTTTTGTCATGGAATTCATTATATCTTCAGTCGATTACAATAAATTCAAAAAGAGATAGCCTTTTTATAAGACTTCTTTTACACAACAAAATGAAAATTACAACTCTTGGGAAACAAACGCAGGATCGTTGTTTGGATCACTGCTTGCGTGGGATCTTTGCCTGTGCCGGGGGTGCGTTAGCCCGTGGACCACCAAATCACAGATTCTGATCGAATCGTGAGGGGTTTATGATTCTGACTTCGTTTATCGAAGTGAGAACTTGAAACGATATCTTATCAAGGTAAGATAGTCGTTCTTCTTGAAATCAAGTCAAAGCCTGAATATCAAGGAGTTGCCAGAAACTCAAGAACTCTGCTCTTTCTCTGCTCTGAAGTGCTCAAAATGATCAGCCCCTCTCAAAAATGGCCTTCGGGGGGTATTTATAGCCCCTATGAACAGTTGGCGGAAAACAGGCTCGCGAGACAGCATTTGCTGTCTCGGCTGTCGAGACAGTGTTTGCTGTCTCGGCGGGCGAGACAGTGTTTGCTGTCTCGGCCCGCGAGACAGTAAACGCTGTCTCGGAAACAGTAACCGTCAGGCAGTTTTCGTTTTAACTGCCTTCCCACGTTTCAAACTCCGTTATATTGGCAGTTATCCACGTGATTCTCGCCCACGACGTTTCACACGTTCTTGAACAGTTAGTGGCCACAT
>NC_033800.1:81499701-81531385 GCF_001876935.1 Asparagus officinalis
AAGAGAGAGATAGATCTCGACGGACGGTCAGCGATGAACGCCATGGCCGAAAGGACCTTAGCTATTCTACGAAGCACTGATAGACCTGAGAGAACAAAGAAGATCAGTGTTGAAGCCATTCTACAGGTTCTTCTATACGATCTACCCAACCAAGCATGGAAAGGATCATAAGTAGACCTATTTATCCAAAGCCATCCCAGAACTCTCTGATAAAGACGAGAGTCTGGAATACTTTGGAGGGATCTGTTAGCGCTTCAAAAAATTGCGTGAGAGATTATCAAACAACACTCAAAAGAATAAGTCATCCAAAATGTCAAAAAGAACACAAGTATAGACTGTCTCGCACGCGAGACATGTCTTACTGTCTCGCCGTGGCGAGACAGTCTTTACTGTCTCGCCTGTGCGAGACAGATTTACTGTCCTCGCACGTGAGACAGCTCTCAGATACGAGCAAAACCACCTTTGTAACTGTCCTACACATTGATGTTTGTATGTCCATTGAGAGTTCGTCAGGTTATCCTTAAGAATATTCAGATTAATATTCTCCAGGAACTTCCTATTGAGGGTGGGGAAACAGTTTAGACTCGTGTACCCATTGGAGTAATATGATCTCTTTTTTGTTGGTAGAGGTGAACCCGAAGATGGAGAGGAAGAATTTTATATTCTATCTCCTGGTCTCTTGTTTGTTGGCAGAGATGAACCCGATGATGGAGAGGAAGAATTTTATATTCTATCTCCTGGTCTCTTGTTTATTGGTAGAGATAAACCCAAAATCGGAGAGGAAGAATTTTATATTCTATCTCCTGGTCTCTTGTTTGTTGGTAGAGATAAACCCGAAATCAGAGAGGAAGAATTTTATATTCTATCTCCTGGTGCAAAGGAAACTCAAAGTGGGATCTCCACTTAGAGAATCTGGACGGGTTTGAATAATCCTAACTGTCATAAGTTTTGACTATTCAACTCAAAAGTGAACCTTTCGTTCATTGAAGGAATCGAGAAGGGATTTTGGTTTTGGTCCTAACTGTATTTAAAGGTTTGACCAAGTGGGAGTTTTGAGACGATCCTAACTGTTTAAAGGTTTGATCGTTCAATTTGTGGACCTCTCGTTCATGGAACGAATCAAGAGGGGATTTTGGTTTTGGTCCTAACTGTTTAAAGGTTTGACCATATGGGAGTTTTGAGACGATCCTAACTGTTTAAAGGTTTGATCGTTCAATTTGTGGACCTCTCGTTTATGGAACGAATCGAGAGGGGATTTTGACTTTGGTCCTAACTGTTTAAAGGTTTAACCAAAAGGGAATTTGAGACGATCCTAACTGTTTAAAGGTTTGATCGTTCAATTTGTGGACCTCTCGTTCATGGAACGAATCGAGAGGGGATTTTGGCTTTGGTCCTAACTGTTTAAAGGTTTGACCAAATGGACAGTGAGACGATCCTAACTGTTTAAAGGTTTGATCGTTCAATTAGTGGACCTCTCGTTCATGGAAGGAATCGAGAGGGGATTTTGGCTTTGGTCCTAACAGTTTAAAGGTTTGACCAAAGGAGGGTTTGAGAGGGAAGATTGATCCAACGAAGTGATCAAATCTCATCTCAGCAAAAGAATATTCGGAAATCACCGTGGGGATGTAGTGTTTAACACTTTGTTTGTAATGATCGGGTTATTCCTAAGAAAATTACATATAGCATTCTTTCGGGAACTTCCGTTACATGAACCATCCACCCCCAGCTTTTTCTTGCGAAACTGAGTTTATCATTATGTTTAGCTATATGATCGGGTTATCCTTAAAAGTACCATGCATGGCATTCTCCAGGAACTTCCCGTGAAAGAAAGGAAATAGTTTAGACTCATATACCTGTTGGAGTATTAAGGAGCAGTTTATACTCGTATACTTTTCGGAGTGAGATGGAGAAGCAGTTTATACTCGTATACTCATCGGAGTCAGGGAAAACAGTTTATACGACCTCCTTCGCCGTTATGACGCCAGAGTCAATTAATGCTTGGATCTTATTTTTGAGTCCAAAGCAAATATTGGTGGGATGAAGAACCCTTCTGTGGTATGCACAGTAGTTTGGATCTGTAATCATCTTAGCACCCTTCTGATCTTTAATAAGCGGTAGCTCGATTTTGTCATTGGCGAGGAGGTATTCCAATATGGCTGGAGCTTCATCATCTTCGAAAGAATATTCCTTTTGAAACCTCGGATCGAGAGTCGCATTCTCAATGATTGCAGATGTCATTGGTTGGCCTCTCTCAGCTTTCTTTCTTTTAAGAAAGTGCTCAGCTTGTTCACCCCGAGATTTTAACTCCTTCCAAGTTGTGGATGGCACAACCCCCAGAGCTTCCAGGACATCGATGGAGAGGTTATTGTGACATGTTTGCAGGATGAACTCCTCTGTAATAGGATCTCTGCAATTCATTGCTTTGTTACGGAAACGTTTGACAAAGTTGTCAACTGACTCTCCGTCTTTTTGCTTCTCATCCAAAAGAGTTCCGATTGACACTTCGGTGTCATCATCGAAGAAATTGCTGAGGAACAAACTTTTCATGTCATTCCAGCAATTAATGCTCCCTGGCTTGAGGCGTCGGTACCAATCGAAGGCGGGCCCACGAAGGGTGCCAACGAATGACCGGACCATTAAAGCCTCGTTTCCAGAGATCATGCCCAAATGAGACTTGAAATAAATCAAGTGCTGAATCGGCGAACTCTTCCCCTCAAACGGTATGAAGTTAATCAGATTGAATTTGGTCGGGTATGGTATTGAATCCCATTCCCTCGGATAAGGACATGGAATACCCGTCTTCTTAACTTCTTGAGCCGTCATCAAAGCATTGATTTTGTCTTCAAGTTTTTGCATTTTCCCGTCATCGTGCAGGATGAACTCCTCTGTAAAAGGATCTCTGCAATTCATTGCCTTGTTACGGAAGCGCTTGACAAAATTATCGACTGACTCTCCGTCTTTTTGCTTTTCATCCAAAAGGGTTCCGATTGACACTTCGGTGTCATCATCGAAGAAGTTGCTGAGGAACAAACTTTCCATGTCATCCCAGCAATTGACGCTCTCTGGCTTGAGCCGTCGGTACCAATCAAAGGCGGGCCCACGAAGGGTGCCAACGAATGACCGGATCATTAAGGCCTCGTTTCCAGAGATTATGCCCAAATGAGACTTGAAATAAATCAAGTGTTGAATCGGCGAACTCTTCCCACTTGAAATAAATCAGGTGCTGAATCGGCGAACTCTTCCCCTCAAACGGTGTGAAGTTAATCAGATTGAACTTTGTCGGATACGATATTGAATCTCATTCTCTTGGATAGGGACATGGAATACCCGTCCTCTTCACTTCTTGAGCCGTCATCAAAGCGTTGACTTTGTTTTCAAGCTCTTTCATTTTCCCGTCATCGTCTATGTCTTCATTCGAATGACGTTGAGGAGAATGAGTTAGACCACCCCCTGTAAGAGGTGTCATTGAACCACTCCCAATGTCGTTATTGGGAGAATGTGTTAAACCACCCCCAGCGTTATTGCTATTGGGAGGTGTATCAGCCATAATGACTTCATCCATTTCAAGATCACTGTCATCCACAACTTTCTGAGTGTGGCGGCTGGATTCAGTTCTTTGACTGGACTCAGGGGGTTGAGGCCGCTGAGCTAGCAATTCTCTCATTTGTTGGAAAGCTAACTCCATTTCTGTCTTCACTTCAGCTCTAATCTCTTCACGTTGTTTGGCTAGAGCTTCTTGAAGTATTTGATGGATTCAGTTCTTTGACTGGACTCAGGGGGTTGAGGCCGCTGAGCTAGCAATTCTCTCATTTGTTGGAAAGCTAACTCCATTTCTGTCTTCACTTCAGCTCTAATCTCTTCACGTTGTTTGGCTAGAGCTTCTTGAAGTATTTGAGCAAATTGATCAGAGGTGATCGTGAGTATTTCTCTGATTTGTCCCGTGCTAGACATTGTATCATCAGAAGCGATTGCAGAATAAGTGTCCGAGAATTCATCCTCCGAGGACATTCCTTCTTGCATTCTCTTGTAATTTCTGCGTCTGATGGCTCCTAATTGGAGTCGAGACATCCTTTGAGCAATTCTTGGATTGACTCTTCCTCTCGGGGAAAAGTCAGGATTTGAGTCACTTGAATGCCGCTTAGACTTTCTTTTATCAGCCACGTTGATGGTGACTTCAGGGAATTCATCATCTTGGACAGCTGATCTTATAAGTCGTGCACAGGAACAATGAGAGCGAATAATTCTTTTTCGAAATTTATTCACACCCCCAACTTGATAATACGATTTATCGGTATGATTGCCAAAAAATCGTATCGTTTGTTGGCATGACCTCCCAGGTATGACGATGTCTTTTGGTGAATGCGTCTTCTTCTGAGGGTGTAAAACCTTGTAGGCATTCTCAGGACAATTTATTGTTACCTTTGAACGATCCAAGGTTATGTCGGGAGTCGCACGTTTAGAACCACCCCCTTGTGGGTATGGAGTCTTAACGGGCTCCGAATACTGATTTTGCACAACTCCAGTTTTTGGAATCCAAACTTGGCAGAATTTCGGTGGTTCTTTGGTCATCATTTCCTTCTCCCTTTCTCGTCTTTGTTGTGAGAGAGCACGGGCAAGAGCAGTGTTTGTACGATGTTTTTGTATGCGTTCTTTGAGGGTCGAACGAGTCCTTTTGACAATAGTCCATTCCTCCGTCGTGAGTTTGGCAGAGATATGAGTGATTGGTTGTTGAGACAACTGAACCACTCGATGTCTCCTCGACTCTAAGTCCGCATGATAACGAACCCCGTCGGTTTGTTCCAATGCCTTAGCCAATTGACGAGCGCGGCGTTGGCGTCGTCTCTGACGAGTTCTTTTCGTCAGTGCCAGCGGGCTTTGATTTAATGACTCCTTAATTGAAGAAGAGTCATTATGAGAAGAGAGGTTGCGAGTGGAATCCTCAGCAACAATCAAGCGAGAGTCTTCATCTGTAGCGTTCGACGGAGTCGAAAACTTGCAAACCTTCTTAGAAGATAAAATCTTCCTGCATTTGTGAGGCGAGGAAGACTTTGAGGATGAGGATGACAAATACTCCTCAAACTTCGCTTGGTCGAATTTGTACTCGACCGTTGATTCAACCGGGATCTTGATGATTGGTTGCGACACGACGGTCTCGGCAGCGAGACCGTTGCCTCCAACTGTGGTCGCCAGCTTGTTCGCGTCAAAAGTTGGTTTTATCATGGAATTTATTATATCTTCAGTCGATTACAATAAATTCAAAAAGAGATAGCCTTTTAATAAGACTTCTTTTACACAACAAAATGAAAATTATAACTCTTGGGAAACAAACGCAGGATCGTTGTTTGGATCACTGCTTGCGTTGGATCTTTGCCTGTGCCGGGGGTGCGTTAGCCCGTGGACCACCAAATCACAGATTTTGATCGAATCATGAGGGGTTTATGATTCTGACTTCGTTTATCGAAGTGAGAACTTGAAACGATATCTTATCAAGGTAAGATAGTCGTTCTTCTTGAAATCAAGTCAAAGCCTGAATATCAAGGAGTTACAGAAGCTCGAGTACTCTGCCCTCTCTGCTCTGAAATCAGCCTGTGGATGCTCTCTGATCAGCCTCCTTCAAAAATGGCCTTCGGGGGGTATTTATAACCCATAGGAACAGTTGGCGGAAAACAGGCTCGCGAGACAGCATTTGCTGTCTCGGCTGTCGAGACAGTGTTTGCTGTCTCGGCGGGCGAGACAGTGTTTGCTGTCTCGGCCCGCGAGACAGTGTTTGCTGTCTCGGCCCGCGAGACAGTAAATGCTGTCTCGAAAGGGCGAGACAGTAAAAGTCTGTCTCGCCCGCGAGACAGTAAAGACTGTCTCGCACGGCGAGACAGTCAAGTTTGTCTCGCGTGCGAGACAGTAAAGACTGTCTCGCGTGCGAGACAGTCTATACTTGTGTTCTTTTTTGACATTTTGGATGACTTCCTTTTGAGCTGTGTTTGGATATCTCTCAGCATTTTTTGACGCCTACACCATTGGTATGAGCAAAAGACCAAGGTGGAGTTTGGCACTTCTATCCATCATTCGAGGGGTCTTTTGAGGGGTGTTCATTCAGGCATTCGGGAGCCTTCCAAGGGAGCATCATTGGGAGGTAATAGGTATGTGGTTTCCGCAGTTGGGGATTGCTCTAGGCATTAGTGGGTTGCAACCAAGTCCCATTGGTGTGAAGTCCTAGAAGCCCGCAACAGATGGAGGAAGTGTGTTAGTAGAAAGGTAACCCGACGTTCTGATTATGGTAGGGGTTCTTTCTTGCATTTGTACCGAGCTCACGACAATAAGAGACACTTCATTGGTGTGGAAACTTTAAGGCGACGAGGCGAGATGACAGATTTGGGGAGCTGATCCTTTCTGGAGGAGGATCGGTGTTTGATATCGAGCATTGGTATTGGTGTGCAGGCTACGATATGTTTGGGCAGGCTTATGTATAGGTTGCCGACTGCTGCATGTAGAGATATGAGATCTGGTGGAGTTGCTTCAGATTTTGGGTTGCGTCGGATGTTTGGCTACCCAGTACTTGGTCACATCGTGGATGTGATATTTGATCCGATAGCACATTTGGGATTCAGAGGCGTGTTTGATTATCAGGTATTGGTTTCTGACTTTGTTCTGAGCAGGTATGTCACGTTTGACTCTCGACAAGTGGAGAGTGGTGATCAGATCATTAGGACATCGCAACGGGTGGAGAGTGATGCTACTCCACATTGGGTGGGGATTTTCCCACATACTCCAGGTCATTCTGCATTGGTTAAGATTCCAGCTGAGGTGACACAGCTTAGGGATCATTTGGATTTAGGTGCAGATGATGAGTTACGTTTTGATTCGAGTACAGCTGATAGATGTAGTCTGGATATGGCCATTGGTTCATCTCAGGTGGAGATGTTTGGATTGTTTCAGTTTGGGACCATTGGAGGTACTATCAGCCGTAGACTTGATCGTAATATTGGAGAAGGGTTGCGAACTCTTCTATTTGACTGAGGTCGTTCGCGGCCATTTGGGTGAACTACGTTCAGCTTGATTCCTTGGACAAGAGGATACGTAGGCAGTCTTTCAGATGCAACCGGTTTGGATTAGTTGATTTTGATGGGGGTGAGACCGATTTGGTGAGTAGATACCGACGTTTGGTTGAGTGTTCGCACTCCCGTTTGGGTCTCGACTTGTTGTGCATGGAATCCGTTGTCATGAGTCCGTTGCCATGGCGTACTGGACGCAACAAGTGAGGCATTTGGTGTGGTCGGTGTCGGTTCAGTTTTGAGAAAACTTTACCAATGTGGAGAATTGTGAACGGATACAGGCCCAAGAAGAGAAGGCCCACAAATAGTGTTGCAGGAAACCGGCTTCGATTCCGTTACTTTGCATGTGAAGTGCTGGCCCACCCGGATTCTGCAGCATAGCTTATAAATAGCCGTGATTCCCTAGGTTAATTGTGCAAGGATTTGTTCGTACAAGAGGCGGCTGATTCGTGTGCGAAGGAGGTCTAGTTTCTGGCGACTACAGGGTGCGTTTGTGCAGACAAGGGTTCGTGCGGCTACGGTGAAGAGGGCTTTGTGCATGGAGCCTTTTGCAGCTACAGTTGGAAAATCACAGAGAAGCCGCTGACTTTGACAGAGAAGCCGCCGACTTTGTGAGGATTTTTGTGCATCCCTTTGAGAGAGTATTTGTGTGAGGGATCTGAGAGTTTGTGAGAGGGTTTAGATTGAGTGATTGTAAACCCTAGTTGTATCTCTCCCTCTAATAGTAGATCTCCCCCTCCTTGCCCCGTAGACGTAGGCTATTTGCCGAACCACGTAAAATTTGTGTTCTTGTCTTGATTTGTAATAGCTTGTAAGATCCCTTGACAGGTCAGTCCTAGAACTGATGAGAGGAAGAGCCGATATCTCACTTTGTTGAGATATCCCAGGTCAGTCCTAGAACTGATGAGAGGAAGAGCCGATATCTCACTTTGTTGAGATATCCGCTTCAGATTTTTATTTCCTTGGTGAGACAGGAATTCTTACGATCTAATCTCTTGTTGTGCACCTTGCGCACCGGAGGTGCTGCCGAAATTTTCGCTGCGCACAACATTTAGGGGTTTGGATCCACTTTACCGGGTAAAAAAACAATGGAGAAAACTTTTTTTTCTAGCCATCACAAGTAAAATGTACGCGGCATAATAACATCATATCATATCATATAATTTCATACTCCATTTAAAAGTACGAGTTTGAGAAAATCTTTTCATGATCAATATTACCCTTACCTATTTTAAATATTACATTATTATCCTAATTTATTCTAATTATCATATCTTCTTTGCATTGGTAACTAAATGATTTATCCTATTCATAATGAGACTTATTGGATAAAAGAAACATGTTTTATATAATTCAAATCCTTTACTTATTTTAGTTCGTAGAGAAATCTAAAAAATATATGTTAGCTAGCGCCTAAATATTTTTGGACTTTGTAAAAAATATTCTCCAAGTTTTTTAAATTGTAAAAACACCCCTACAAATTCAAAATTTTATTAAAACATCTTGAAAATTATAAATTTTACTTATTTCAATTCAGTGAGAAATCTGAAAAACATATGCTAGCGAGAAACTAAAAGTTTTTTGACTTTAGAGAAAATATCTTTTAAGTTTTGAAAATTATAAAAAAACCCCTAAAAATTCAAAATTTATAAAAAAAACTTTAAAAATTCAAACCTATAAACACACTAAAAACCTACAAATAGCACAAACAACCCCAAAAAATTTATGAAATTTATAATAAACACACTGAACTTTTAACAAATTGCAAAATAAAACCCTCAAAATTATAAAATTTACTAAAATCCTGATAATTTCTAACCTAACAGTGCATTAAAAATATAGGGATTACAAATATCCCATACATAATTTATAATTTATAAAAAACACCCTTAAAGTTTCAAAAATTACAAACAAACCCTTAAAATTTAAATTTTATAAAAAAACCCCTAAGAATTTTTAACTCATTAGTAAATTAAAAGCATAGGGATTATAAATAGTCTATAAATAATTTTAATCTGTAGAAAAGGCCCATAAGTTTAAAAAATTACAAAAAACCCCTAAATTTTATAATTTATGAAAAAAATACCATGATAACTTCTAACCTATAGACATTAAAATGAATATGCAAAATTACTAACAACCCCTAAAAAATTAAAATTTTGCAAAAAATATCATACACCCTTTAAAAGTATAGGTTTAGGAAAAACTTTTCATGATCAATATTATCCATAATATTTTTGAAAAGAACATAACTAATTAAAAATCTATTAAATTTAAAATTTAGTACATTGCAAATTACCCCTCCAAAGTTTAAAATTTTTTAATAATTTTTTTGTAATTCCTTAATTTTAATGTAATGTTTAATAGTTTTGTGTATTTGTAAATTACAAGATTTTAAGGTGTTTTTCTATAATTTTTAAAACTTTTGAGGTGTTTATTTTGTAGTTTTCTAAATTTTCATTGTGTTTTTAGTGTAATTCATAAATACTTCAATTAATAATGATATTGAAGAGTAAGTTATTCTTAAGATTATTAAGCCATAGTTAAGTGTGCACATCACTATTCTTAGCCAGTATAATTTATATATACAAAAATTTTCAAATAATCTATGTAGTGGTTAAAAAGATTTTGACTTTAATGTACTATTTTTATAAATTATATTTAATGTGAACTTATCTGAGTTTGACTGTGGTCATCATAATTTTAATATGTTTGATTGATTGACTATATATGTATATAGATCATAAATTACTTTACTTTCCCACATGAGCTAATATTTAGCGCTTAATAATTTAAATTATTACTTTTAAATTTAATATAAAGAGGAGCTCTAATAACATTTATTTATTTACCTACGGGATAATCCAATCTCAATTCCTATTTTTTGCTTGAGATTTATTCTATAGTTACGAGTATCAAATTAGTAACTAAAATAATAATTATTTATGCTTAAATTAGGATGATTGTAGTTGGTCACTCACTATAAAATTTTCATGAAGATATACACCTTAATTTCTATAGCTATTTGAATTGCCCATGTATATTTTATAAATTAGTTGTTAGTTTGACATATTAAATTACTTTTCCTTTAAAGAAATTTCTTCTTTGACTTTTGAACTGTGTAATTACTATATCATCATTCTAGCATAAAAAGAACCTCACTCTAAATGGTTTCAAGCTAATGTTTGAGTTAAACTGAAGTATATACTGTTGCTACTATGTGTATATATTTTTTAAGAAAATAAGGTTAATATTTTTAAAATAAAAAAATATTCTAATATTTAATATTATAAAAACTAAATATAGCTAATTGAGTGATTATCAAAAGATAACTTATATCAAAAAAACGTGAATAATAAGATAAAGAGGAAATGTAATGACATTGCCAACAATACTACAAATAGCAAACTATAATATAAAGTTAACCTATTTTATGGAGACCACTTACTAGCTATAAGCATTGAGGTTTCCATATATATACTTTATAATTTATTAAAAATGGTCATATAATCTTATATAAAGGTTTCCATATATATACTTTATAATTTATTAAAAATGGTCATATAATCTTATATAATAAAATTGATTCAGTACTGAATAATAATATCGTTATAATTTATTAAAAATGGTCATATAATCTTATATAATAAAATTGATTCAGTACTGAATAATAATATCGTTAGCAGGGAAAATTCTTCATGAACCAATATGTTCTTTACGATATATAAGCTATGCACTCCAAATTCTTGGGTCTTTATAGAGTCAAAAAGTTTAAATACGAGCATCTAACATGTTGTTCTCACAACAGCAAAATCCATTTAGCAGCTGTGGATATTTTAGATGAATTATATGTCTTATATACAATATAATTGCCCTAGGCAAATGAGTTATAATAGCATTTTTGATTCACATCGTTTGGGGTAAGATTTGATAAGGACCTTGCATTAAAAAAAGAAATTTTTATATTTAGAGCTCATGGCGAAATATATCATAATCTCCATGCTCTAATTTTACAAGAAAATAATTCTTCATACTTTTAGTTTTACTTCTATGGTATAGAGAATGAACTATAAAATTAAATGAGAATATTTTATAATATAAATATGAGTGAAATCACAACTAAAACTTAAACGTGAATATGAGTCAAACCACAACTAAAAGTTTAACGGACACATTGCAAGTAAATTCATATACAAAATTTCTTTGTGAATTGAATGATCACTCATCTTTTGAAGACTTCAAGATACTAATAAATAGAGATGTTATACTAGATTATTGTGTAATAGTAGATCACGTGGCCACAGTCTGGGTTGAAGGAAACAATGACAATATTTTATTTGAGATAGAAATTATTGAGTTGATGATCAATCCCACAAAAAACTTTATTTTCTTTTTTATTTTTACTCTATTATTATCAATTTAAATAATCATGATATTCAACCACGTGCATTGCACGTGCATCTCAACTAGTAGTTATAAAAGATAAAGATTATCTACAATTTACATTTTTTCTGATCCATAAACAAGACAGTCTTGATCTATACGATTATATTATTCTATAATTTATATAGTGTAAATTCATAGATTATTGTATTATTGTTCTTTAAAAAGAAAATTGAGAACTCTTGATATCAATAATAAAATTAGCATTTAATAGTGAGGTGGTCATTTCTCATCCACACATTCAATTATGGATTCCAATCTTCTCCACTATCAAAAAAATTAGTGGAAAGACCACTATTTAATCACAACAATGGATTATCTAGTATGTAATTATGATTTCTTTCTTTGAGTCAAATTAGGAATTAGTGTAATAGACGAAGATATAGTGACTATTAGATTTAGAATGTACCACAATCATACATTATATAATTAATAATTGGAATTAAAAGTAATGATCTCTCCAATTCTTTTTTACTGTAAAAAAGATCTAAATTGTTGAAACGCATCCACTTAAAAATAATAATCCTCTCTTAGTTACTCACTCATTAGATGAGTAAATTAGGACTAGCGTTGGTCCTTATACCAAGAATATTCATACTTAAAATCCAATAGCGGGATTGAAATTTTCTGAGTAACAGTTATCAGATCGAACTGGAGGATTGATTTGATTTAGTAAGATAATATAAAATTGGAAATTACCTGTGAAACGGAAGGAGAATTAGAGCGCATTTGCTGTCGAAAGCCAACTGACAAATATCAGTATGCATAGTAGCAAAGGGCGAGACCGCGACGAACGGCTGAACAGCAAGCGAGCCAATATTCGCATACTCAAGCGACCGAAACGCATTCACGATGTGATCAGTGACCGTATGTCTCTGAGATCTAGCGGCTGAGCTGTGCTTCTTTGGCTTGTACGGAGCAAGAACCGAGTTGATTTGGCCGACAAGAGGAGTGAGATGAAGGAGGTAGACACAGACGGGGTTGGGCAGCGAGGTCTCAAGCAGGGAGAGGAGAGGGGTGGCGTTGTTCTCGTCGTGGGCGCAGGCGAGGACTCGGAGCTCCTGGGAGGGGATGGTTTGGTCGACGGAGCGGCGCTTGTGGGGGTTGATGAAGTGCTTGGCGGGGTTGTAGGTGAGTTTTAGGATGGGGGATGTCAGGCTGCCGATGACGATTACAGCGAGGACGTGGATTGTGTATGTTTGGCTGTCTGCCAGCTGCACTTCAGGGCAAGAATGTATTGTTAGTGTGGATGATTTTGCTTAGCTAGTTTGTGTAAGTCTATTTTCTTTAAGGCTTACGATGAGTATTAGATATGGAATGAATTATAATCATATATTACATAAATCAACAATCATAATTAATATAGTGGGATGTCCACTATTTTTTTTATGGCAGAGATGATTTAAATCCTTTTGCATAATAGGTGGTCTCAAATTTAAAAATATAATCATTTTCGCAATTTGCCAAAAAAATAATTGTAGTTGGGAAAAAGGGTCCTAAGGTGCCACCTTAGGTTCAATCTAAGATGACATCTTCAAAACTAAGTATATGCAATCTTAATTTGCTCTATTTATTTCGATCTATATGTTTTGAATAGTATACAAACAAAAATTTGACATATGGGACTATAATTATTCTTGCATCTGAGTGATTGTAAAACTAATGATTTTACGATAACACAACTTAAGAGATAATAAAAAATATCATATGTCAGTAGTATTAAAAAATCATGATTTTTATTTTGTAGATGTTGTGAAATATTTAGATCATGAAAAATTGGCGGATCATCTATCAGAATAGTCTAATCTATATGCATTAAGAAGTGTCCACTTTTTTTTTTTTTTTGATAAGGAAAAAGTGTCATCTTATATTGAATTTAAGGTGGCCTCTTACGTACCCTTTTTTGAAATAAGTTATACTTTGTTTAAAGACCCATTTTCAGTGCCGCATTTGGGAATTTATTACTCTTTAGTTTGATTATGGCAGATAAACTCTCTGAATGAGATTTTCCTGACTCTTTTGTCCTTAGACGGACTCGCCTGAGGGGTCTATCTGCAAAACTTAAACCACAAGGGTAATAAGTTGCAAAGCACAATATCGCAGAGGGTTTTCTATAAGCAATTAACCAGTTCTGTAATTACAATTGTGTAAGAATATCAATTTTCGCTTGGAAAAAATAATATATATTTACTCACCTTAGTCTCTTGCCAAGTCCTAAACGAATACAACTCCGTAATCCCCCTGAAATTCAACATAAAGCCCCCAGCAGCCCCGCATCCCTCACCACAATCCCAAAGTAGACCACCGTCCCACCGCCGCCGCAATCTTCACGCGCGCCCCACCACGACATCATCACCGTAAACCAAGCCACCCTCGCGTCCCCCACCGACCACACATCCGCATTCAGCCCCACCACCGCCACGTACACCGGCACAAACACCCCCTCCATCAGCCTCTCCATCCTATCCGCCAGCGTCGTCCCCAGAGGCGGCCCGCCCGGCAGCAGCAGCCGAGGATCATCGCCCCCGTCGCAATGTGCTGCCCTATGATCTCCCCCACCAGACTGCAGAACATCGCGGTCACCACCACCGCTAGTAAATAGCCTTCATTCATCGGCATCCCGTCTGGGGTTCGGCGCACCATCCAGATGATGGTCGGCCTGGCGACGAATAAAATGAAAAGTACCAGGACTGCCAGTGACAGGAGCGAAAGCAAGGTGAGCTTGACGGAGACGTGGCTGTCGGTGTTGAAGAGGGAGGAGAGGATGGCTTTCAAGACGATGCCCTGGAGGTCGGAGAGGAGAGAGACGTTCATGGCGATACGGCCGATCTTGGAGGCGAGGAGGTTGAGGTCAGAGAGGAGGCAGAAGAGGACGATGTTGGAGGAAGGTGGCCCAGCGGATGGGGAAGTTGTAGTGGAAGAAGAAGAGTGGGGGGGGAGAGGGCGAGGGAGGGGGAGATGCAGCGGGAGGAGGAGGGAGGAGGCCTCCGAGATGGCGAGGGCTTTGCGGCGGGATTTGCGAGGGAAGGAGAGGTCGGTCTTGACGGCGACGACGAAGATGTAGAGGATGAAGGAGAGGAGGGTGATGGAGTTTAGGTGGACGTAGCTCCGGCTGGGGAACATCTGGGAGAGAGGGCCGTTGGGGCGGGAAAGGCAGGAGGGACCGACGATAATGCCTGCCTGGAAAAATAATAGTAGTAGTAGTTAGTATAATTTACAAACTCCATCAATATTTTACTAGAAAACCGGTTAAAGATTGTTTATATATTAAAGGTGATTTTGGTATTGTCGCCATATTTTAAACGAAAAATCCCGAATAATAATAATAACAATAACAAGTAATTAGTGTTTTGGTGCAAACAATGAACGCATGACATAGGATCACCAGAGTAATGTTTAATAAAAATTAGTCATGTTTTTCTTGTTTATATTTTTCTTTAATAAATGAAACTTAGATGCCAATAAATCAATGTGAATTGATCTTAATCACAATTTCCTGACAAATAAGTTCAAACATTTTCATTGGAAGAGATTTGATATGCATGAAACTCAGTTGTATTAAATGCCTAGTTCAAATTCAAACTTATTAAAAGCGCAGGCCATATATAGTAAAAACAGGCAATCATGTAAATATTGAAATACAGAGATTGAATCAAAAAATTAGGCTTACAATGACTTGGGAGACAACTGAAGGCAGGCAAAGAGAGCGGAGGAGGAAGTGAGATAAGCGAGTGGCAACAAAGAGCAAGGAAATTTGGATCAAGAGAAGGGGGAGGGAGAAGTCAGTGGGCCCTTTGCCACCCCACCATCCGCTAGAGGAGACTGCTGTAGCTCTGAAGCACAAAATTGAGCCGCCCGCTGTTAAATTCATACTCACTTGATGCGCCATTTTCAAATTAAAAAATTCATCTAAAGTTGGGATTGGAGGATTGAATATACTAAGAAAATGGCTTCATCTTCATGAGAGAGAGAGAGAGAGAGAGAGAGAGAGAGAGAGAGAGGGAGGGTTCAAGATCTTGGATGCATGGCATTGGTTTGTCCTTGATTTGTGAAGGCTTCACCACAAAGTGACTACCGAGTGGCTAATGTGAAGTCTTTCACGGAAATTAAGGGGAAACTAACGATTTACGTAATGCTAAACTAGTTATGACTATTGGCTAGTCTAAAGTTACATTGGAAATCGTCGCAATATCTAATATACCAAACATTTGATGATATCAATGACTAGTTCCTGTTTTTGTCGAAAATCATTTTCATTATGAAATCCATTAAAACTTCGATGGCTTGCAATGAATTACACAATAAAAATAAGAAAATTACAATTCCCTAGAAAATAACACAAAAATTGTTTATCAACTCCTATTTTTGTGGGAACTTTGTCTGTGTCGGGGGTGCGTTAGCCCGTGGAATACCGATTCACAAGATTCTGATTGAACCGTGAAGGCTTTTAAATGTTCTTTTTTGTTTATCAAAATAAGAAGCTTAAGCGAATATCTTATCGATGTAAGATGTTCACTCTTCCAAAGATCAAGTCTGAGCTTAGATCTCTAGGAATCACCAAAAGCTTCTTAAAAGTATTTTTGAAAGATGAAGACTCTCTCTCTTACTCAAAATCACCAAAAGCTCAATCCTCTATGTTCTAATTCTGCTCCCTGTCATTGGCCTCGTGTGTAAGGAGGTATTTATAGGGATAGGGGTCCATAACTGTTGAAATAGAATCAAAATAACTGACCAACAACACTCTCTTTGGGCGCGTCAGTCGCCACTGCCGCAACCTTTAGCGCGGCAGTCTACACTGTCGCGGCTGAAGAGGCAGTTTCAGCCACATTTAGCCACGTTTGTAACCGCTCTCCCACGACTTTAAATCCACGAATTGCTATTTTTCTCGGCGTGTAACCATCCCTCCACGTCAGTGCACGTTCTTATTTTGTTATGATGTCACGTGGACCCTTAGAGGATGTCAAAAAAACCGTCATCAAATCACAAGAAGATGCCCCATGAATACGCGCACCACGTTCCACTGCCGCGCCTACGCGCGTCAGTTGTCACTGCCCCACCTACGTGCGTTAGTGGTCACTGTCGCGCCTACGCGCGTCAGCGTACATGGTTATGTGTATTCATATTGTTCTTCTATATTGTTTTCACCTATTTCTTTATTTCTTCTGGCTTTGGATGATCCCCTCTGATTCATTATCGACCATCATCATCTTCTCTTTATCTTGAGCTGTGTTTGGATATCTATAAGTATTTTTTGACGCCTACAGATACCTCCTCCAAAGTATTTCAGACTCATTCTTTTTATAGAGGAGTCTCGGATACTTTGGATAGGACAGGTCTTATTTGTAATCTCTTTAGTACTTAGTTGAGGAGATCGTGTAGAAGGACCTGTGAGACGCTTCAACTCTTGACTTCTTCAACTTTTAGTCTACTTTGTGCTTTGTAAAGTAGCTAAAACTCCTACGGTACTACGTTTATCGGTTGACCATTGTCAAAATCTTGAACTGAAGTTGGTGTTGGACTTGTGAATTTAGCTCCTGTTGCTGAACTGATGTCAAATTGATCATCAATGTATCACTCTTTGTGAAAATATAGTTTATACTAGTACGTTGACTGGAGTCTACATAGTTTAAGCTCTTAAGGTGTTGGAGCATGGTGAACCTGAGTGTTGAGGCTGTAGGACTAATTGTTCAGGTCGGTTCATCTGCAGGTATGGATTTTATCCTGAGTATGTCGGATACTCAAGTCACGAGACCAACTAATAAAGCTGGTGAGTCAGTGACTATCGCATTTATAGGATTTTTGGCAAACCCTCAGCCATTAACGGGTTTGATGAGCCTTTACCGACTACCGTTTGAATCGGGCTAGCATGCAGATTGTTTAAGTCCATTTTGTATGTAACATTGTGCTAAAAATCATTTTTCGAGGTCTCAAAAAAAATGAAATGGACAAATTCCTTTTCTTAGGAACACATACAAGAAAAAATAAACTCTCTTAGACTTGGTGCTATGATGTTGAATACATAGGCTTGATCGTTTTCGTGAGAACGGACCACCCGGCAATGCGTGTTAAGCGTAAACTTATCTCTAATAAGGGATCAAGATAAAGTCCCCCATACATCAAACATGGATTTGGAAATGTTGATAGGTTACATCTTTTTGGTTAAAAGATGAACCTGATACTGGAGAGGAAGAATTTCATATTCTATCTCCTGGTCTCTTTTTTATTGGTAGAGATGAACCCGATACTGGAGAGGAAGAATTTTATATTCTATCTCCTGGTCTCTTTTTTGTTGGTAGAGATGAACACGATATTAGAGAGGAAAAATTTTATATTCTATCTCCTGCTCTTTTTTTTGTTGGTAGAGATGAACCTGATGCCGGAAGGTTTGATTACCTAATATGAAGGTGAATTTCTCATTTATCGAGATGAAATTCCGATTTCGGTCCTAACTATTTAAAGGTTTGACCAGATGGGAATTTTAAAATGATCCTAACTGTTTAAAGGTTTGAACGTTCAATTTGTGGACCTCTCGTTCATGGAAAGAATCGAGAGGAGATTTTGGCTTTGGCCCTAACTGTTTAAAGGTTTGACCAAATAGGGATTTGAGATGATCCTAACTGTTTAAAGATTTGATCGTTTAATTTGTGGACCTCTCGTTCATGGAAGGAATCGAGAGGGGATTTTGACTTTGGTCCTAACTGTTTAAAGGTTTGACCAAATAGGAGTTTGAGACGATCCTAACTATTAAAATGTTTAATCGTTCAATTTGTGGACCTCTTATTCATGGAAGGAATCGAGAGGGGATTTTGGCTTTGGTCCTAACTATTTAAAGGTTTGACCAAATAGGAGAGAGGGGATTTTGGCTTTGGTCCTAACTATTTAAAGGTTTGACCAAATAGGAGTTTGAGACGACCCTAACTGTTAAAAGGTTTGATCGTTCAATTTGTGGACCTCTCGTTCATGGAAGAAATCGAAAGAGGATTTTGGCTTTGGTCCTAACTGTTTAAAGGTTTGACCAAATAGGAGTTTACGGCGATCCTAACTGTTTAAAGGTTTGACCATTCAATTTGTGTACCTCTCATTTATGGAAGGAATCGAGAGGGGATTTTGTCTTTGATCCTAACTGTTTAAAAGTTTGACCAAGCAAACGGAGGGAGTGGAGGTACAAATAACAGTAGGAATATAGATTTGCACAAATCACTCAGAAGAGGTTTTTGGTAACCAGTGACAAGACTTTAACATGAAAAGGGGTTTGCCAATTGTCATGGATTGAAATTTTAGGAGTTGTGTCAAAGCTCAACAGTGAGAGTGTTAAAGGCTCGGACACAGTGGGAGTTTAGGTGGATTTAACCACGAAGCATTTTGGTGGACCCACCATCAGTTAATTTGATCGGTGAGGGATTTTATGGTGGAGGACTGTGAATCATCAAGCACTCCACAATTAGATCGTAGGAGTTTCATGAGGAAAGACTGACCCGATGAAGTCATTGAATCTCATCTCAACGAAAGAGTGCTTGGAAAGTCACAGTGAGAGTTTGCGAAATTAATCCCGACGATTGAAACCAACCAAGAATCGGATGAAGGAAAAGCAAATGGGACATGTTTCATCCTTGAAGGATTTCAGAGTTTCGTTAAGGAAGATTGACTTGATGAAGTCATTGAATCTTATCTCAATGAAAGATTGCTCTGAAAATCACAGTGGGAGGGTTTTAATCTTTTTAGACATGATTAAATAGCCACAACGAGAGGTTCTTAATCATTTTTATCATGATTAAGAGTGGATTATTCAGATGATTGGTTTTCACCTTGAATAATCAATTAGTTTTGGGTTATCCTTAAGAATACCATATATAGCATTCTCCAGAAACTTCCCATTAAATAGGTTACCATGAATGTACTTGGGATAGTACTTTTTCAGGAACTTCTCGTTTGTGAGTAATGTTGTTGTTCTTTATACAGAATCGGGTCTTGGTTCCTGCCTTCGTATTCAGTCATGATAACCTTGTATCCACCCCCAGCTTTTAGGTGAACCTGAGTCTAATCATATTTTGTTACATTATTAGAGCGCGCAATTTAAGGAAGCAGTATTTAACCTCTTATATCAGTCGGAGGTTCGGGAAATAGTTTATACTCGTATACCCTTTGGAGTGCATGGAGAAGTAGTTTATACTCGTATACTCTTCGGAGTTACATGGAGAAGTAGTTTATACTCGTATACTCTTTGGAGTTATATGTCATCCTGTTTGTGGAAAAATTTGCAGTAAAAGAAATAAAAAATTGATTTGTATTCCTTTAATCTCAGTTACAATTGGATTTCCTAATTACAAAAGAGAGGAGAATGAATTTGATTCTCCCCTTTGTTTAATTCTGGGTTCTTCACGGTGGCGATGGAGTGCTTCCTTCGAATGCTCGCGTCAAATTTGCTCTCCGTTGACGATCCGTACGTCTTGATTCACTAGAACGTGGTCTTCTCCTCACGATTTGACGTTGTGGAGGACTTGCAAAGCAAGTTTTAGAACTCTTAATGAGTTGATTGATCTTAACCGTAATTGGTTAGACAAGCCAATGATCTCTTCTTTGCTGCCCAAGAGCAGGATGAAAGATTCCCCCTGAACTAAGCTGATTTCTTAGTTATTTATAGGGGATTAAGGGGTGTAACCACCTATCTTTTGTTTGTGGAAAAATTTGCAGTAAAAAAAATGAAGGAAAATTGATTTGTATTCCTTTAATCTCAGTTACAATTAGATTTTCTGATTACAAAAGAGGGGAGAATGAATTTTATTCTCCCATTTGTTTAATTCTGGGTTCTTCACGGTGGCGATAGAGTGTTTCCTTCGAATGCTCGCGTCAAATTTGCTCTCCGTTGACGATCCGAACGTCTTGATTCACCGGAACGTGATCTTCTCCTCACGATTTGACGTTGTGGAGGACTTGCAAAGCAAGTTTTAGAATTCTTGATGAGTTGATTGATCTTAACCGTAATTGGTTAGACAAGCCAAGGATCTCTTCTTTGCTACCCAAGAGCAGGATGAACGATTCCCCCTGAACTAAGCTGATTTCTTAGTTATTTATAGGGGATTAAGGGGTGTAACCACCTCCTTAATTCGCTCCTAAGTGGGGCTAATGGGATGTAACCGTCCCTTAAATCACTCCTGAGTGGAGTTGTGATCCCCTCAGATCGTGGGAAACGGTTTTGAAACCGTTCAGCTCGTATTTGAACAAGTCAAACGTAAAATCCGCGTTCTGGCATGAATTCTGCGTTCAAATGCAGTGTCTGGAAGCTTGTTTGCAGCGTCTAAAAGCCGCGTTTGTAGCATTTTGGAAGCTGCGTTGGCAGCGTTGGAAGCTGCTCGTGAGCTGCGTTTGCAGCAATTTGGAAGCTGCGTTGGCAGCGTTGGAAGCTGCTCGTGAGCTGCGTTTGCAGCAATTTGGAAGCTGCGTTGGCAGTAATTTAGAAGCTACGTTGGCAGCGTTGGAAGCTGCGTTAGCAGTGTTGGCAGCTGGATCTGAGCTGCGTCCGTGGCTGTGAACGCGGTGCGTCTTGATGCCGGTATGCAGGGAGGACTTCCGTGTCTTAGTTTGAAGAGATCGTCGATTTGTAGTCTCTTCTGTCAGAGAGTTACAAAGATCGTCATTTTATAATCTTTGTAACTCCCGATGTTGATTGTGAAGGCTGTTGATTAGAGCTTTCATCAGTTGTTGTGAAGATCGTCAGATTGTAACCTTCATCGATCTACGTGAAAGTCTTCAAATTGTAGTCTTCTGGAAGCCGTCGAATTATAACTTCCATCATCGGTGTTGAATGGGGAATCAGCTATCTATTATGATTTTTAGACAGCCTACAGAACCCCCTCCAAAGTTTTCGAAAGTTCGCGGTTGACTGGAACGAATTTTTGGAATACTTTGGATCTCAACTCTGATCTTGGAGCTGTTAATTCCTTGTCATAAAGGAGTTGTTCTTTGAACCCGCTTCGGAGACATCTTAATCGAAAAGATTTGCCACGCAGGACCTGTATGAGGATGAGCCTCGAAGAGAAACTATAGCTATGGTACAAGCTACTCATAAGAAGAAGCTCTCAAACGTCACGTCACGGCTCACATCCATTCAGCTGATGGGCCCGCAAACATTCATAGGATTTTTGGCAAACCCTCAGCCATCAACGGATTTGATAAGCCTTTACCGACTACCGTTTGAGTCGGGCTAGCATGTAGATTGTCTAAGTACGTTCCACATGTAACGTTATGCTAAGAGAATGAACCCTCTTAGACTTGATGCTATGATTTTGAATACATAGACTTTGTTATTTTTACGAAAAAAGACTAACCGGCAACGCGTGTTAGGCATAGACTTATCTCTAATTAGGGATCGAGATAAAGTTCCCCATGCGTGTAAGACATAGATTTTTGGTGCTGTGATGTTGAATACGTAGACTTTACCACTGTTTCTTCCTGTGTTATATTTTCACTTGAAACACTGAAAGAAAATTGGAAGTGCCAGAAGTATAGTATTAACTTGGCGTGAATTTTCACTTAGAGTGAAATTCAGAAACTTTCTTTATTATCACTGGGATAATTCTAGAAAATCTTTAATCCACTGTGGATTTTATAATGAAAACTTGCTATTCTTGTTGAAAAAAGATTAACAAGTTCATTAGGGGGTTTGACTGTTAGAGGTGTGATGTTAACCTAACAATATTTTATGGACCTATTGCTCTATTGAAGAGAGTCGATAAGTTGATTGGTCGTCAGAGGTGTGATGTTAACTTAACGGGTTTGTGGACCTATCGCTCTATTGAAGAGAGTCGATAAGTGGATTTTGTCAGAGGTGATCATTAACGTGACAGGAATTTGTTACGATCGGAGCAACTTTGTGGACTTATCATCCTATTGAAGAGGATTGATAAGTTGATTTGTCAGAGGTTTAGTGTTAACGTGACAGGATTTGTGTTACGATTGGAGCAACTTTGTGGACTTATCATCCTAATGAAGAGGATCGATAAGTAAATTTGTCAGAGGTTTAGTGTTAACATGACAGGATTTGTGTTGCGATTGGAGCAACTTTGTGGACTTATCGCTCTATTGAAGAGAGTCGATAAGTGGATTTTGTCAGAGGTGATCATTAACGTGACAGGAATTTGTTGCGATCGGGGCAATTTTGTGGAGTTATCATCCTATTGAAGAGGATTGATAAGTTGATTTGTCAGAGGTTTAGTGTTAACGTGACAGGATTTGTGTACTTGTGATTTGAACAAGATTTTGGGGACTAGCGTCTCGCTGGGGAGAATTGCTAATTGAGTTTATCATCAGAAGCGATGAATTTCGATACTAAGATTTTAAAGACTTAGTGTCTTGCTGGGGAAGATTACGATTTGAGCAATTTTGAGGACCTATCAACCTATTGAAGAGGATTGATAAGTTGATTGTCAGAGGTATATTGTTAACGTGACAAATTGGGAGCGATGCCAACTGAATTCATACTCCGTAAGGATGATGATCGTCAGAAGTATAATGTTAACTCGATGATGTGAAAGATTCGTTACTCTTAATCCAGTGGATTCCAAGTAACCAACCCCCAGTCTTGATTAAGACTTAGTAGGGGAATAAAAAAAGATAGACAAGACACATCACCTAGTGGGGCACTATCCATGAAGTCGGAATAGAGACACATCACCTGGTAGGTCATTATCTGATGAGTTTGACTATCAGAGGTAACTGTGATAGTTTTGTGGATCTGTCATCCTATTGAAGAAGATTGACAAGTTGATGGACTATCAAAGGTAACTGTTAACGTGATAGTTTTTTGTGGACTTACCATCCTACTTGAAGAAGATTAGCAAGTTGATGGACTATCAGAGGTAAATGTTAACGTGATAGTTTTTGTGGACTTGTCATCCTACTTGAAGAGGATTGACAAGTTGATGGACTATCAGAGGTAAATGTTAACGTGATAGTTTTGTGGACCTGCCATCCTATTGAAGAGGATTGACAGGAGAATTTAGAGGGAATAGACTATCAGAAGTGATCATTAACATGATAATTTTGATGGATCCGCCATCATATTGAAGATGATTGGTGGGGGAATTTAGAGGAAATGAACTATCAGAGGTAATTGTTAACGTGATAGTTTTGGTGGACCTGCCATCCTATTGAAGAGGATTGGTGGGGGAATTTGAAAGAAATGAACTATCAGAGGTTCGAGTTTAGCAGAAGCCGAGTCCACTCCTTCAGGGGAGGGGCTGTTCGAGCAGTCTTGATCAAAGGGGAGGGCCTCCTTAGGTGATTTGGCTACAATTGGAGCAGTTAGACCTTTAGTCTCTTTAGAGACTTTGTGGATCTTACGCATAGACTTAGGGCTAAGGGATCCGGAGGAGAGGGCTTTCTCGTACTTGGCTTGATCGAACTCTACGACGAGAGTTTTAACCGTCATTCCAGTAAGATGAACATCGGATTGCGCTACCACTTCTTCGTCAGAGAAGTTTGTCCCCAGCGGAGTCGCCATCTTTTGTTTGTGGAAAAATTTGTAGTAAAAGAAATGAAGGAAAATTGATTTGTATTCCTTTAATTTCAGTTACAAGTGGATTTCCTGATTACAAAAGAGAGGAGAATGAATTTGATTCTCCCCTTTGTTTAATTCTGAGTTCTTCACGGTGGCGATGGAGTGCTTCCTTCGAATGCTCGCGTCAAATTTGCTCTCCGTTGATGATACGAACGTCTTGATTCACTGGAATGTGGTCTTCTCCTCATGATTTGATGTTGTGGAGGACTTGCAAAGCAAGTTTTAGAACTCTTGATGAGTTGATTGATCTTAACCATAATTGGTTAGACAAGCCAAGGATCTCTTCTTTGCTGCCCAAGAGCAGGATGAAAGATTCCCCCTGAACTAAGCTGATTTCTTAGTTATTTATAGGGGGATTAAGGGGTGTAACCACCTCCTTAATTCGCTCCTATGTGGGGCTAATGGGATGTAACCGCCCCTTAAATCACTCCTGAGTGGAGTTGTGATCTCCTCAGATCGTGGAAAACGGTTTTGAAACCGTTCAGCTCGTATTTGAACAAGTCAAACGTAAAATCCACGTTCTGGCATGAATTCTGCGCTCAAATGCAGTGTCTGGAAGCTTGTTTGCAGCGTCTGAAAGCTGCGTTTGTAGCATTTTGGAAGCTGCATTGGCAGTGTTAGAAGCTGCTCGTGAGCTGAGTTTGCAGCAATTTGGAAGCTGCGTTGGCAGCGTTGGAAGCTGCTCGTGAGCTGCGTTTGCAGCAATTTGGAAGCTGCGTTGGCAGCGTTAGAAGTTGTGTTGGTAGCAATTTAGAAGCTGCGTTGGCAGTGTTGGAAGCTGTATTGGCAGCGTTGGCAGCTGGATCTGAGCTGCGTCCGTGGCTGTGAATGCGGTGCGTCTTGATGCTGGTATGCGGGGAGGACTTCCGTGTCTTAGTTTGAAGAGACCGTCGATTTATAGTCTATTTCTGTCAGAACGTTACAAAGATCGTCATTTTATAATCTTTGTAACTCCCGATGTTGATTGTGAAGACTGTTGATTAGAGCTTTCATCAGTTGTTGTGAAAATCGTCAGATTGTAACATTCATCGATCTACGTGAAAGTCTTCAAATTGTAGTCTTCTGAAAACCGTCGAATTATAACTTCCATCATCGGTGTTTAATGGGGAATCAGCTATCTATTGTGATTTTTAGACAGCCTATACATCCTTATTTGGCTTGTTTTGTCGTTATGACACCGGAATCAACTAAGGCTTGGATTTTGTTTTTGAGTCCAAAGCAAACCTTGGTGGGATGAAGAACTCTTCTGTGGTATGCACAGTAGTTTGGATCTGTAATCCTCTTATCTCCCTCTCGATCTTTAATAGGTGGTAGCTCAATTTTTTCATTGGCGATGAGGTATTTCAAGATGGATGGAACTTCATCATCTTTGAAAGAATACTCATTCTGGAACTTCGGATCGGGAGTTTTCTGTTGCCTCCGGGGTTGCGGTTGTGACGTTTGATTAGCATTCATAGCGGTTGCAGGTGTCGTCGGTTGATTTCTCTCAGCTTTCTTTCTTTTAAGAAAGCGCTCGGCCTGTTCACCGTGTAGTTTTAACTCCATCCAGGTTTTGGATGGTACAACCTCTAGGACTTCTAGGACATTAATAGAGAGATTGTTGTGGTATGTCTACAAGATAAATTCCTCTGTGACAGGATTCTTACAATTCATTACCTTGTTGCAGAAGCGCTTGAAAAAATTATCAACTGACTCACCGTCTTTTTGTTTCTTATCCAAAAGGGTTCCGATTGACATTTTGGTATCATCATCGAAGAAATTGCTGAGGAACAAACTTTCCATATCATCCTAGCAGTTGACACTCCCAGGCTTGAGACGTCGGTACCAATCGAAGGCGGGCCCACAAAGGGTGCCAACGAATGATCGGATCATCAAAGCCTCATTTCTAGAGATCGTGCCTAAATGAGACTTAAAATAAATCAAGTGCTGAGTAGGCGAGCTCTTCCCATCAAACAGTGTGAAGTTAATTAGATTAAATTTTACCGGGTACGGGATTGAATTACATTCTCTTGGATAGGGACACGGAATACCCGTCTTCTTTACTTCCTGAGTAGACATTAAAGCATTGACTTTGTTTTCAAGGTCTTGCATTTTCTTGTCCTCGTCTTCATCTCTCTTTGATTAATGTTGAGAAGAAATTATTGGACCACCCCCAGTGTTATTAAGAGGTGCAATTGAACTACCCCCAATATCGTTGTTAGGAGGATTCGTCGAACCACTCCCAGCGTTATAGTTATTGGGAGGTGTATCAGTCATAATGACTTCATCCACTTCTGGATCACTGTCATCTAAAACATTCTGAGTGTGGCGGTTGGATTCAGCTTGCTGACTGGACTCAGGGGGTTGAAGTTGTTGAGCTTGTAATTCTCTCATTTGTTGAATAGCAAACTCCATTTCCATCTTCATCTCAGCTCTAATTTCTTCACGTTGTTTGGTTAGAGCTTCTTGAAGCATTTGAGCAAACTGATCAAGGGTGATTGTGAATGATTCCCTGGTTTGTCCTACACTGGACATTGTATCATCAGAGGCAACTGCAAAATAAGTATCTGAGAGTTCCTCATCTGAAAACAACCCTTCATGTATTCTCCTATAATCTCTACGTCTAGTGGCCCTTAGCTGTAGCCGTGATATTCTTTGAGAGAGGCTCTGATCAACTCTCCCTCCCGGAGAAAAATCAGGATCAGGGTTGACTGAATGTCGTTTTCCTCTGTCGGTCATGTTGATAATGACCTCTGGAAGCTCATTATGTTAAACGGTAGATATTCTTTTGTGGAAATGCTTTAGCCTGGGTTTTGACATTTTGGTAGAAAGTCTCTGGAATACAGAAACCCTTGGCGGTTCGACTTTAGAGTAGCTGCATTTAGACAACACTGCTTTGATAAGCTTTTCACATACACAATGAGGACTTGTTTCTCTAACAGTCATTTTTTGAGATTTGTTTCCACCCTTAGTTTGATACTACAGCTCATCAGTATGGTGACCAGAGCAACTTATCTTCTGTTTTTGTGTTTGAACCTTGTTGACATATGCAGGACGACTTGTCGTCACCTCTGAGTGATCCAAGGTTATATGTTTAGGTCTAACCCCTTACGGGCATGGGGTCTTTACAGGCCCCAAACGAGAAGAAATTGAAGTTTTCCCCTCCTGGGATTGCTTTGTCCTGATAGGAGAATACTTACGACCCCTAGTATAAGAATTTACTCGAGGTTCATTTATCAGACCCAAGCGTTATTTGATTAGAGCTTTGCCTCAATCATCAGGTAAAGGACCGAGACAATCCGCCATTGTGAATTTGAATTTTAACAGGTCAGGACTGACCCAAGGCTTCACTAGTGACATAGCAGATGTGGTTGCAATAGACGGACCAGGCACAGACATCGACGGGGTTAAAAAGGAGACCTCGATAACTTTTCTTTGGCCGTGACAGTGGAGACTGCCGCGGTTGAAGGATATGACCCGCCAATTTGATTTTTTGCATAAGTTCAAATTTAGGAATCCAAACTTTACAATTCTTTGGTGATTCTTTAGACACCATTTCATTTTTTCCTCCTCGTCTTTGTTGCAAGAGAGCAAGGGCATGAGCTGAGTTTGCACGACGCTTTTGTATGCGTTCTTTGAGGGTCGAACGAGCCCTTTTGATGAGAGTTCATTCCTCTGTCGTAAGTTTAGCAGAGATGTGAGTGGTTTGTCGTTAGGGCGACTGGACCACTTGATGATTCCTCGACTCTAGGTCTGCGTAGTAGCGAACCCCGCCGATTTGTTCCAAGGCCTTAGCCATTTGACGAGCGAGGTGTTGGCATTGTCTCTGACGAGCCCTCTTCGTCAGAGTTGGCGAACTTCGATCGAACGATTCCTTAATTAGGGAGGAATCATCATGAGCAGAGTTTCTGGTTTTGGGGGTCATCGGGATAATGTTGCGAGGGGAGGCCTCGACAATCATTGGGTGAGAGTCTTCACCTTAGGCCTTCTTTGGCATGTAAGCCTTCTTCAATGGCGAGATCCTCTTGTACTTGCGAGACAATGAAGATCTTGAAGAGGATGATAAGAGATATTCCTCAAACTTGGTTTGGTCGAACTCGTACTCGACTGTGGATTCAACCGGTATCTTGATCGGTTGTGACACGACGGTCTCGGTAGCGAGACCGTTGGCTCTCACTGTGGTCGCCAGTTTGTTTTTGTTAGAAATTATTTTTACTATAGAATCCATTAAAACTTTGATCTCTTGCAATGAATTATACAACAAAAATAAGAAAATTATAATTCCCTAGAAAATAACACAGAAATTGTTTATCAACTCCTGCTTTTGTGGGAACTTTGCCTGTGATAGGGGTGCGTTAGCCCGTGAAACACCGATTCACAAGATTCTGATTGAACTATGAAGGCTTTTGAATGTTCTTTTTTGTTTATCAAAATAAGAACCTTAAGCGAATATCTTATCAATGTAAGATGTTTACTCTTCCAAAGATCAAGTCTGAGCTTAGATCTCTAGGAATTACCAAAAGCTTCTTAAAAGTATTTTTGAAAGATGAAGACTCTTTTTCTTACTCAAAATCACCAAAAGCTCAAGCCTCTATGCTCTAATTCTACTCCTTGTCCTTGGCCTCGTGTGTAAGGAGGTATTTATAGGGATAGGGGTCCATAACTGTTGAAATGGAATCAAAATAACTGACCAACATCACTCTCTTTGGGCGCGTCAGTCGCCACTGCCGCGGCCTTTAGCGCGACAGTCTACACCGTCGCGGCTGAAGAGGCAGTTTCAGCCACATTCAGCCACATTTGTAACCGCTCTCCCACGACTTTAAATCCACGAAATACCATTTTCCTCGGCATATAACCATCCCTCCACGTCAGTGCACGTTCTCCTTTTGTTATGATGCCACGTGGACCCTCAGAGGATGTCAAAAAAACCATCATCAAATCACAAGAAGACGCCCCATGAATACATGCGCCACATTCCACTGCCATGGCTACGCGTGTCAGTTGTCACTACCGTGCATACGCGCATCAGTGATCACTGTCGTGCCTACGTGCGTCAGTGGTGACTGTCACGCCTACTCATGTTAGCGTACATGGTTATGTGTATTCATGTTATTCTTCTATGTTGTTTTCACCTGTTTCTTTGTTTCTTCTGGCTTTGGATAATCCCCTCTGATTCGTTGTCGACCATCATTGTTTTCTCTTTATCTTGAGCCGTGTTTGGATATCTATAAGTATTTTTTGACGCCTACAATTACATTATATATAGTCGAGTGTGTCACATTATATATAGCCACGTATATTCATAATTTTATTATCACCTAAGAATTCTCATCAAACTAAAATAATCTATAAGTAAAAAATTTTAATAATTAAATATTTAATGTATCCTAATCAAATTGTAAATATCCATAATTAAAAAAATCTCATGATCATATATTTAAGGTATAGAATTATGTATAGAAATTAAAGATATCACGGGTTGCAAAAAAATCTCATGATCATATATTTAAGGTATAGAATTATGTATAGAAATTAAAGATATCACGGGTTGCATTGGTTTAGAAATAGGATTAGGCTAGATCTTAGATTAGTAATTAGAAGTTGAGATAAAAAGGATGTTATGACCAATTTTCTAGGATAAGCTAATATCAATCACACGAGAGCACGAAAAATATCAAGAACACACGAACACAAAGATATATGTGGTTCGGCTTGTATCCTACATCCAAGGGCGAAGAAGGAGAAAAGCTTTATTAATTGTGAGGAATGCAAAGTGGAACTCTTAATCTCTTAATCCCAAATAACACCCCGAAAAGTCTTAATACAAAACCTCTCAAACTAAGGAACAAAAGAGAAGAATATCAAATATGCTTCACAAAAGAACTCACTCTTCTTGATTGATGCTCTGAAGATTGATGAATCTAATTGCATGAAAGACTCTTTTTATATAGCCTTGAAGATCTCAGCTCCTTTCTGTCTAAGGAATAAGAGTTCTAATAGTAATAGAAGTCTACATGTCCTAAAGCCCAATAAGTGACCAAGTATAAATAAACCTCTAATATGAGTAGTTGTGCAAAGTCTAATTTAAGTATGATTCTTGATCAAAACAACCCAACCTAAAAAGGAACTCCCAAAGAAATATGGATTTGAGTATTTGAGGCAACCTATAACATATCACCACCTTGACTCAAATGCATAGAAAATTCTGTTGTGCACTGCGGAAGCTAAACAACCAAACCAACGTGCTACGAGAAATCAAATCAAACGAATGTCGAGAGAAGGCCAAACGAACCAAATCAATGCCACAAACACAAACAACCAATTTTGACGTGGTTCGGCAAGTTGCCTACTTCTAGGGGGCAAGAAGGGGATAGGGTTTTTTACTAATACAGAAGAAGAGTACAAACTGAGATTATAAATCACTCAAACTTACTAATTAATCTCACCAACAAATCTCTAATTCTCTCTAAACAAAACTCTAACCAATAGCTTAGAAAATGTTGAATATCATTTCTCCATGATAATGTTTTGATGATAACAATTTATATTTTGTGTGCACTAACTCCATGATAATGTTTTGATGATAACAATTTATATTTTGTGTGCACTAACTTTCATATGCAGATTTCAATACCAGAATATGTACAAGTGCAAGTGAATATCAAGACATTTTGAAGTGAAGAAAATGAAGAACAAAAGATAATGTATTTGAATTTTTCTTTGCTTAGAATATTTGCAACAATCTCCTGTAATAATTGCCTAATTGATTGTTTTTGAATGAAAGTAACTAGGCAATTTCAGAAACCTCTTCTTTTCAGAAAATCCAGTCAAAATGTTTTTTCCCAGCTATGGAAAATTGACCCACAGAATCAACCAGCTAATGGGCTAACTCCAAAAGTATACTGGACATGATCTCATCCATTTCATTATCTGACAAAAACCTATATCATTAACCCTTGAAACAGGACAAAGTTTTTAAAGTTTGAAACGTTTACACACGCCCAGAACACGAATGTCAGTATATACAAATTCTAAAAAACTCGAAAAACTGTCTCTTGTTAGTCGATCTACAGTAGTCATATAGTCGACCTACACTGAGTTCCAGACAGATCTTTGCATATATTTTCGGACATATGTCATCTCAGTAGCTCGACTATTTAATCCCAGAAATCCTAGTCTCGATTACACTCTCATTGCCGTTCGCCACACCAAGAAACTTGAAAACTCATAATATTTTTTTTCTTCAGTAGACTTCGAACTACTGTACTCAGTCATTAGTTCACTAGACTTGCAAAAAAGACAGCAAACCATTATGTTTCTGTCTAAAACCATACTCAGTAGTCCGACTATAATCTCTATTTCTCAGTCTAACTATACCTGGGATAAAAGTACAGAAACTATGTATTTCTGAGTTCATAATTACGCCATTGAGTAGCTCTCGACTACTATTCCTAAATTACTTCGACTCACTTCAATGTATCAAATATCCCCAGAAAATAAATGAGTTTTATTAATTTAATTTTTAACTACTTATAGTTAATGGTTAACATAGGGGCACTTCACTCTATATGTTTACTCCACCAAGCACACTAAGTCATGTGTTATGTTGTTCTAAACACGATCGTTTGTGTCGCGTGTGTGTGATCACAGGTTGTAA